>NC_052612.1:3001364-3329588 GCF_016545825.1 Eucalyptus grandis
CACTCAATGTACGTTTGCATAAAGTAAAAAGTAGAGAGAACTCAATTTTTTGCTTATAGATGAGGCCACTCAACAAACAATTTGGTTGATTGCATAGTTGGATAAGATAATTAGCACACCATCCTAATCATGCGCTTGTATTCATTTCATTCCCACCGGTAGTGCAAATTGCAATAATGTAGGGCTTGCCAATGTCTATTCTATACCATAGTTTATTTGGCCTATGGCCATTAAGAACCTGCCGTCTTCCTATGGATTTCTGGGGACCATGACGTCGGTCGCCCAACTGACATGTACCGCAAATTTTTTTTACCAATTACTCATTGCACTATGATATTCTGATGTAAATAATAAATATCCTAGGATTTCACAAATTTTCATTTAAAGAGCGTGGAGCGGACGCGCCGTGGGAGGCGCGTGGGAGTGAAAAGTGGGCAAGAAAAAAGAAAGGGAGAAAGAAAAGAGAGAGGGAGGGAGGGAGGGAAGGAGGGAGAGAGAGAATATTTTGTCAAAAAGGGTTCATCCCCATCACCAATCCAAATGGAATAAAAATAAAGAAATATGTAAATAAATCTGCAAATAATAAGATAAAATAATTAAAAAATAATTAAAAAAAGAAAAGAATGAAGAAACAGGATGCCAACCTAACCGTTTCCATGAGTGGAGGTTGCCTTCCTTGTCTCTTGCCCCTCTCCTATCCCCCTCAAATTAACAAAGTCTTTCTCCCCATCATATCCACATTCCACACCATATGATATGGTGGTTGAAGTTGGCCACCCCTCTTAAGTGACCAATTCTCCTCCAACCTCATTCTCCCTTCCATGACCAATTCATGAGGGCAAAAGTACACCCAGAATTTATAATTCAGAGCGTGTAAAATGAATATATTCGTCGAAAATTCGCACCAGGTGTCAAAAGAGTCCAGGACGAGGTCCTTTTGAGTCGGTCATTGATTCACATGAATGAGCTACACGACCTAAAAGGATAGGTTGAATGGTACTAGAATGATATCGGCCGTCAGATGCGTGGACCCGACGTGTGTGGGGGAGGAATTTTAACCGCTTGGGGGAGAGGAGTGAAGGAACAGGAGGAGAAAGTAAATTGGTGCAAGCAAGCTAGGTGCGAAAGAGCAGGGGAGGCTCCAAAAAGGGGACTTGGGTTCGGCGTATAAACAGATATATAGCTTCAGGAAAGAGTCCATCAGGGAGAAATTAACAGGGGCGTGCGTGAGAGAGAGAGGGAGAGAGGGAGAGAGAGAGAGAGAGATCTTCTTCTTCCTGGTTCTTGCAGTTGCAGCAGCTTTTTGGAGGTGTTTCTGGAAGATAGACAAGCTCAACAACAAGGTCCAACACAAGGTAGAACAGAACAAGAACATGATCTGATGCTGCTCTGCAAGTTTATCTCTCCCCCTCTTTCTCTCTCTCTTTTTGGTCTTTTGGCTTTTGGGTGGGGAGTTATTTTAGTCTCACATGCAGAATTGTGCCAGATATCTTCATGGGTTGGCATGTAATTAGCTCAGTTTTCAAGAGGTCCATCATCTTCTTGAATTGCTGGGTTTAGCAGGACACAAGCATCTCTTTTTTACCTCGTCAAGATCAGAGAATTTTTGTGGGACTGGTGTTCTAACAGACCCACTACTCCGTTGTTTTCTTTCTGGGTTTTGAGACGGTTTTATCAATTTCTTGTGTCCTTTGGATACCTTTCGGAGGGCAATTAATGTCCCTGTCGCTCCCGTGAATAATTCACTCCTTCCACAACTCATCATCTAGCACAGAGATAACCCATAACTCTCTCTCTCTCTCTCTCTCTTCTCTCTCTCTCTGTATAGGACAGAGGATGTTTGGATCCTCTTGAGAATTAATTTGCAGCCCATGGTTGGTAATTTTTTCTTAATTTTTGGGGTGGTAATTTTGGAAATTCTTGTTCTGTACGCAGAGACCGCTGCAGACTGAGGAAGCGTATAAAACTGGTAAAATATCTGTCTTTTCATGACATTTCATTTGCTTTAATATTGTATTAACACCATTTCCGCAAGTATCAAAGCGGATACTCTGGGTTTGGCAGCATGCACTTGTCTTCATTTTGCCAATCTAGCTCATAAGGACCACCTTTCTGTAACCATTTATCGACAGATGCCGCTTCCAATCTCATTTCTACTCTAGTTTTTGGCCCTTGGCTGTTAGGCTGATTGGTGAGGCCTCTAGGATTTTTCTTCCTGTTGATTCTTTTTGCCCTTCCGAGCATACAACTTCTGAAAATTAAGGGTGAAACTCGGTTCTGTGGTTTGTTTCGCGTCTAATTCTGTATCTGTGAAGACTCTCTGGCGAAAAGTCAATTTTATAGCTCGTCACATCCTGAGCGCTGTTAGCCTTGTAAGTTGCAACGTCTTTTGTTGTTAACCGTTCATCAATTTGTGTTTGTTTAATTTGATGATTGGCTTCTGTTTTTCTTGAAGATTCATCTGAATTTGCTTTTACTGTCGTGGAAGCACTTTCCTATCCTGTGTTCTCCTGTAAATACAAGAACAATAGCCAACCCCTTACATATCTGAGATACAAATTAGACTTTTATTGTTCTGGTTGAAGTTTTTGAACTAGTTAATGTTTGCTTGTTTTACTGGGAAGATGATTTACCCCATGAAGTGGATACATGTTATCAACCATTGGACAATGACATCATTTGTTTCTGGGACTATGCAAACGTCTTTTCTAATTATCAGTATGCTTCTCATCTCCAGGAAGAATAGTAATGCGACTGACATGGGGAAGAGAGGGAGTTGGTTTGCTGCTATCAAAAGGATTTTCGTAACCAATTCCAAGGAGAAACCAACCAATGTAAGTCTTATTGCTTTCAGTGTTTTAAACCGTGAGCATGCTAGAATTTTCGTTTTTTGAGTCACACAGAGAAGGAAAGACATGATGCATTTTGCAACCCGTCGCAATGTTGTGCAGTTTATTGAGCTTCTGCTCTCTAGCTCAACTTAATGAATGATGAGCCTGGTGTCTCCTAAAGCAGTTTATTGCTTCTAGAGGAGCTTGTGTTCTCAAAGTGACAGCTTCAGTTTTGGCATAATTTTTCAGGACACAAAGGTAAAAGAATCGAAAGGAAAGAAGAAAAAGGAGCCGAGACAACTGAAGTATGGAGAGAGGAAGTCATTCAAGATTCCGCTCTTCAGAGAGCCTAGCAGCATCGAGGAGATACTGGGAGAAGCCGAAAGAGGGCACGATATTCTATTTCAGCCTCCCACGCCTCCAGAGCAACTGCAAACGCAGTTGATTGTGCCTCCTCGAGTAGCTTCAACAAGCAATCCGTCTCAAAGGGCTGCTTCTCCTAGAGTTGTTTCTCCGAGAGCCACTTCACCTAGAGTTGCCTCACCAAAGGTAGCATCACCGAGAGCTGCTTTGCCAAGAGTTGGTTCGCCTAGATCTACCTCCCAAAGAGCTGCTTCGCCTCGAGCTGCTTCACCAAGACCTGCATCTCCCAGGGTTGCTTCTTCCAGAGCTACTTCTTCTAGGAGCTTTAATCATCAGAAGGAAGTCATTGTCCAACCAGAACTGAGCATACCTGTCCAGCTTGCTTCAGCTATTAAGATTCAAGCTGCCTTCAGAGGGTATATGGTGAGGATCTGATTCTTTCTAGTTGGTCTGATTTAAAATGTATTTATAAGGGAAATACTCTCTGTGTCTGCACTCGTGTGCATGTGTGCTTGCGCATGTGTGCTTACGTGCTTGCATGGGTGTGTTCAGCATGCTTGCTTGCTTTTTGGGGTGAGAGGAAAAGAAGGGGCTCTTACATGGCAATAGCAAATTTGTTGACTAATATGATGTTATAAGAGAATAGATTGCTTAGGATGTTGTTATTGAGTGAAACATGGAACTGCACTAGAGACGAATTGCAAATACCCCAGTGGAGTGGATCACAGTGGCAAAAGATCTGCAGATGGCTGAGAAGCCTCTGAGTTGTGACTCCTTTTATTCGATTATTTGTTGTCGTTGACACGCCTATTGGGGTCGAACATTTATTAGCTTCATTTTATGAGGGCCTCAGTTCAGCTATATACGTGACCTAGTTTCAAGAGAACCAATGCGAATTGTAGCGTTGTTGATTTATAGAAACTATAAGGATAGATATTGACTGCTTCTGTTATATTTTTCACACCGCCACTTTCTTTTTTAAAGTTTTTGTTGCTGAAGTTAGGCCTAGTTTCTGCAGTCAGCTTGCCTGAGTCGGTGTTAGCAATAGAGTTTGTTTGATTTTGACATTCTTTTGCTAACCCAAGTGTCCATTTGATGTGATTTTGTTCTTCTAATGAAGGCAAGAAAAAGCTTCAGAGCTCTAAGAGGCTTGCTAAGACTTCAAGGAGTCATAAGAGGGCAGACTGTCAGGCGACAAACGATGAATGCCTCAAAGCAAATGCATCTTTGTGTGCGAGTTCAGTCGCAGATTCGATCTTGGAGGATTCAGAGGTTAGAAAACCAAGCACGGAATCAAGCTCAGTACAAGAACGACAAGGAAGTGGAAAGCACCTGTGGCAAATGGAGCCTAGCGGTAAGTTTCTATGAGATGACTTGATCTTTTATGCCCATGTATCGTGAGGCTTCAACATTTCAGGATCTGAGAGTTTTATGGTCTTGTGCTCTGAGATTCCATATTCCAATGCTAGGCTAGGCTATTGCTATCAACTCTTCGCATTAGGAAATGCTGGATAGGTTGAATTTGAATGGTGGATGTTTTGATTCATTGCCATTTGACTTTAATAGAGGTCTTGCAAATTAACTAAAGAGAAGAACGAATTAGACTAGGTTTCGTTGCTCCGGTTTTGCCATGTCCAATTGAGAAGTCCATTGGCAATGTTCTTTGCTAAGGAATATGGCACCGATCTCCTGATGTGATATTACCAACTCCAACCCCTCAATGTTAACTAAGCCATTCCCATTATAATTAGGATCCAAATTTTGACGCGAACTTTGACTTTCAGGTTTCTTTTCCTAAATGGGATCTTCATTAATTAGTTTGAGTGTTGGTGCAGTCTGAGGCAGGTAACAGAGAGGGCTGGGACGAGACCGTGCACACAAAGGAGGAAAGAGAGGCGAGGCTTCAAAGGAAGGCGGAGGCAGCCATCAAGAGAGAGAGAGCAAGGGCTTACGCGTACTCTCGTCAGGTACACTCACTTGACAATTTTCTCTGCATTGTCCAACAAAGTCTCAGCTTATGCTCCGCATACAATAGGTCCTTGAAACACATCTATTTTGTTAGACATGTCCTGCGGAGTTTGGACAGTGAAATGCTAATCGAGATTGCATTATATTATCTAGAAACATCACCACGTTGATCTGCATGAGAGTTAATGATTCTCGTGAGAAAGCATCCATTCGTGAATAATCAAATAATTGGGATTCGTGTCATTTCTTCTCGAGCAGAATTTGTGATCATGGTTTATTCACTATGCTGTTTGTTGACCCTTGTGCCTGCAGTTATCGAGAGCTAATTCTAGAATGGCTCAAACATCTCCGGCAGACATCCAATCAGGCGTATTTCCTTGGTGGTGGAACTGGATAGAACGACAACTTCCCTTGTCCAATCCGGCTGAAAACCAATCCGTGAAGAGTTTCCGCCTCACACCACCGAGGCGAAACTCTGAGCCAAAGCCGAGTCCAAGGATACTCTCTAGCAACCACAAGCTTCAGACACCTGATAATTTTGACGCCACCACACCAAGATCATCGAGATCGATGATGGTTTGGTCATCAAAGCAAGGACGGGCGACGCCAACAGGAACACCAAGGACCAGCAGTCCAAGCATAAGCAAATATTCGATGCCAAGAGCTAGCGAACCCGTATCTCCCTTTGGTTTGCCGATGAGGGATGACGAAAGCCTCACTAGTTGCCCGCCATTTTTGGTCCCAAACTACATGACTCCAACCGTCTCTGCCAGAGCAAAAGCAAGAGCTAACAGCAATCCTAAAGAAAGGCGTCCGGGCACTCCTAGCAGCGAATCTAGCAGGCGTCTCTCGTACCCTTTTACACGAGGAATCGGATCAGCATTTGCTTGGAACAAAGGCTCCGGCTCTCAAAACGCCTCAAACAATGATCAGCACGACCGGCAGTCCATCGGGAACATGAGCATCGGTTCGACCGCGTCTTCCATGGTTGGGAGGAAGCCATTTAACAGATTCGTGTGATTCTTCTTCAACATAAACTTACTCCTTTTCCTTTCTTGGCAGTGATGTTCCTTTTTAATTCCTTCCTTTTGCGCTGGAGTGTATTAGCGTTGCTGAGTGACAAAACATTGATTGGTAGTAAGGAGACAATTAGGAAAACCATGATGTTTGTATGTATCTGATTCTGAGAGAGGCTTGCTGCACACTGATTTATTTAGGTGGATAAGGGGTGGTTTGAGATTACTAGTCTATGTATTGTATTTGCTTTACAATGGGTTTCCTTGCACTGTGCATATCGATCTGGGTATTTTATTTCATGTGTGTATCAGCTTTCTATCATCTCCATGCACACCAAACTCTGCTGTATGCCATTTAAACCGAGTCCTGTCAAGACTGATCCAGTGCAGATGCGCCATGACCTCGTCCTGGACTAGCCTGGATCGCGGCATGCACTCGCAATCACGCATGGCATCGATGCGCAGCGTACAGTATAGCACGAGTGATCTAATGTCATTTTTAGTACTTAGGCTCATTTCTAGTGCTTGATGGAGATTGAAGAATGGCGACGTCTTCAAAGTCACAATTATCCAAAACTGACTTTCGAAAAGTTACAACACAGGTGACCTAATATCGTGTCGCTTTCTGTTTTTCAGAGATGCTTAGGCTCATTTTTAGTGCTCGATGGGAATTCAAGAATGGTGACATTTCTGTTTTTTAGAGATGCTTAAGCTCATTTTAGTGCTTGATGGGAATTCAAGAATGGTGACGTTTAGAAAATCACGACTGTTCAAATTGACTTTCAAGATACGCATCATGGATTTTACATCGATGAAATGTACTTCTTTTGTTTGAAATACTCTTTGATTAGATTTAAGTGGTTGGAGAGCATATTTAAATGAGTAGCCAAAAGCATTCAAAAATCACAATCATTGCAAATGATTGTGATTTCTGAAAAAATTTCACCCCAAGCCATGAACAGCCTGAAGGAATTGGAGACTAGGGTGGGCCATGTGTCAATTGGAGCCTGACCCAACGATCATCATAACTGAGATCTAGCCCATCTATCCTACCACTAGCATTTAGGGCCTGAAAGCTATTAATTTGTTTTTCCTTTTCTTGAATTTTGAAAATTAATTCGTTTCCTACGTGCAAGCAAAAATAACAGATGCTCAAAGCGTGGAAAGTGAAATATAAGTATGATTTTAATAGAAAGTGAGTATTTTCTTAGATTTGATATATTTATAAAATAATTATATAATGACAAAGATCCAAAATTTTCATGTGACAACCATTTTAGATTTAAGAAACTATGTGATTATTACCTCTTAATCACCGATTGTCCTTGGTTTAATGGTATTGATTTATCTTAATAATGGAGATAGGCTTAAAATAGATTAAACTTGTTAAAATAGGTCGTAGAGTCATTTCTTAGCCTAAAATTGATAAGCCGAATTGTTATATGAGTTATTTATATTCGATAAATAAGTTATAAATAGATTTGAATTGATAAAATTCAAAATAATATGAGTATCAAAAAGTGTTCACAATTTATTTAAAATTCAACTTATAATTCTCTCTTCATTTTCTTATATCACTAGATTTGCATTACATGAAAATATGTATGGAATGATAAAGTTCAAACACAACTTACTTTAACCTAATCTACCTCACTTTCTTTAATCTTCACTCGATCTCGCACTCATTTCTTTAGATTATGTTTATTTTAATAACATGGGTTGGGTTCAATATAGTTGGTTAAAAGCGTGTTAAACGAATCAATTCAGGTCAAGTCATTTTCAAATCGACTCGTTCACCGACAAATTTATTACGTATTAAGTAGCCGACGGAGTCAGTTACACCGCCAAAAATGGCCGAAGTACATCTTTGATGGTACTCGACACGTGATCGGCGCCCGGCGGCACGAGAAAGGGGTCGAGATTTAGAGTGGCGTGCATGCAAGGAAGCGAGGGTACCAAGTGGGAGGGGAGAGGAGGGGGGAAACCCCACCCCCCCACCTTGTTTGGCGACGGGATTAGACGTGTACTCGTCCGGGGTTCGTCTTGTCCACCAATCTAAACGAGCGAGCGCGTACGAGCGTCCTTGCTGCCGGCCCCTTTTCGGAGTGGATCTCGAGGACACGCGGCGTAAAGTCCCTCCACCTTTGCTCGCAATTTAATGCCTCCCGACCTCGCGCCGAATAATCCCATTTTACATTTGACACTTGACACGCCACCTCACGGATACCTTATATGATTTAGTCGAAATTGAAATTAATTGAAAGACAAAGACGTAATTAACATTTTTTTTCCTTCATTTTTTACTCAACCCAACTTTCCTTTTCATAAGCATTACTACTCCATCTTTAATCACGTAACAATCATCGATGGGCGCACGCCTGCCCTGAAATTTGCCGTTTCGTTCAAATTTTATTGCAGCAACGTCTTTTCCAAACATGAAATCCCATTTCCAAGCGTGATGGTCTCTCGTCATGATCAAATCTTTAATCCCATTCCATGTGAAGAGATTTCCTACCTACCGAGACATTGACGGAGGTGCGGGGCTCCTACATACATGTACGAGCGGACCTGACTAATTGTGAGTTCAAACAAAACATTCTGCAACGAATGTAAAAATTCCATGATATTGCTATTAAGTGCACTTGTATTGCTCTTTTATCTATAAACAGTCCATAAACTTTAACTCAATATACAATATTTCCTTTGAAATTTTATTTTTCAATAAAAAATATAAACCCAATTTTTTTTTTTGTAAACATTCAATTTAATCTTTAAATTATATAAAAAACATTTAATAAATTCATAAATAATATTAAATATTTATCAAAAGTTCAGAGTCACGTTAAATTAAAAAATTCAAAAATAATATTAAAGTTAATATTATTATATAAATATTTAGGAATCATTTGCGTCCTAGTGAAGAAAAGATTCTCGATTTTTCCAACTTTCCTTCACAGCCGCACGACCTGGCAGTATCCTCGGAATCATCGCCGTCTCCGGATCGGTCGATCATCCGTATGTCCGCGCGACACTTATGGCTAAACATTAGTAGTTACCAAATAAATCAGGCACTTAAAAACCGCCATAATTAAGACCGCAGGGGGCAATCCCGTAATATGGGCCCCACGGCGAGGGCAATCTTTTCTCCGCCCGAACCTCCTTTTTCTGTCCCCGCACGAGATGTCCGCCTCTCCCAACGCCGGACGCCCTCCATTAAAGCGCGCTCCATCTCCGACCGAAGAAGAGGCCGAAGCGCGACGAGCTCGAGAGGGAATCCGGCGACACGGGCGATGGCGCTGAAGCTGAATCATCCTCTCCACGTCGCGTCGCCGCCGCGGAAGCTGGCGGCTGCGGCGGCCGTCGTCGGCGTCGTCGGCGGCGTTCTTCGCGGCGCCGCCGGTGGCCGGCGGTCGGCCCAGATCTCCCAGGTTCCGCATGGCATCCACTCTCCGCTCCGATTCCAGGTCCGTCGCTTCCGTTTCTCGATCCGCTTCGGGATCCCGCTCGTTTCGTTTCGGTTCGGTTCCTTGAAAAATGGCGTGGCCTCCCCCTGAGTTTTCGCAATCGAATGGCTTTTCTCGCCTGCGCTTCGGTTTCCACGTCCGAGTTGAGCAAATTAGTTTGCGTGTTTGCTTGGATTTACGTATTTGATTTTGAATTTGGAGCATCGATCTCTGGTCTGATTTTGTTTTGACGCCTTCGGAGTCTCGATGATGTTCTCTTTTCCTGTTCCAATCGAAATGCTGCATGATTCTTCTGTAAAAGGAATTGCGTGGTCTCGATAGCCTCGCGATGCAATTCGAGTATTCTTCTTTTGATTCCGGCACTGCGCAAACTAATCGTCTTGAGAGCGATGGCTGCTCTGCTTTTTCAACCTTGTAAAAAGGAAAGATCAGAGAGAGGGATGAAATTTAGTGCGACATGCTAACTCGATCTCGCTTTCCTCGTCAATATCGCCAGCCAAGGGGAAAATCATTCGAATCGGCTCGAAGACAGTCGTTTTCAGACGTTTTTCTTTCTCTCGAATCCGTGGTCGGTCGTTTTCAGATGATTTTTCTTTCTCTCGAATCCGTGGTAGGGGGCTGACTCAACTTGACGAAGAAACCGTCTTTACTTTGTATGAACCGTGAAAAAAGGTTTCGGTTCATGCGTGGTTTGTCGTAACCCGTTGGTCTTTGGTGGAGGTAGGTGGGATATTTATTACAAGCTGACATTTTTAATTTATCTCGTTTGATGCTCACCTTTTCGATTTTCTTTTGCGCGAAGGACGATTTATTTATTATCTGTTGTGTGTGTGCGCCTGTGCGTGCGTGTGTGTTTTTTTCTTTTATTTTATTTATTTATTTATTTTTTTTAACGAAAGATCATTTGATTTGCTTGATGGGTGCATGAACTTGCCATCTGTGGTTTTTCTTTGTGCTGGCGGTTTTGCCAATGACTTCTTCAGAGTTTAGAAGCTAGGGACAAAAATTCTGTTCCTACCATGTCAAGGCAAGTAATCCAGCTGCTTAGACTTGTCCAATGGACAATGAGGCCTGTGTTAAATTCGTAGTCCATTTACTTGGTCCTCATTATAGAAGTTAATGTCGTACTCTTCGATATGATGTAGTTGTTATGACATCCTTTTTTCTACTTCTTCTTTGGCCAAACTTGTAGCACAGAGTAATCTAGTCTTTTCCAAGGCATATTAGTCGGTGAAAGTAGCTTGAACTTTTCCAGATTGGTCATTCTTCTTATTAAATTGTTCTTTTTGTTCTTTTAGCTGGTGTACATGTGACTCCTATTCACCTTCAGGTCCTGGTCATGTTGAGGTCGTTTTCCTTAAAAATTCAATAGGACTTATGCTGAAACAAATTGAAGGCTTTGAGTTATGGTTGCCTAAAAAGTGACTATCAGTTAGATAGTGACGCTTTGTTCTTATTCCTTGTTTGTTCTCATTGACATTTTACTGATGCCTGAACATTTTGCTTGAGGCTGCATAGCAGGAGCCCATCTAAGTTGACAGAAGGGCTCATTGTTGGGTTTTGATTGGCATTGCTTGAGCTGTTCACAAAAACATTACATCTTAATTTACTATTGTTTACTTAAAGTGTTATGTTACGGACTTCATTTTGTCGCATAAACTGTCGGTCCTTGGATTTATGTTTCTTATTCATCCATCATGTCCAAGATTGTGCATCTTCGACCTTACTCTCTTGGCTTGTGCTTGGAGAAAGTGTTCTGTCACATTGAAAATTTGGTTGTGTTTTCTATTCAACCTTTTCTTTTTGTGGCAGCATGCGCTCGATACTCTAGATGAATTCTGTTGCTAGATTCATATGCTTTTCTTTACCTTTTGCTTGGTTTGGTAGGTAATGATTTACCAAATAGGTTGAGCCTCCTTTTGTCTTTGTGCTCTTTCTTATTGAAAACCAACAAATCAAGAACTCTTTCTATAAGCAAGTAAAATTTCTATTGCCTATTCAGTCCATCATATTTAACCCCAAGAAATATAATACTCTTTGCTGCTCAGTTTGAGTTTCCCTTTCAATCCCCTCTATGTGCTGATTAAGCTAATATGAGATGTGTACTACACAACTTGCAATTTCATCAGCAGAGAGAAACTTCCTCCATAGGTCTTATCTCCAAAGTTGATGCAGCTGTAGCGAAAACTGACTTGCAGTAAACCAGGAACTTTTCACTCTGCGTTATGCGTGATGCCAACATGCTAGAGCCTCTGATAAATGAATGCTTTCCTTGTTTGGTCATCCACTTGGGATTATATTTTGATTTGATTTGGATTTAACTAAAACAGAATGAATGTTGTCTGTTGTGGTAGGGAGGTGGAAAATAGCAAGAAGCCATTTATGCCTCCTAGGGAAGTGCATGTTCAAGTAACACATTCCCTGCCACCCCAAAAGATTGAAATATTTAAGTCAATGGAGGATTGGGCTGAGAAGAACATCTTGGTTCACCTGAAACCAGTTGAGAACTGTTGGCAAGCACAGGATTTTCTACCAGATCCTGCCTCTGATGGATTTGAAGAACAAGTAAGGGAACTGAGGGAGAGGGCAAAGGAAATTCCTGACGAATATTTTGTGGTTTTGGTTGGAGATATGGTCACCGAAGAAGCCCTTCCGACTTACCAGACAATGCTTAATACCTTGGATGGGGTCAGGGATGAAACAGGTGCCAGCCCTACGCCTTGGGCGATTTGGACTAGGGCATGGACTGCTGAGGAAAATAGACATGGAGATCTCCTTAACAAGTACCTTTACCTATCTGGACGAGTAGACATGAGGCAGATTGAGAAGACAATCCAGTATTTGATCGGGTCAGGAATGGTAAGATCCTAATTACAGACTTGATAATGATTTTGTTGAAGTTGAGAATTCCGAAATTATTTGCAACTGCTTGCATGTGCTTAGTACCTACGCCTTTAATCAAGGCATTCATGCTCATTAGATTCAGAGCCTGATATGCAGTGGAAATGCACTATGGTAAATGCATCTGTAACTGGTTAGAAAATGTTCCACAGTAAGGTGCTAAATGTAATTCCATCATGTGAGTATCTTCAACGGCATAGACACCCCGCATCTGTCCTTCCTCAATGAATTCATGCTTGTGCTGCACACTTCAGCTGTGCACTGCTGTGGGTTTCTGTCAATTCGATTCCAACTCTTTTTTGTAGGAATTACTGTTTCTAGGACTTCCTTTATACATGTTTATATTTTTACCTGAAATTTCATAACGATATCTTTTTACCTTGAATTGTAGGATCCTAGAACAGAGAACAATCCTTACCTCGGCTTTATCTATACTTCGTTTCAAGAAAGGGCAACGTTCGTTTCTCATGGGAACACTGCAAGGCTTGCCAAGGAGCATGGGGACTTGAAATTGGCTCAAATATGTGGAACGATCGCCTCGGATGAGAAGCGCCATGAGACTGCCTACACCAAGATAGTGGAAAAGCTGTTTGAAATCGACCCAAATGGAACCGTCTCTGCTTTTGCCGACATGATGAGGAAGAAGATTTCTATGCCGGCCCATTTGATGTTTGATGGTCGCGATGACAATCTCTTTGAGCACTTTTCGGCCGTTGCACAGCGCCTTGGAGTTTACACAGCAAAAGATTATGCAGATATTTTGGAGTTCTTGGTGGGCAGATGGAAGGTGGGGAACCTAACTGGGCTTTCTGCAGAGGGACGGAAAGCCCAGGAATATGTCTGCACTCTGCCTCCAAGAATTAGAAGACTGGAAGAGAGAGCTCAGGGAAGGGCGAAGGAAGGGCCAATCGTTCCGTTCAGTTGGATTTTCGATAGAAAACTGCAGCTCTAGAGTGGGTACGTGACCGCAGAGTTCCAGTTTCGCTCTCTTTCAGTCCGCTTCATTATAGAATTATAAACAGAACCTGTTGCAGTCATGCTTCGTCGCAATCACCGCAAGCCATTTTGGGAGAAGTTGTCTGGGAGCACCATGCTAGATGTAAATGCGGTTTATTTCTCTCGTAGGTAAGAGAGATAATTAGCCGTGCTGGCAGCTGTAGTTTTCGATATCATGTTCTGTAATGGACTCTCTTTTCTCTAGGAAGTTCCATATTGTCATGTGCCTAGCAGATCGATCTGTGCCGATTTTGATAATGTGAAAACTCTAATAAGAGGAACTTCCGATATTTTTGTACTTGTGATGTGAGATTGGCAATTTTCTTATGGGTAAGCTGAAGAATTCCCCGGGGTTAACAAGCCCCGGCTACTACATGTTAGGGATTTGCCTTGGTAGATTGTTAACTTTACCAACACAACCCCTTTTATATAGGGGGTGAGCGATTCTAGGTTTATGGTTCCAGGTTCCCTATAGGGAACTTGAAATTTACCTATAAGAACAAGTTTATCCCATGTACCTTAGAATTTGGAACCTATTCTTGTACATGTTTTATGATCTACTTAGGTTTCATTTTATTATTAATGAAACGATTGTAATGAATTATCACCTTTAATAACCATCACTTATTACAATTTACTGATCATAATTTATATTTAGACATACTAAAAATATGAAAAGTTAGCAAAGTTAAAGTCTTAATTATAAAATAGAGACTCAGACTAATAATTTCAAATTATATACTCATTATCAAACGTAGGATTGTGGAAAAACATAGATTAAGGAAAGTACAAAATTGTTTTAAATTTGAAGTTTAAGATTTCATCAATTTAGAACTTGGAATTTATTTTATTTCCTACATACCTTGGAACCTGGAATTAGATAAGTTCCTGTCCAATTTTAAGTTCCAAGTTCTATCCAAAACCATGTTCATTCTTTACTTTTATTAGAGTTTAGAGTTTATCGGTTAGGATACTTTCTTCCTTCCAGATCTAATCTGGCAATTTGCCATCGGAGATTTCGAGGTATGTTCGGAGATTTCAAGGTAAAATAAGATACTTTCTTCCATCCAGATCCATCCAGATCTAATCTGGCAATCTGCCACCATGCACCATGAAGTGTTTTTTGTCATCAGAGGAAGTGAGTTTCATAAGCCAAAACAATGCCATCACAGCTGGGGAACCTCAGACGTGCTGGGGAACTTCATGCCTACGCCTTGAAAGTAAACTAGACTCAAATTATCTCATATTACCTTTGTTGCTGTGTCATTTTGAAAATAGTCCAGTCCTTAATCAGCTCGACAGGCGAATTTACCCAAAATCTTCGTCCAAGTTCAAGATATGTCGTGGTTAGGTCCAAGAAATGAAATTGGATCGAACAGTAAACTGCTCAAAGTATGCCGTATGCCGATCCTTGCGTCTGAGCTTGTCTTGAGCACTCGTCATTACATGAGCACCTTTGCAAGAGTTTTTACTCCTCGGCCCTATTCCTATATTTTCATCCGATAGTGAAGCTCTCATCATATTTTCAATGTCTAATTAAATTCCATCCAACAATGTCTAATCCAATTCCTTCCAACATCATCAAATCCGATAAAACGGACATCGAACCATGCCAAACCAACGCCAAACGAAGATCGAATTCGATCAAATTCAGCCAAATCCAATAAAGCGGACATCGAACTATGCCAAACCAACGCCAAACGAAGATCAAATTCGATCAAATTCAGCCGCGTTGAAAATTTTAAGACTCGACCAAATTTGAATTAGAAAAAATCTTGAAAATAAATCTAAGGAAAAGTTTAAAACTTTTTCAATATTTCTTCTATCGCATCTTTCCAAACAAAGATAATGTTTTCATCTAATTCCAACACGATTTCCGAGCTTTTCATTTCGTACTTCAATTCAGCTCCACCATTTCCCATTCCTATTCTCTTCAAGCCTTCGAAATTCAACCAAAAATAAAATAAAAATAAAAAAAAAAGAACGAAAAATAGGTTCGAAAGAGGAGGAGAGAGGAAACGAAGAGAGATCATCCAGGGAGAAAATGTAGCGACTTGTTCGAGGCCATCATCAAAACCGAGAGATTTGATAGGCACGGAGAATCGCGGATTGTTATCGCCAACCTTCAATGCAATTCGCGCCATCGTTCGGTAAGGAACCGACGCCCTTGCTCTGCAAATTGGCTTCCCTCCACATCACTCAACAGATTTTTGCGGAATCGAAACGCTTTGACAGAAGAGAAAATATAAACAAACAAACATGAAAGAAGAGTTCAAATAATGCAAAGCCGAAGAAGACGATCGAACATGCACGAGGAGATTCGCCTCAAAACCCTAACACAGAGAGAGAGAGAGATTGGGGAAGAAGGAGCAGAGCACTGCGCCTGCGAGGAGCTGAATTTCTGAGAAGATGAAGAATGGGGGTAGCAAGCGGCGGTATATATAGGCGCGAGGGAGAGGCGATAAACCCTAATTCTCTAGCGAAATGACTGACTTGCCCTCGAGACTTGCAGTTGAATTTCTTTTAACGAGAGAGAATTATATAAATGTTCCTAAACTTTGACTAAATGTGTAAAATTGTCTTAAAATTTAATCTCAATATGCAATGCAGTCATTGAACCTTATCCAAATTTTTAATTTGATCCTTAAACTTTTTTTCAAAATTATATGAAAATATTCGTGAATTCTTATATTTAATAAAAGTTTATGAATCATATTAAATAAATTAAAATTTCAAAAATCACATTATATATTGAGTTGAAGTTTATGAATCATATTAAATAAATTAAAATTTTATATAGCATTCGCTTCATCCTCTCTTTTAATCATATGAAAACATCTCCAACATGGGAAAAAAAAAGGCTCATGTTTTCGTGATACTTAAGTAACACTTTTAGTTTAGACTGAGACAAAAAATAAAAATGAAAATGAATAACCTTTTTCGCTTTTTTTCTTTTTTGGTCAAAATCTTTTTCGCTTTTAAAGAGTCTATTCTAATTAGATGTAATTCCATGGTCCACAAGAGACCCTATGTCCTTATAATGCAACGGACGTTTGCGATTTAATAAATATCGATTTGGACAACTGTGAATCGAAGAAAAGCAGAAAACACACGGTGTCTCTTGAAGACCATAAATTCACCCATCTTGTATTGTGCCTTCTTCCTTTTACTTGCCAATGCAAAAGCAAAAGTCACTAATGCTGGTTTACGTGTGTGTTGCGTTCGTAAGCATGTGTCGGATTCGAAATTGTTTAGGCCCCCCATATAAAATTGTGTCAATACAAAACATAAAGCTTCTTTCTTAATTTTGGGTCATACTGTATAGATATAACAATCTACTCGATTATTTTTTATTTTACGTTTTTTTTTTACAATCGATTTTTGATTTAAGTCTCATGGAGTTCAGTAACGTTCCAAAAAAAAAAAAAAATCTACTTAGATATAATTAATTCAATTACGCAGTGCTAGCTATAATTTGTCTCCTTACAATGTATTCACATTTGATGTCCCTGTTCTTTTTTCATGTCAAATGTATTACCGATCGTCGAAAAAGTGACAGAATTTTACTTGATCAAACAAGGGGGCTGCGGATATAGAGTGGAAATGTTTTGGTTATTGATCTGAAAATTCTCTCTGTGAATTGGTTGACCCACGTGGACATTTGACAGCAATCCCCAGGACCCCGGGCACTCGGCCCAGCGGTCATTGGCGGTTGCAGAATGGAACCGAATTCAGGAAAGGAAAATGGACATCTCAGCGCCAAATCAGATGCCAAGTAGGCGGCATTTTGATAGAGAAATTGGATAGACAGTGGTCAGACAACAGCTTCAAGAAAGAAACAGAAGCGTGGCTAGTTTGGGGCTGTACCTGAGTAAGACAGTTCTGCCAGCCGGTGAAAGCAAACAAGGTTTTGTCCTTAAAGCTCTCAATTACAAAAATACAAGATTGTCGCTGTCAATCACAAATGCAGAAGGCTGTGACCAAAAGTGACAAATCCGTCGGGTTGAATAGAAATGATGACAGCATAAGTCATCACTCAGCATAGCCGTCAATCACTATGCCAGAAAGCGGAAGACAGACCAGATGGAATACAAATGGTAGATCAAGAAGTAACGTGAGAAGGATAAAATAACTGGCAAGATGTATGTGCATAAGGCAGAGAATATCAGCAAACAATGCTGCTCTCCAATCTCCATAAAACATTCGGAGAATTTTCACGGTTCAGGCTGCATCTTCTCGCATTCTTCTCGGATTGACTGGAAAAGAACAGAGGAGAGGTAACGTTCACCGAAGCTTGGGAACACAACCTGCAAATGTTGACATTCACGTAGGCATTAAGTAATGGGTATGAAAGAATGCATAAACAGTGCGGTGGACAAATCAAGAGATTGCACTATTGTATAGTTAGCATGCTTTCATAGCTCCCTATCTTGTTGCATTTCCGGTGTAACACCCAGCAGGGAGCTCCAATACTATGGTAAACACCAATCAGCTTAAAATATAAGCCTAAGAAACCAGAATGAATGCTCCAAGTAGAGACAATGTACTGGCTTGAGTCCCGCCCATTATGGCATTCAAAAGGAGGTTTTGCATGGCTTTTCAATCAACAATGGCAAGCTTTGGAGGGAAATTTGAAATTATTAAGAGTATTGAGCAAAACCAAGATTTTCTCAACATGAGGTCTTCTATAGCTGTGCCTCTGCAAGGGAGGTGAAGACTCATTGCAGAAGGTTAAAAGAAAGATATTGAGGATGCTTAATATCCACAAGTGATAGTTAACACATCAGAACATTACACTCTAAAAGAATGTGCAACAGCTAATCCAACTTAAGCACCTAGAAACAAATGATGGTTAGAGTCTTGATCTCCTTAGCACTGTGATTCAGATAAACCTCTACCAAAGATCATTTCATAACTACTCATTAAGCTTCCGTTAGTTACAGTTGCTAAATCCACTCCAATGACAACCATCTCCACAATGACAGGCTATTCTTTGATATCTTATATCCATAACCAATGTCAAGAAGCAAGTCACATTCGAAAGAAACGTACTGCAATGAGTTTGCCGGCATTTTCAGGTCTCTTTGCAACCATCATTGCAGCGGCAGCGGCAGCCCCAGAAGAAATGCCGACCTGGTTACATATCAGAGTTAAAAATGATAAAATACACACAGGCTTTAGAGCACCTGAAAATTTTTGCTCCAATTGGAGAGACGCAACCCAACCATTTAGGGGAAAGATGAGTAAAAGTGTAGACCATATAGCTTCAAACCGAACCTAACCATAATCCTATATTTCCAATGCAAATTGAAAGTAGGAGATGAAGCATCCAAATGCTAAAAGTCATCAAGAGGAGAAGGATAAGAAGCTGCTCAAATCATCAAATACACGCCGAAACATGAAAAGGTACATGAATTTGAAAGGTGACATTACAACCAACCATATAACGAAATATTCATAAACCACAGCAATGGCATTGTCAATTCCTTTGGACAGTCTCCAACACATCAACTGTGGCTGTGTGTCATTACGAACTTGCCGAGCGAAGTGTGTCCATTGAATTCCATAGCAGAAGTCAAGTTTTCCATTTATACACAAGAAAGTCCACAACCTCCAGGATGGCTATATGCAGAGATAACTTTAGACTGTACTTGCCAGAAACATTACTTGTAACAAAATGACACCTTACTGCATACATCTAATTCAGACGATAAAGAATCTCAGAGCACTGACCAATAAGCCTTCCTGAAGAGCTACTTGCTTTGCAGTCTCAACAGCTTCATCACTGGATATCTGCCCAGAAAAGTCAGACTTAACAGTTACATCACACTTTTTATTCCACTACCGCAACAAAACCCAAATGTATACAAGTTAATAAAAATGGATCTGGCTTCACCAATACATCACGTTAGTAAATTAGATCATAGTATGGAAATGCAGAAAAAGAAAGCCAATTGTCGAAAAAATGACATAAGGTGCAGGCTCAGCCAGTTTGGTAATTTGGGCCAGACTACACTTGGAAGATAATTTTGGGGTCACTCACAATGTTAAGTGGGAATGTGAGTTCTTTTTTAAAAATACAAAGAAAAATGCCGCATAACTTTCTTATGCAAACACACAGATGCAAAAAAATGAATTCTGTACAGACGCATAAAAAAATTGTAAAGGTTTGCACCTCAATGACTTCATCAACCAATTCTTGATCCAGATTTTTTGGCACAAAACCAGCTCCAATCCCCTGAATTTTGTGAGGACCTGCATAAAAGAAGAGAATATAGTAGTCATGAACCGCAGATAATAAGTTCCATAAAAGTGGTCCAGTTATCTCTATTTGCTGAAGAATTTTTACCAGGCTTGCCACCAGATAGAATGTTGCTTTCTAAAGGTTCCACTCCTATTACCTGCCATAAACAGAGCCAAATGCAGAGCAGAAAAGAAAATTCGTGAGGAAAATCATCTGAAATCCACAGCTTTCTTGTGCAAGTTAATGAAGATTGTATGCCGAATTTACACAATAGCATGCTAATGGTTATGGATAAGGATATGAAATGTAATTTACACATGGCACTAGGCAGGGTCAGTGCCAGCTAATAAATTTTCACCTTTATTTTGGGATTTTTTTGTTTAAGGAACCGTCCAACCCCGGATATGGTTCCTCCTGTACCAATTCCAGCAATAAAAATGTCCACCTTGCCTCTTGTGTCTTCCCAGATCTCAGGACCAGTGGTCTCATAGTGTACCTGCAGGAAATCATTTCCATAACCAGAATAGCAGAAAAGATCAATTTATGCATTATCAACCATGCGGCACTTATGACCCCAAAAAAAAAAGAAAAGTCGTGGCACTAACAGAAATATACTGAGCTAGATGCAAATTCCTCTGTTCATTTCACGAAAGGCGGGTGAAGAACACCCTAAGTGCCACAACTTTGCACAGGAGGATACATAAATGCCAAAACTTCCAAAGGTACACTTAAGTACTAAAATCAGAGAGCTTGATGACTTGGCACGAAGGGACACATAAGTGCCACCTAGATTTAGAATTGATGAATGGGTGCATAGGTGCGCATGGGTTGGGTAAAAGAAAAATCCTTACCCAAGCTTACCCATAATGTGAGAAAACAATTTTACTTCACAAAATTATCAGACCTTGATGGACATGAGTGCGCTTGCCCGGGCTTACAAGGGAAACTGCTTGCCCAAATCGTGCTTCGAAATGTGAGGTCTTGGTGGGTGCCCAGGCACATGATAGGTCTATTTATTTGGAAAAATGAAAAAACAAGCATAAATTGAGGTCTAACAAGAAAAAGCAGAAAGCCAAACATACCTTTGGATTTGCAGGGTTGTCAAACTGTTGAAGCATGTAGGCATTTGGTGTGCTATTCAATATCTCTTCAGCTTTTTGAACAGCACCTTTCATTCCCTTAGCCGCATCAGTTAAAACAAGCTCGGCTCCAAATGCTTTGAAGAGAACCCTTCGTTCCATACTCATTGATGCAGGCATTGTCAAAATCAGTTTATATCCTTTTGAAGCAGCTATAAATGCCAGACCAATGCCTGTGTTCCCACTGGTTGGTTCTACTAGAATACTCTGAGCAAAAGAGGAACACAAAGTGTTTGACAAGATGATTAGAGAATATTTTAGCACAATAAAATAGGAAATTTATGGTTTATCTGATGTTTTGCAACACAACAGACCAAATGTATTCCTGGGGAGAAAATAAAATGTGTGACGACCCTATCTAAAAAACATCAGACCAGGTGAAAGATTGTCTATTAAAAAAGAAAAGGAGAATTACAAATCTGTCAAATATGGAGTGGACTTTCACAGAAAGACACCATCATTGCAAAGCAGGCCATCATCAAGCTTTAAAACTATTTGATAGCGGAAGTTTCAAACGAATAGCGAAAACTGAGTCCGGGCCTTTTCGTAACATGGAAATAGATGCCAAAGAAGATGCTTGAAAGCAAAGTCAGTCAGTTCATCAATCAAGGCCAAGCTTCCTTTCAAAAATATTATTCCCGAGTGAATGATAAACATCAATATTGCTTCTCCAACAAGTGGGCAGATAACTAAGCTGCATATCACATTGGTTACCTTTCCAGGTGTAATGAGCCCTTTTCGCTCAGCATCAGCAATCATACTGTGACCAATCCTGAAACCAGAAATCCAATAATATTAGCAGTCAATATCTGAATTTTTCCATATAGAAAAGATACATGTCAAATACATAAAACACCTTTGGGTGTAAATCATATGAGCATTAGATAGTCCAGGGCAATTAGGTTGAACAGTAAAAACAAGAAAGTTAACAAATAACGCCTCTTCTGATCGTCCAGATAATATCGGTAATAGATTCTCTATGTTGGAATCACCATATTCTTGAAGGCCATTCCTAACAAACATGCAACAGAAGCAAGTTCAGATCCCATACCTGTCCTTAACACTGCAGCAGGGTTCCATGATCTCAAGCTTGGCAGCTACATTGGCAACACATCCCTTAACCAAATTATTCAAGTAAACCATTGGTGTTCTCCCAATGAGCTGTGCCACAAGCCAACCAGTTGAGCAAAGTCATTTCAAAAGACGAATTTAATGATCTTACAAACAAGAGAGATAGAGATTGAGTAAGAGTAGACACTTCCAAAGTCTTAAACAAATAGAGAGATCAAAAACTTGCAATTAAGTAAGAGATGAAAAATTTATCACTGAAGCAGACAGCAAAGATATACAGTACAGAGAAGTACAAAAACCTCCTCCAAGGTCCACTTCCTTAAAAAACACCCAGAAACCAATTCAGGCACCATGCCAATCCCAACAAAAAACGGAGGATTTTCACTATCCTCCCAATTTTAGTGTAGCAACCAAGAAAGAAAAGGGGTAATAATCTCCAGCCTGCTGCTGATTGGTCAAGCACAAATTTAACTGTAATACACTTCTTAAAAGAGACACACGTCTTTGCAGAGAGGAAAGCGCTGGGCTGAATCTTCCCAGAACAATGATCAATGACTCAATGTCACAACATTCATTTCCAATTACTTTCAACTCTCCTAATTTAACAGACACAGAGATACACGACAACATGATCCTAAGCAGGTCTAACGCCCAACACCGCAATCTGCCGGATTACTTACGAAGAACATGGAGCCTCAGCAATTTTCTCCATTTCACATCATCCTTAAACCAGAACCACTATCACTACTGTGAAACGGAGACTCTCTGATAATCCAATATCGCATGATAATTGATACTCAAGACGCAAACTCGCTCTCAATCCATTTCCGCCGAGCACGAGAAACTGAGGAATCGCAAAGCGAATCTCCAAACAACGCGCGATAAACTAACAAGCTAAGCATCCGGCAATCGAAGCAACACGACTCGACAATCTCATTCCCAAACAAAAAAAGGAAAAATCCGCAGGTGACGGCGCTGCTCTCGACTTTCAGGTACCTGAGTGACATCTTCCGCAATGTTCAGGCCCTCGATCTCCGTCTGCGGCGTCACCGAAACCGCCTTGCACACCACAGAAAATCCCGAGGAAGAAGAAGACGACGACGAAGAACTCGAGAAGCTGCCGAGCGACTTCTTCTTCAGCCTGAGGGGATCGGGGAGCGATCTCCGGCGCGGCTTCGCGGTCCCGGATTGGGAGGCGAAGGGGAGCCCGCGGCGGGAGGAGCACGCCGTCGCCGGCGGCGGAGGAGAAGGAGGAGTGGTCAGCGAATTGATCGCCAGGGACGACGGCGCCGCCATTTTCGCCGGCGGAGTTGGTCGGAGATAGAGAGAGAAAGAGGATTCGGCTGATGGCTTCGTTCAGTGGAGAGGGCACGCGGTAAAATATAATTTCTCCGCGAATGTTTAACGATCTTGAGGAGTGACGATGACGTCATTAATGTCGTTGACGAATCTTCTTTCCTTATTTTGCCAAAAATGCCATTTACATAATAAACTAAACATTTTCTTATTCTCTTTCTTTCTTTTTTTTTTTCTCTTTAATAAATTTGTTGGAATTGTTATCTCGTTTTAACAATTGAGATTCTTTCTCGGTCAATTAAAAGTTCGCGATATCGAGACAATGTAAAGCAAATCATTGCCATTATTTTATCAGCGTTATTTGTTCATTCATAAAAAAATGTGTCATAAATTATTATTGATAATAAAAACATCTTATATTAATTAATTATTTCAAGTGATATAAGTAAATATTTTCAAGAAAATATTTTTTAAATTAATCATATATCGTGGAACAAATGAGACCTTGGTCAACTTTTTGTCTTTGATTAAATGTAAAATCTTATCATAATATAAATGCCATTTCAAAGAGTTTAGGCTGGTGAATAATTTCCCAATACTCAAAATTAACTGTGTAATTTTGTCTGCGACTCAACATGGACAAGGACTTAAATAGTCAACTTAAGCATCAGAATCCAGCTTGAGTTTGGAAATAAGATCCCGTTGATTATCAATCCGAATAAATGAATAATTTTATGTTAAAAGAATTTCCCCCTTTTTTTAATTTAATTGAAATCATCAAACAATTCAATTCGGAATGGTCGATTTTAAACTCCTATCAGTTCTATTCTTTCTCAATTACTAGCATAAGATTGCGTACCAATTTAAAAGGCGCCAATGAAAAAGCCAGCGATTCTAATTCTATAATGGTTCCTACTAACATAACAACATCGCCGCTTAAATTCTACAAGTGACCAAGTATAAATATTTCACGAACGACCCACTTCTCCGAATTCCAGGTACGATATATTCCCCGAATTTCGCCTCGCATCTCACTCGATCAACAAGATCAGTACGAAACATAACGGTCCCGAGATTTAGCTGCTTACTGCGGATTCCCATAAACGTGGATTTCCTCGTCGTAGAAAAATATGTTTTGATAAGTACGAGGAGTAAGAAATTTGTCCCTTTTTTTTTTGCAAAATTTGGGTCCACAAACGGGCCTTTCCCTTTCAAGAGGAGAGAAAAAACATCCAACCCGTCCCCAAATTCCGTCCAGTTTCAGTGTACCTGTAAGCTTTTCTAATACCTTTTTGTTCTTTTCCTCTTTTCTCTCTGGGGCCTGAGGCTAGAAGCCTAGAACCAGCCAGCTTCCCCAAAGAAATCCGAATCATGGACCCCAGAAAAGTCACTCTAATTCTTCTTCTTCTTTGTTTCTAATAGCGAAAAGTCAATGAAGCAAAGGGGGAGAGAGATGTTGGCCCACATTGAAAAGTAAAATGCACTACAACTCAAAACAAATCACTCCTTGAAAAGTTCCTAAACCATATGCTCCCGAGAGAAGTTTTGTCACCTACAAGTAAGGAAAGCCTGCTCTGAAACCATATAAGCCTATCAGATCTCGCCGAGGTATATCTGCTTGTCGCTACTGCAAGATCCGACGATGGGCTCGGTTGGGTGGAACACGGTCTCATTCACAGACCCCGTGTGGCCCGGGAGCTTGTACAGGATCCGTCGGGATGTCGTGTCCCAGATGTAGACCATGCGATCCGCACTGCCAGCGGTGACCTTGCTTCCATCGGGCGACCAGCCGCACTTCAGTAGGTTCTTCTCAAAGTTGTGCTGATGACCTTCCATTATCTTCACGCAGCGGTTTTGCGGCGCATAGGGGCGCATATCCCAAATGCAGAGCTTACAGTCCATGGCATTAGTAAGGAGATAGGAGCCATCAGGACTCAACTGCATACCTGTAATTGTATCTTGGTGGCCTTGAAGGGTCATGGTAACTTCACCTTTACGTATGTCCCATACCTTCACATCATTGTCTATACCCCCAGTATAAATTTTATCTGATGCATCAGAAAAGGAAACCGCCGTGATTTGGTATTTATCAGGAAATGTTTGGATGGCACCTCTTTGACGCATGTCCCAAAGCTTAGCAGTTCCGTCATCAGATCCACTCACCACCAGAGGAGGCCCTCTCCGTGAAGGACAGCATGAATTGACAAATGAAGAATGTTCTACCATCTTTTTTACCTGTTTGCCCGTTTCAACATCCCAGGCTCTTAGGGTTTTGTCAGGACTGGCCGATATAATCTGAGAGCCATCTGTTGTCCATTGAAGATCCAGAATTGCATTCTTGTGCCCTTTCAAGACCATAAAGTTTTTGCAATCCCCATGCACGTTCCATAAGAAGATTTCTCTGTCATGAGACCCAGATGCAATGACTGTCCCAGCAGGATTGAACTTCATAGTGTAGATAGCGCTCGGGTGACCTGCTAATAACATGATAGGTGATTCTAAGCTTGACGTTCTCTGTCTCCCATTTGGCATGGGTCCTTGAGGAGGAGCACTGTATGGAACAGTAGACCATTCCATTGGTCTGGGACCAGCCACTGATAAAGCATTTTCACCTGGAGCAACTTGCATCTTCACCTGGTCGCTTAACCAAATTAACTTTTACTTCTCTGCACCACAATATCGAGACAATCAATGAGGGAATTACCAAGTAATGAGAGTTAACAATAGCAAAGCAAGCAGACTCGTACATCACGCTTTACATACAAGCACCTGCTTTTGACCCTATATAACAACAAGCATAGCCTACCAAGCAAAGGACCAGGTCCGACAGTAGTTTTCTACTGCACCAGTTATTTCAAAGATTAAAAAGGAAAATTAAATTAATAAACATGAAAAGCACTTCCAAAAGAAAATGGTTCAAATATACTTAAGAAAAGTGCTTAAATACCTAGGATACAAGGACATTAACATGGATTTCTTAAAGAAAAGAGGGGTCGGATAAGATGTCAGATCATCAAACTCACTGCTAACAAATGGAAAATGATCCTCTAAGATGGTTTCCAACACGCAAGGGAGAAAGTCTTAATCGTAGAAGAGAACAGTGACGTCATAAGAAGCAAGAAAAGATAGAAGGAGAAAAGATGGCAAACAAAATCAAAGTAATTAACTCATGGGAAGTTCTTAACAAAATAGAAAAAAAAGGATCCGTGTCGCCAAACCCAAATAATATTTAGCTAAGCCAAAATTGTTCAAACATATTACAGCCATTGATGGTCCTCAAAAGGGTAAAAGACAGATGCTACTACGACAAGGTGGCATCATTAGATGCATGCAAATTGATGATTACACAGATGCAGACGATAGTAATTCATATAGGACCAAAATAGTGTGAAAGGAAGATATTGAAGGACAAATTTGAGAAACAATGCTAAGACTAGGGAGATTCTTTGGTAAGATGGATCTGCAATTTTAGTCTTTGAAAAAGCACTACAAGAACTAAAAATACGAAGGAGTGCTTATTGATTTACTTCCAGCAAAATTAAGGTTCTAGAAGACAAAGTTTCCGGGAGAAAAAAGCACTTCAATCAAAATGGTAAAGAGTTGGAACAGGGAAAAGCTAACGACAAACCATGTCAAAACCACGCCTCCCGAATTCTTCACTTACACAAGTTGTAAATATTCTTACAGAATCACAATTTATAGTAAATACAACTTAGTGGATGAAATGAATATGAGGAACTCAGTATAGACTAAGTACTTCTGGTTTCATCCAAATGCTTCTTCAGGAAATAGCTGAATTGACGCAAAGCAATTGCTGAAAATTCAAGCATTATTGCTGCCAGCCACAATTTGCTAGGAGTATCTTAGTAATGTTTACAAAGACAGCTCGAAGCAATGACCAATTTTCTATAGCATTCTCAGATCTTGATCGAACGTGCTTGAGGAGGATATCATCACTTTTTTTAGGAGCCCTGATACTCTTTTGCAATGCCAATGAAATATTCTATCCTTCCAAGGTTTTCCAATCATTTTTAAAATTTACAATTATCAGTCAACAAGACGTAAGTTTATTGCACTCGAGTAGAATACTGCTCATCCAAAAAAGACCTGAAACCGGAATTTCATGATTCTAAATCAGATTCAGACAACAAGAGGATCAGACATACTTCTACCCGTGTAAACCTGATGCAAGGTTATAGCTTTCTTTCTAGAAAATTTACTTCTACTGTCATTTTGCATATTTTCATATGAGTTTTCAAGTCCTGATAGTTTCAGATTTGCTTTCCCAGGTAGGTTTATACCGGTGAAGGACTCTATTCCTGCATATTAGCACTTTAAATCAGTGACTAGCTCTCCATACTAGCATAAATTTATCTCCCACATATCCATACTTGTTTTCCTAGATCTCGAGGTTCAAGAGACACCCTTTCGTTTGTGTTTCACAATCAAATTCTCCATGCTACTTTCTTCAACCTAATCTTGGCAGTCGAATTTCTCACTAGGGTTCTCTCCCCGTGTCAATGTTCCTACCCA
This sequence comes from Eucalyptus grandis, assembly GCF_016545825.1. Taxonomy (NCBI): domain Eukaryota; kingdom Viridiplantae; phylum Streptophyta; class Magnoliopsida; order Myrtales; family Myrtaceae; genus Eucalyptus; species Eucalyptus grandis. The sequence goes on from NC_052612.1 coordinate 3,029,187, forward strand.
AGTGAGACACCTTTCAAGTGGGTACTGAAGCCAAGCAGCAGAGAGGCAACGAAAAAGCATAGAACCTCTCCTACAGCAATTGTAGAATTAATGATTAACTGGGCCACACATGTTATAGCCAAAGTCCAATCTTTCTCGAACACAAAACAAGCATATAATCAAACCGTACGACTGGCCTATCTTGTTCTAACCACATCACGTCCGGGGTTTAGGGCTTAATGGTTCGGCTAAAATGCCCAAGCAACCGATTCCGAGCGTCGAGCAAAAGACGAACGCATACGTATCGAATACCAGTTCCGCCCCAGACCTAATCAAAAATGAGAAGAGAACTTCTCAAATTGAGGCGAAAATTGCGAACGAGGAACGAAGAACCCTAGCACTACGAACCACAAACACGACCTCCTTGGTACGGACAGAGGAACGAGGAACAGCCCGAAGCGAATCCGACCGACGCGAAGCACACAGCACACCAAACGCCGACAAGCGCGCGCACACTCAGAGAGAGAGAGAGAGAGAGAGCGTACGGAAGCAGCTCCGGAGGTCCGGCGAGAGGATGAGCGAGAGAGCTCCAGAAACCCGAAGAGAAGATCTTCGTTTCGAGAGACGCCACTTCGACCTCTGCTTTATGAAAATGGCGACGACAGGACTCCGCAAAGAGAGTGAGAGAGAGAGAGGAGCTGATCGATGGGTGGGCCTGGTCAGGCCCGGCTACGTACTGGGCCGAAGATCCTTTGCCAAGGCCCATCCATGAAAGAGGTCAGATTGTCGTTCACCGTGACGGAGGGGGTTGGCCGGAGCAGAAATATCGCCGGCGGCAACCGTTGTAAGGAAGAAGATATCCGTGTGCAAGAGAAAGTGAAGAGCATGTAGAGCTGGCGACAGGGTCGTCGATACCTGTCGACACCCGTGAGGGAGAGGTGCCTGGAGCTCATTGTCTTGCGGCTACATCTAGATGGTGAGTGAAAATAGGAGAGGCTAGATGCCGCGGTTCAGGCCATTGGCCTAGTTCAAAGGATCCGCACAATGTATGCTATCCTTGGTCACGAGTGGTACGCCGGCCGACTCAAGCGGGCAACGCTCTGTTTCTAAGGCGTATGCACGGTTTGGTGAATCGTTTTTGAAAAAGAAAGAGTGAAAATGGGGAGTAAGAAAATATTTTGCTCAATGTACGAACAATGTTCGATAAGGGACTATCATGACATGAGAGTTTTAAGTAGTTGAACCCCTAAACCATTATCTATTTTGGTACGAGTAGACAGTTACGGGTGTCTGAGAGATGACATCATCTAGAAATCGTGACAAAATAAGAAAAGTAGGAACGAATTAGATGGATGACTATCATGCAATCCGCCGAGTATTGGGCCAGATCTTTGGAAGTTATGGAAATGATTTTGCCAAAGTAAATTAATTTTCCCTTGGTTCTTCTTTGGCTAATCATAATCTGAAATTGGACAAAAAAAAAAATCAACTTTACTCATATTACATGGTAAGTTTTCTTAAAGGAAAATTTATTTAATTTCACTCTTCTAAGTGTATCCAGCTTCACAAATCATTCACAAGCTATGAAATCTTTGCACAAGAGAATTTACTCTTCGCAAGGAAAATCGACCCCTTCATGCTTCGGAGAGATCAGCGCTCTCACTCCCAGGGGAGAGTGATTCTGCAGGAAGGTTTTCGGTTTCGGGATCATCAGATGGCTGAGATTCATGCCTCGCAGCAGCCTGTAGGACCCGATTTTGCACGTCGGTGGATGAGGGCGATGTCGGCAGCCCGAGGCCATTCGTTTCCAATTTGCCGGCAGCCCAAGCAAAAGCTTCAGCTCCAACTTTGACAGGACCAGACAGCAACCTTCAATGTAGAGATTAGACAATTATCAGCAACAGGCAAATTAAATGATCGAATGCAGAGTTGTCACAGACACTATGTACAATGTCGTTTCACATTGTACAGAAGAAAGGTCCACTTTCATTGTTTCATCACATACAATCGTCCTTGGCAATACAAATTCAGATAAATTGACCAGAGTAGTCTGGCAAAATTATTTGCCAAGAAAATATCCCTCGAGTGTAAGGCTTTACCTCAGGTCTTGCCTAAAATCTTCCGAGTCCTCGTAAGAAGCAATCCGCCGATAAATTGTCTGAAAATGCAAATAAGCAATATGAGAATGTACAATAACAATTAGCTGAAGTTGTGAGGCATGTGGGGAATTCTAATAAACCAATCCAGAAATAACTCTTGTAAGTTGTAGAACATTTGAGGCTTGAAACAACCATCAGATTGCACCAACACAAATGCTAGGAGCAGCCTAATCCCCCATGATTAACAAATATCATAAATCAATTCCCATGAGGGGTGAACAATATCCTCAATGAATCTGCATTTTTAATCAGAGGGAGCTTGTACAAGCCTCATATGGCTCCCCTCCCATATGTACACCGTGAGGATAATAACAACTGGCTCACTATACGACGGGAGCATGAAATGTGCAGGCTTTGAAAATCACCACATCCTTTTATGGTAATTATATAACTATTTGTTTTTTGTTTCAAAACGCAATCATCGTGTGGATTACTACAGGACGCTCTTCACTTTATGGTCTTCCACTCTTAACATGTGAAACAGATTAAGTGAGAACTTTAGAAGCCTTTACATACAATTAAACAATTCAGATGCAAATATGTGCATAATTACATAGTATTTCAGTGCAAATTGCAAGACTGTAGCAGAAGTAATCTCACAAAGGATAAGGGAAGAGAGATCACGATCAGAAGGAGAAAAGGCAGTCACCAGCTTGAATCATCTAAGGATGTGAAAAGTACCTGGCCAAGGCCAATGACTCCAATAAATTGTAAAGTCTTCTCCCACTCTGGAAAAAAATTAATTTCTGCTTAGAAGGATGAAAAAAAGATTATACTTATGCATGAATAGTAAAATAACTGTCTGCCACCCCCACCTTGCCAAAGTCCCAAAGAATATTATGCGTTTTAGTATAGGTTCATGCTGAAATACCACCATACAAACCGAAAATTCACTGTGAAACATTCTTCAGGAGAGACCACTCACCAACAAGTGCGTATAACACAGCCACAAGACCCTGCCATGAAATACTTAAACTGATTGGTGAAAGAGATATAAAAGATGCATAGAAATCTGTCTTTATCCCCAGATAAAAAAGAACTCAATTAGGAATCTTGCAGGGCTATTTAGTTTATTCAATTATTTATTTTTACCAAGCAAACCCCTCAAAATTGGTTGCAAATAGGCCATCTTCCAGAGGGTGAAAAGCTGGCATTAGCTTGACATAAATGTGATTGAACCCTCTTTCTTAGCTCATATTTCATATCCACAGTTTAGATATGGAATACAGATATCAGAAAGACGTAGTGAATCAGATTGACATATATGCATGCCAAAGAGGTGGGAAATGGAGATTTTAAGCCCGTTGATCATCTGCAATTCTGTTATTGCGAACATAAGACACAGAGTACATGTAATAGAGAGATACAATTAACTAAGACCGTTCATGGAGCAAAAGGGGTGATTATACTGGTCTTACCACACCAGAAGCAAAAAGTTGCAAAGGAGAGGGGTTGATCTCCTCCAGTATCGCCTCAGCTTCCTGAAACAATGTCAAGATGCACAAGCATCTGAAGCAGATCAGTCATTTGATCAAAGCTGAGTATCAAACTGTCACAGCTAAGGGGAAGCTAACATATATTTGACAATGCTGGATGATTCATGCTAGAGAACGCTACTTAGAAATGGGAAAAAAAATCATTGGCTCCGTTTGGTAACGTTAATTAATTTTTTTCATTCCTCGGAATAGAAAAGTGACCGAGAATAGATTTGGAACAAAAACAAGAAGTAGAAAAGCAGTAACTTTTTGTTGCTAAGAACAATTTTTAGAAAAAGTTATTTTCTCTTTTCTTTTTTTCTTTTCTTCTTCTTTGGTGGGCGGCCGCCCATTGCTGCCCGCCAGCCGGTCGACCCGAGCCAACTGCCGCTGATGACCGCTGACGCTGCTGCTCACCACCTGCTGCCCGCTGCCATCGACCACCACGGTCGATTGCTGCCGACCGCCGCCGCCGCCGCCGCCCGCCGTGGTCGACTGCCGTTTGGCAGCAGCGCACGGCGAAGGCGGTCGGCAGAGGTAAGGAAGAATAAGAAAAAAATAATTGAAATTGTACATTACAAAAAAATTTATGAATCATACCAAACGCACTCTTATTCTTTTTCCATTCCGAGAATAAAAATTTTGTATAGTTACCAAACGTATTCTTTTACTAAGAAATTGTTAATAGAAATAGAAAAAGACTTTCTGAAAAAGAATTATTCCTTGCAACAGAAATGTTACCAAACGAAAGTGCCCTTGAGCATGCAATTATCCATTTCTCCAATGCAATTTGGGTTGGGCAGCATACCCTTGCGACTATGCCCATTAACTATATACAAAGTCACATTCTTGTTCCTAGGAATGCAGACACGTTAAGTGCTACGAAAAGGAACTTAACTGCGTCATCAAATAAATGCATGTATATACAGATGTTACAGCAGTCATTACCATGCAGAAGAAGGTTGACTAGGAGCCCTAATATGAATTACAGCACAGCAACTCCAAGTATCCCGTAGTATAAGCCCAGAATGCTCAAAATGGTTAGTGTTAGCCAAGTAAGAAGTAGTCCTCCTTTTCATGTTCACGGACATTTTTTAACCAAGCTTGCTTAATGTTTTCGGGGCCGGCAATATATCATACCACCTGATCTATCAAATTATACTTACCTCAGCTAGTTAGAGCATATACTGTGAAACACGATTTCAATGCTATCATAGAAGTCACGATCAACACTACAGTATCCTCTAATTTCTAGTAGCTAGTTAATGTAGTTAACTCTTTATACATCTCCTTTTTAAAATTTAGGCTACTAAAAATAAGATGCAGCTAGCCATAAATACAGTCATGTCCTTCTAGAGTTCTCTTTAGGGTGTACTCTCCCATTATGTGTCGATCTCTCATAATAAGTTGCTAAGAGGCAACACTTTACTTGAATAATAATAGATATTAGATTAGATTTTATATCATAAATACATATAGAACCTAGAAAAAAAAACAAGAAGAAGATAGCTGCATACGGTCTCACTAGGAAAAAGGGAAGGTAGCAATGAGAAATAAGATTGTCTTCTATTCTTGCTAGTAAACTAAAAAGGACATGCTTCCTTGAGATAGATGAAAATTTATCAGCATTGAAGTGGAAATACCTCATTGAGTACAGTAAGTGTTGTCTCAGGTTTGAGCTCCTTAATACGGAGACCCTGTTTCACCCAAGATTGGAAGCCGCCTTGGACCAAGTACGATTTCTGTCAATGAAAGCTATGTACCTAGCTTTAGCATAGATCTGACTATCCATTTTCTGAAGACTATAAAGCCTTTTAAGCATCATGTTATGAAGCTAAAACTTTACACTGTTCATTTAAGCATGTTAACCAATTACTTAGCATCAGTATGTATCTCAAAGCATTAGAGAAAAATCATTTACTACGTTGCTCTACTGTTCGTGTCCTTTGACATCCGATGGGGCATTTTGCACCAAGAAATTCTTATCATAACCCAAGTTAACAGTGATGATTGACTGAAAGTGAATTATTGATAATGAAACATCACAAAAGATTCAAAAAAATGCAGTCCATAGTTTCATCTTCCTATACTCATACTCATTCATATGTCTTAGCCCCAAGGAATTCCTTTGTGACCCTTCATGATACTTTTATAAAGAAATACTAGCACAACTGGTCTTAAGAAAAAAATGAGTCCTAGTCTTCAAAGCGTCTTTGTAAACAGGTCCATTCCCTTTCTTATTTTGCATTTACAAAGTTTTCCTGATTCAAAACTATCACTTTGTAGTTTAGATACCGAGTAGGTTTCCAGAAAGAATTCGCAGAGTGGATAGCTGTCATTAATTATCTAAACCAAAGTAATCAAAAGAGTGAAAACACCGTCATGATGTTTCTTCATTTTAACTAATAGGCATTGAAAGTAAAACTCTACAGAAATTAGACATTTTGGTCTCTGTCACATTTCAACTGCCACACAACATGGCCCAAGCTCGAATGGATACGTGTAGCAAAGTTCATGGATGAGTGGCATGAGCCCAGATGGTGACACATTATGAGATGCAGTTAGCATATATATGTTCACATAGAGAGCACTAAAATTCCCAGAGAATTGCAATTTCATGAAGGAGAATGGTTCAAGCAGAAAAGTTCCTTGCCTTAATTCCAACTTTTCTCAAAGATCTAGCAATCCCTTTTGATCGGGAACCATCTGCATCCAAAATTATTACCTTTGACCTGTCCTACATGTAACAGGAGCACATATCTCTGAGAAGATTGATTCTATTAACTTGTATAAAGAATCAAAATTATATAGCATCAGGTACCAATAAAACATAGAACAGACAAGCACACCAAGCTGACACTCTTAAGAAATATGGTTGATCAATTGTTCTTCAGACATGATGACCCAGTTTCATTGCGCCAATATATGTGTACACAATAGACTGTTGGATAGATAAATTGATTAATAGATTGATATGCATACAGACTATCCATGCATCATCTCGCCTCCCTTTAGCTTGGGGACTCACTCTCTTATTCCGCCATCTGTTCTAAAAGATATGATATACTAATAAACTAGCAGAATCTCAAAATGATGGTTTGTGAATAACCAAGGTTCCTCAAATACTTATACATGAAGAAGTACATGAAAGTACCTTCCAAAATCTCTAAAGTCAGGATATTGCTATAAAATACAGAGTTTGTTTTAGGAAGTGTTCAGTATAATGTATTCTTATGCTTTTCTAACAATAGTCATTGAGCCAACTAAAGCCTTACCAAATGGACAGCCACATTCAAAGTTTCAAACATAAATTACATACCTGAACCATCTTCAAGTTCCGAATAACAACTGCAGTTAAGGAGTCTTCAACATTTCTACCACCTTTTAGGAGCTTCCTCAAAGAGCCATCAACCTGGAGATCAACAATTAACACGATATCGCATTTCATCAGTATCTTCTAGGCAAAATATCCACTCTTCAGCCCAAAGAGAAATTTACTAGGATGCATTCCCTTAGCAAATCATCAATAACGAGAGGATAAACAAAAAGTGGTCCCTATGCCTCATATGTAGTTGGTGGCGATTTATGATACTGTTGATTCTTCAGTTTGTTAGAAAAAGTAGTAAATCCTCATCATCTTTTAATAGTATTGAAAGAATAGACTCATTTATCTCAGCACACTGTCACATTCTCTGCCTATTTGAGTTAAAATAATTCCTCAAATTTTTTGGGTACCAATCTGAAGAACTTGAATAATCAACTCATTAGGTTTATTAAGACAAGATATAAAGATGAAGACTGAATGTGAACGTGCAATAGTTCGATCTGCGTATAAAATATCCAGTGCTAAATAGGAATTTTAGAAGCTATGCTAGATAAAATCTCTCGGCAGCAAAAATGTGTCATGGATTTTGTCTAATATGGGCAAAATGCAGACTTAATTTGACAGAAGAAATTCTCAAAGAGAGATCAGAGAAGGGATGGCACTATGTAATAAGCAATTTGCAATTGTCAGTTCATTTAACAGATTGACAGGAATAACATCATACACAGACATGCAAATGTAATTCTTGATACAGCTTCCAGTTTCAGAGTAAAGAAGACTACCTCAGGTATGGATATACTTGAATAACGAAAACGAGCAGCACGCCTAAGGTCAGGAATGCCATCAGATTCTCTAAGAACCTTAACAGAGTAAAGGATGAAACCAAGAGATAATCAGTACTTTATCAAAGAGAAACACACAACGAGACCCTTTGTAGGCATGAAAGTATGTCAAGTGACATCAATGAAAGTAAGCTTAAAGAATGATTAACAAAGTCAGCATGAAAGGAAGCACTAGAGGATTGTGATCCAAGCCGGCTTGCAAACTCATGGAAGTAACTAAATGTCCCATATATGGCAGCAAAAACAAAATCCAAAATATGAGGCTACAAAAGTTTTTACACTCTTGCCTCGGGCCGAACATCAATAAGTACAGCACCCTCCCTTCCCATTAAGAGCTCTAACGTTGCGTTGGGAGATAAATCTCCAGAATAACCACTGTATGTCCGTGCCCAGTAAAAAGCCCTGCAAAAGTCTGATGAGATATATGAACTCTATTAAACAGATAAATCTTGTCTACTGTGTACATCCATGCAAATAGAATTTTCTTTTATAATATGGTGTATCTCCCACGGGAAATTAGTAAAGAGAATAGCACAAAAGGACAATCATACCAAAAGGAAGAAGCAGTGCCAAGGAAAAGAGCAAAGGGAACAATTGGATCATTTGGGTCCAAACCAAGACTTCTCTCCAGCTCCTCAATTGTTGTGTAAACCTTTTCCATTACAATGATTAAACCATCATTAGAGACTCACATAAAAGAACGTTCCGGAGATTGCCAGTTCAGCAGGTGTATGAAATCAGTATGATATGAAAATCATAAAGTATATCTCGAGAGTGCATAGAATCAGTAGGAAAGTACAATGTCATTACAGCAAATGATTAACATTTCTAGAAATCACTATGCTGAAATGAAAGATGGTCAGATTGAGATTACATTGATAAAAAATTCTGCCCAGAATATTTCTCATGATTCATGAAATAGGAGTCACAATGCCATAATTTGAGAGCATCGATCCTTAGTACCCGACCAAGTTTGTAAAGAGAATCACCTGTTGAAAAGCAACTCCAACAGGTGTCAGAATTTCTGCTGTTTTCTCTTCTGAAAAATTAAGTCCATCCCTAAACTCTGGAGGGAGCGATTGCTTGGCAGAACTATATGAATAAACAATAAAAGAAGCGCCCTTGGTCAAAGAATCCTCCACCACAACAATTGTCTGTCTCAGCACATCAACACCAGTAATAGCTGCCTTAGTTGCTGCTCCTTTAAGGTCACTCGTGATATTTGTGTATCTATCACCAGCTGCTTCTCCAATCTGATTCCCATTAGAGAACACTTTGCTGGAAGCATTATCTATCACATCATTAGCTCCTTTGATAGCAGTTCCCACCGAGGAATAAATCAAATCTAAAGTGCTTCTTAGAGTGCTCTCTCCCTTGTTTACTAACTCGTTGATGGAATCTGTGACTTTGGAAATGATATCCTCAGCACTGGATTTTCCACCGTCTATCAAGTCAGTACTCAGGGAAAGGGGCTCATTAACTGAGGCAGGAATATCTGGTGCTATATCAGGTTCAACTGAGGCAGGAATATCTGGTGCTACATCAGGAATTGATACTTTTCCAGCATCCATCGATTCTGAAAATGTGGAAGCATTTTCAGCTGATTGATCAGTAAATTCCATCACTCCTTCTTGGACAGAAGGCAGCTCAGAACTTTCTACAAATCTCAGACGCCAACTCTCCTCCTCATGTGGCTCGCTGGTAGTTACTATGGAAGAACTCGAGAATGATTTTCCAATGCCACTGTCGATGTCAGTATAGGAGAATTTAGTAGCCTGCGCTCTACAGGCATGTCTTTGAAGGCTCTTTCCATCAAGCGAAGCTGGAAAAATCTTGTCCCTCAAAAAGCATCCGTAGTTGAAGTCCTTGTGGAAAAAGTTTAAAGATTGCAGTCCTCCATTTAGCGAATTCTGCAAGTTGCAGTCGGTTCCAAGCAATGCAAATAAATTCAAAGTGAAACACGCAGAAAAACATCATATTCAGTGGTTCATCTATATACAAGCTACTCTTTCACTCCAACCCAAGTTTCTCCAAAACTGGACAGCAATTCTTAAGAAGGCATGACACTATTTATGACACAAACTCTCTCAGCACTTTACATAGCCATGTAGTGAAGCAAACAGCAGAAACCCAGATCAGACATGAAATTTACCAGCTTTCAACCATCAAATCTAACCTGGCTGTGCAAAGAACAGCTCGGAGTAGCCGAGCAGACGGGCAGCGCCGACATGTCCGCCAACCAATCACCCCACTCGAAAGAGATCACCAAGCTTTCATCTTCTGCCCAAGAAACGGAAGCCGCAGCACAAAACGATCAAACTCGCGACCCACATTACGCGAAACCAAAGCTCACCCATTTCAAAAGAGGCAAAACCCACATGACGAAACTTCTGTATGGGGCCACTCACGCGAGCTCCTCCAGTTGGGTTCCTCCGGAATTCATGCAGGAGCGTGAAGCTAGTGCCGGCCCGCACGTCACGGGGAACGGATGACGGTCGAACGGGGGAGAAACGAATGGAGATATGGCGGAAGGGGATCGTGTGGCTTGTCGAAGCCGCGTGGCACGATCGCTTCGGCTGCTCTTCGCCTCTCGTTTCGCCACGTGGGGCCATGCCCGGCCAGACTTTGTCTCTTTCGCTTGCAATCCCAACTTGTTTTCTATTTCCTTATCCTTTTGTTTTTACCTTTTTCTCAGGAGGAGGTTGGAGTCGCCGCCGGCGCGACACGTGGCGCGCGTCCGTGCTGAGTTAAAGCGAAAAGACAAAAAAATTAGGCTGAATGGTATAATTAGGGAAGGAATTATTTATGAGATGGTGGAGAATCTAGCATGAATAGTGTTTTAAAAAAATGGTATCTCCTTTGAGAGAAGGCCGATGTGACAATTTTTAGAAAAAAATACAACATTTTCCCTTGGAAAATTAAGAGAAGCCCTTTTGCTATTAGCTTTTTATTTAAGATTAATATCACGAAAAAAAAAAAATCGATACACTTTTAACAAATTTATCTGAAATTAATAATTTATCATAAGCCAATTTTTTTTTATCACAAGAAACCCAAACAAATACATTTTAAGACAAATTTATCATTTGTAAGTTTTCATTAAATTTGATTAATACCACAAAAGTTACAAACTATTGATTGATCAAATTTGTATTTATAATTAAATGATTAATTGATCAAATATATTAAATTTGTCATAACACATATAATCCAATTTAATAATTTGATAGTAAAATTTAATGAATGACAAGTTTTTCACTAATATATCAGTTTGGGATTTTTTCACAATATTAATTCTTTTATTTTATACTATAAATTATATTTTCATAAAAATGCCCCTCTTAAATGGTCTCCCTCCTTCTGTTTTCCTCTTCTCTGCCACCACACCACAAGTAAGTTGACATCCGTTGCCTTTAAACTCTAGCATGCCACACCACCTACTCTAATGGAGTCGGAAGGCTTGCCTAATGCTCACACCATCAACAACTACGTAGCCCTCGATGTTAGATGTAGAAGAGTTCACTTGGAGTATGAGTGAGAGGGGAACAATGTTTGCTATGGTGTGGCTAGGGTGTGCAATAGATACTGGCCAAACCAAAAACCACATGGATTGAATTGAACTGAACCGACCTATTTAATTCGATTCTTGGGAGTCTCGGTTTGATTCTCAGTTCCACACTTGAAACCGGACCAAACTCGTACCAATTACTTTTTCCTCTTTTTTTTTTTTTTTTATTATGTAATTTCTTAAAAGTAAATTTGATAATCCTAACCTAAGCCATGAGCCTCGTTGTCTAAGATTGTCAAAGGAAAGTTGTCTAAGATTGTCAAAGGGAAGTAGTGTATTGTTCTTAAAATTCATTATTTAGTCACTTCATCTCACTTGTCAACTATTTTCTCGTTTAATTTTTCCTCATCATATGGAGATTTGAGCCATTTCTCAATCCCAAAATCTCTCTCTCTCTCTCTCTCTCCACACACCCCTATTGCAAACAATAGCAATGGTGGCTATGAGAAAACCGCCGCCACCACCAACAAGTGAAGGAGGCGGCCTCCATGCCTTAAACACGATAATCCAGCTCCACTTCAAGAAGGCCCTCAAGAAGAAGTGTGCCATCAACCAACATAAGAAGGAACTCCACCTCTTCCTCTTCTCCTTCATCTTCCTTGCCCTCCTCTTCAACATCTTTTCCCAGCCATCCTCCTGCCTCCAATGTTGCCTACATTGGGCCTTGATCTCCCTTACCCCCTTGTCTTCCATGTCTACGTCACCTAGACCCTCCACACCATCAACAAATCCTAGTGGCATTGCCACATGATCGATTCCATAGGACCTCTGCAAAACCAAACTTGACCAATTAGTAGGATCCGATCCTCTCCCTAGTTTCAAAAATTGGGAATCGGCCTCTTAATTCGGTTCTCAGTTTTTAGATGAAAGTGGATCGAATTGGAATCGATCACCTTTAAGCGCGGCTATGTCATCACAAATAATTTGTAGGAATTGAACAATGTATCTTTAAATTGCAAGATGGAACCCTATAATGCACAATTCAAATCTATAATTTAATATTATCATAGTAAAATAGGCTCTTGTACATTAAATGCACCAAGTCAATACAATGAGTCTTTTCTTTTGAAAATATTAAATGAGTGCTTTTACGTATTAAAATAGAGATATTTTATAATTTCTATTTGTTTCACAATTGGTACGAGGCATTAATCATTCATAGATATCCACTTTATGTCATTTATTTGCCCACAATTTTAAGAATCACCAGCCCAATTTCTTTTACCAAGTAATTATTAGCAAATACCAAGGGTTAAAACACCTAACTTTGAAAAGAAGCTTCATCATTTGGTAGCAATCTAGCTGCAAACATCTCCGTTGACTCCTCTTGTCTCAAAAAAAAAAAAAAATCTCCGTTGACTTCATTGACGAACAAAAATCAGCCACGTGTGGTTGCAAGATTGGGGACGAGGATGCCGTCTACCGTCACGGACAACGATGAGGCCAAGCCAAGAAATAAAAGCAAAAGAAATCCAAAAAGAAGAGAGAAAAAAGCAGCGGAAGAAACGAAGCCAAGGCATGCCACGGTTGACGTGATCGATCGATTTGGTCAAGACGTGCATTCCACGTTATTTGGATCCTCTTGGCACATTCGAATTTTCCGATCACTTTTCGACCCTCGAAAAATCCCGATTCTCCAATCTAAAGAGGATTGTTCCAACCTTATTACAATTCTTTTTTAATAACATGATGATAACATAATATATGCATTAAATGTATCATAAATAGATTTACAATTTACTAAGATCTAACATATTTCTTGATTTTATTTTCATTATTTTTTTCCTTTCATTCAATCTCACATTCACTTGCTTTATATTCTTCATTTTAATTTAGATATGAGTTTATATAAATTGAATTAAATATGAAAATGTCTTATCAATATGAATCGAATTAAAGAAAATGTATCTGAATTAGATTGAAGGGATTAATTTGGATTGGACTATTTTCGATCAACACAAATTCAATTCGATCCATCTATTTAACAGGTCTAGGCGAACATTCAAAATACTGGCTATCAGGACGTGCTTCTTCTTCCATCTCTACAGTTTCCTATTTATTAATTATTTTTTCGACTTTGACCGAAAAAATCATTTTTCGACATTAAAATTTTTTTTCCGACCAAAAAAAAGACATTTAAAACTTTTACAGGGAAAATTGGGGGAACAAATTAAGGATCTTATAGGAAGCATTTTTGATCTCCAAGATTCCACAAGAGAGAAGACGTACGATTCAACCTCCTTCGTCGCATCTCCGGAAGACTTCTCGATTCATCATCATCCTCCTTCGTCGTTCTCGAGACTCGCCTGGTTCCATTCCTTCCCAAATCGACCTCGCTCCCTTCCGATTCGTCGCGGCGGTCGGCGGATTGATCTCGCTCGGCGCGGCGCTCGCGCGGTCGGCGGGGGCGGTGGATCATGAGCGGCGCGGCTCCGGACGACGCCTCCTGATCTGGCCGATTTCGCGTGGAAATGGAGTCACCGGGTGAGCCGCACCTCCTTCCTGTGCGCATCTGTCGTTCGCTGTGATCGGCTGCGATTTGAATGATTCCGCGTGTCCTCTCGTTCTGGATTCTGGATCATTGCCTGAATGTGATTAAGACACGAGAGCTGTTAGAAAAACTATGCTAGTTAGCGTTGTCGAGAATACGTGTTCAAGCTTTGAGGTCGCTTGATGTGAATTTTGGTCTAAACATGAATGGATCGTGAGCTCGGCTCGGAGCTTCGAAAGCATGACAAAAATTTTGCGAGTATGTCTCTAGTTAGCCGGGAATTTTAACTTATTATAGGCGAGTGGAAATTGAACTAATTGGTTTGGTTTGTGGAGCTCTTCGAGTCATGTGTTTTCTCAACCCCAAATGAACGCCGCACTCGAGCTCTTCGAAATGTTTTGAATATCGATTATCCCAGATCCATGGTGTGCTTTCTGCAACTTGAATCTGAAAATGATCGAACTGCTCTTGACTATTCTGGTAGTTGAGTTCGTGCAATGTGTGAGTGATTGGACTCAATTTTATTTTATTTTCATGTTTGCTATTCCTTACTGATACTCAGTTGTGTTTTCTTACAGTAACTTAACATGTCGTTCGTCTTTCTTTCCTTCCTTTCCTTTTTGTTATTTTTATTTTTTCACTTGTGATTAGGAAGTTTAGTTCACGGAAGGACTTGACCTTTTATTTCTTATATTCACATCTAAAGCATTCTGTATTGGTAATGTCTTTAATTTACTGATCTTTTTCTTGGCATGCTGTTGTCCCGTAGTAGGTGCTTGAAGGACACGTCTGTGGTTGTGGTGACTGTGGCTAGTGGTGAAGTATACATAATCGTTAGCTTGTCGACGAGGGTCGACACTCAGGTCATCTACATTGATCCAACTACGGGTGCCCTTTGCTACAAGGGAAAGCCAGGTTTAGACTTTTTTAAATCTGAGGAACAAGCTTTAAATTTTGTCTCAAATGGCTCTCGTTGGAATTGCAAGAGTGTCTCTAATGGTAGGGCAATATTGGGCTACGCTCCGTTGGGGGGTGTCGGCCTACTTCTTATCGCAAAAAAAGTAACCCCACCATTCCAAATTTACCTGGCGGGGGATGTGTATATACTGTGACGGAGAGCGAGTGGATCAAGGTCTCACTTCAAATCCCTCAACTCCAAGGAAAAGGTGAATTGAAGAATATTCAGGATTTAGTGGAGCTTGACATAGATGGGAAGCATTACTATTGTGAGACAAGGGACATCACCAGGCCCTTTCCAAGTCGGATGCCTCTGGAAAGTCCGGATGATGAATTTGTTTGGAATGGATGGTTCTCAATGCCATTTAAAAATATCGGGTTACGACACCATTGCGTGACACTTCTGCAGGTTTTTCTTTGGACTTGGTACCTCCATATTGATGCTTGTCTTGTCTTCTTTGAGTTATTTTGTATCATAGTGATTTTGTCCAATGTTTGCTCTAATTGTTCTTAATTCTATTCTCACCTTATCTGTCATTCTTAATCAGACTTTGGTGGTTAAGAGTTTTATGGTTACTGTTACGCTCATAACATCGGGCTATTTCCATCTCACAATAAAGAATGAGTTGCTGGAGAAATTCTTTATTAGTGCGTGCTAGTAATGGCCTAGTGATTTCTTGTTTTTTCCTTCAGTAGGGACCACTTTTCACTGATAGTCTGAAACCTTTATGGAAAAAGGACTCATTGAGCTTGCATTATAGGTATTGATCAAGAAAATAGTGAAAGCAGAAAAATTGACTAGGTCTTTTGTAGAAGGAACGCAGCAGCATATTTGGTAAATGTGCGTGAGTATGTGAGTTAGAATTTCTTAGAGTGGGATGCAATTTTGTCTTTTCTGGTCAGGATCGCAATGTCTAAATGCATAGCAGGGGATGTTATGTCCTACCGGATCTTTCTTAGTGCGTGCTAGTAATGGCCTAGTGATTTCTTGTTTTTTCCTTCAGTAGGGACCACTTTTCACTGATAGTCTGAAACCTTTATGGAAAAAGGACTCATTGAGCTTGCATTATAGGTATTGATCAAGAAAATAGTGAAAGCAGAAAAATTGACTAGGTCTTTTGTAGAAGGAACGCAGCAGCATATTTGGTAAATGTGCGTGAGTATGTGAGTTAGAATTTCTTAGAGTGGGATGCAATTTTGTCTTTTCTGGTCAGGATCGCAATGTCTAAATGCATAGCAGGGGATGTTATGTCCTGCCGGATCTTTCTTCCTGATTGAATCTGCTAGTAAAGAGGATAAGTGCTGATGCAGTTCTCAATCAGATAAAGGGCACTCTGAACTATTGGCATATCTTGTGTTGCAGACAGTGCCATTAGTGGGGTTTATCCTTATCTTCTTTCCTTAAAGCAAAGGAAATCTGCATGGTTGATTAGGTGCCATTGGGTGGTCTCAACTAAAACAAAGAGCCCTACCTATATTTTTATTTGAAGGACGTGAATGAACAGATCACCTTGAATGCCACAATGACTGCACTCATTGTGCTGGTCTCATGACGTACAAATTCTTTGGGGCCATTTGCCTGTGCAATTTCGTAGGTCAGGTGAAATCGTTTTCTTAGCAGAACCTTAGAATGAATCTAAATGAACTTGTTCAAGCAAAGAGGTATCAATTGGCAAAATGTGGCTAAAGTAGCTTTAGTGAATGCACGGCTTCCACTGAAGGATGAGTGTCTGACTTTGTCAGACAAAAGTTTTATTGCTTCTCTCTCCTTCTCTCTACATTGAACCATTGATATTGATAATGGCAGCTTCGGCCAATGGATGGGAAATGATCATCAAGTCTCCTACGTTGAAACAAATTGATGTTCAAACACTTAAAACCATTATTACTAAATAACATTTATTAACTCATTCAAAGTAGACTAATATAGATTATAACAGGGTCTTGTTAATGAGATCGCTAGGAGCATCGGTTGACCATATTTAATAGGGGAATGTTTTCATTCTTAATAAGGAAATGTCTTCATTTCGAATGCATTAATTACCCTAACATGAGAAAGATAATGCATTGGAAATGAAAAACTTTCTTTGTTTAGGTGTTGGGCACTTGTTAAAAAAAAAAAATAGTATAAATTTTAACAATTAAATTTTTGAAAATAACTTAATCAAAGTATTTTCACCATATTCATTTTTGCTAATAACTTTTATGTAGCAAACACATATTCAAAAAATTGAAAATGAAAACAGAATCTATTTTCATTTTTCATTTTTGACTGAAAATGAAAACTGAAATTTTCGTGAACCAAATGAGCCTATGATTTGCCAAATGAGAGAAGGATGGCTTTTTGAATTTTTTTTCCTCCTTTTCTCTAGGTTTTTAATTTTAATTTTTAGGGTGGAGGGAGGGAGGAGGGAGGAAGCGCAGGGTATATGACAGTGACAGTTGGAAGCATGGATTTTTGTAGACGGCAGACTGTCGGGGAGCAGGCTCTGGTAGTTGATCTTTGTTTATGTCTCGGATTAAAACAAATCAGACTGTAGGGGAGCAGGTTTCATGCTTTTTCCTTTATGCAGACCACACTCTGTGCATTGAAATAGTTGGTTAGCAGAAGTGATATTTTACTAACATAACCAATTTACTGACTTATCAAAGTAAACTAGCCTGCTTTGATACGTCAAGAATCATGAAGCATTACTTATTTGCTGTTCTGTACTGTCACCATGTTCCTTTTGGCAACTGCTGCTCTCTTACACAATCCTAATCTATAGGGGTTTGCAGAATGTCGAAGTTTTGGAAGCTTAGGACAAGTAGAAGGGATTGTTACACTGACAGCTCGCCGTAGCAGATTGCATCCAGGGACTCGTTATCTGGCTAGGGGATTAAACTCGTGTTTTAGCACAGGTAAGATAATGCTCAAACATGGCATGGTATTTAGTTTCTTAATGCCTGGTTGCTTGCACTGTCCTGTACTGGGTCCACCAAGACTTCCTGATGTAGCTAGTGTTATGTTGCTGGTGGCTCCGACCAACCTTTTTGTTTGATATGTGCTGATATTCTTCACTGAATTTCTATGACATATGTTATAATATATTGCAATGCCTGGTTATTGTAGGGATGGTTATTTTTCAGTTCCAATCAATTAGAGTCTATGGTCCATGCTGATTAGCTGCTGTAATTTGTTTGATTTTTTCCTATTATTGTCCTGTTACTCATTTGATTGCCTTTTGCTGTTTCCACTCTTAAAATTCTTGATTGTGGGTATGAAATACTCACATGGAATTCAGCAATACTTTTCTTAGAGTTGCAAATAACCTTTGCTTGGTGCTTATTATTAGAGTATCAGATGTCGCTTGACTTTGGGTTTCAATGGGCCTTATATTCATGAAGTTATCCTTCACCTATTAGTCTAAGCTTTTGGGTTGAATATTCTAACAGGATATTGAAGATAGGTTGTGCCTGTTTATTTTGCATGCGAGGCTTCCCGTTCATCAATTTCACGTGTTGTTCTTAGTCTAAATATACGTGAGAGGGTGTGTTAAAGTATTTACTTGTATATGGCATTTTAATTTGCCTTATATTTACGAAGTTTCCCTTCATCTATCAGCGTTAGATTTTGAGTTGGACATTTTAACACTTGTGATACTATCTACATGATGTGTTCATCTACATATGCATAAGTTGGCTTTTAATTAGTTTTAGAAATTGATAGCTGCAAAAAGATTAATGTTAGTAATGCGGCTCATAATTATAACCTAGGAATTATTGAATGGCCAATGTGATGTGACGCTTTTCCAGTTGTCTAGGTTCTGATTTTTATTGGCATGCCCTGGCTGTTGTTATTGGAAATACATGACTTCACAATGTGGTTCCAAAACTTGGATCTTTTCTCTTGACCCTGAGAGTGTGCAATCAATTTTACCGCCTCAATATGTACATTCCTTATAATTGTGGGCAAGTTTCACCTGAACGTGTGCAGAAATATTATTTTATAGGAAATGAAGTAGAGTGTGAGCAGCTCGTATGGGTACCCAAGAAGGCAGGTCCAAGTGTTCCCTTCAACACATATATCTGGCGACGGGGCACAATCCCAATCTGGTGGGGTGCAGAGTTAAAGTTAATGGCTGCTGAAGCAGAAATATATGTTGCTGATCGAGATCCGTATAAAGGAAGTCCACAGTACTTTCAGAGGCTGAGTAAGAGATACGATGCACGAAATTTGGATGCAACTGTTGGTGGGAATCAGAGAAAGATTACTTCTGTCCCAATTTTTTGTATAAACTTGCTTAGGAATGGACCAGGAAAGTCTGAAACAATTTTAGTTCAGCATTTTGTGGAATGTATAAATGACATTAAATCAACTAAAAAACTCCCAAGTACTCGAATACATCTAATAAATTATGACTGGCATGCCAGTACAAAATTAAAAGGTGAACAGCAAACTATTCAAGAACTGTGGACACTTCTAGAACATCCTACAATGTCCGTAGGCATTTCCGAAGGAGATTATTTGCCTTCGCGACAACGTACTAAGGATTGCTGGGGTGAAGTTATCTACAATAATGACATTGAAGGAGCATTCTGCTTAAGATCACATCAAAATGGTGTAATTCGCTACAATTGCGCTGATTCACTGGATAGAACTAATGCAGCTAGTTACTTTGGCGCCCTTCAAGTTTTTGTGGAGCAGTGTAGGCGGTTAGGAATATCACTTGACACTGACAGACCATATGGTTATCAATCACCTGATAAGAATAGTGGGTATACTGCTCCACTGCCACCAGGATGGGAAAAGAGATCTGATGCAGTGACAGGGAAGGTATACTATGTAGATCACAACACCAGGACGACAACGTGGACACATCCATGTCCAGATAAACCTTGGAAGAGGTTTGACATGAATTTTGATGAGTTTAGGAGATCTACAATATTGTCCCCTGTTTCTCAGTTAGCTGATCTTTTCCTGCTGGCTGGTGATATCCATGCAACACTTTATACTGGGTCCAAAGCAATGCACAGCCAAATACTCAGCATATTCAATGAAGAAGCAGGGACTTTTAAGCAGTATTCTCAGAATCTGAAAATCACCTTGCAGAGAAGATATCAAAATGCAGTTGTAGATAGTTCCCGCCAGAAGCAACTGGAGATGTTTCTTGGAACGAGACTGTTTAAGCATCTTCCATCTATTCCAGTCCAACCTCTCAGTGTATGTATGTTTAACATTCTTCTTTTATTGAAGCAAAGCTCAGATTACTTTTCATTTCTGTCTCGTTGCTGCTTTTGTCACACACTCTTTTGTTATGCCTGGTTCCTCCTCATTTTATAACTTTCAAATCTTCTTTCACTCTTTAATTCTTGGATCTTTTTAGCCCCTGATATATTTTCCTTAATTGAAATGCCAAATTTTGGGTGCAAAACATGTTGCATGATCTACAAAAGAGAGTTTAGTAATTAGCAAAGAGATGACGTAGAACATAGGTGTGAAAGCTGACAGGATAATTTGCAATGCCTACATTGTCCTGTGAAGGCACAGCTGACAGAACATGTGCATGATCACCCCAAAATGTGTACAATCAGCTCGTTTAATCTATCTAAAAGATCTCATTCGATAAATTTCTTTAAGTAGTAATGTGTATGCTTTGGGGGCTGTTTTGTTTCTTGCTCTCTAGTTTTTGTTTGACAAACTCTTTTCCCAAAAGTTTAAGCTTTCAGAAAACGGGCCATACTGTATGTCAACCATATTTCATATCACTCCCCTTTGCTTAAGTTGCAGTTTACATGAGAAACACAGGATGTAGACCTAAGTTTATGGAGAAAAGAATCAAATAGAAAACACAACAACAGGAATAGAAACAGCAGAAAAAAATTAAGGGGAAGTGTCAGGATTGGAACTCTTCCGGTGCTTTGATATATTGTTGAAAAATCAGCATATCTTTGCATAGCCTTAATGGCACTTTCTTGATTTGAAAAAAGGAAAAAAGTCTAAAAGTTTGTTCAGAGCATTCTATTAGTTTTGGGATTGAAGCTCTGTTTTTGATATCCTCATTGACAATTTTTAAATTCACCCTTTCTTTAAATAAATTTAAAAAGTAGTTATGCAAAAGGTGCATCTTCTTCTATACTTCGCCATGTCCTCACTTGATTGCTTTGCCTTTTGACGGAACCTTTCTGTACTACCATAATCTTCAGTGGCTTGTCAGTCACCAATGCTTGGATTTTAAGTGACTTTGTCTCACATTTCTATGAAAATTCACTGCAATAGTTGAAATTGAGTTTGCCTTCTAGAATCATCGTAGTATAATTCCCCCTCGGAATTTTTTGGGTTTTTTGTGAAGTACCCAGATGATGTTCATACTAATTGGTTGTGCTAACTTCTACATATGAAAGTTCATATTCCTGCATTCAGATGTTTTATGATCTGTCTTAAAGTATCAAGTGAATTGTTGTGTAGTAAAAAGAAAAATCATTGCTTGAGTGGAGCTGATCATCTGTTGGAAAGAAATGGCTATTATAGAAAGAATATTCACATATTAATATCTCCGTCTTCTTCATTTATGATGATTGCAGGTTCTTTCTCGTCCATCAGGATTCTTTCTCAAGCCAGTTGCCAACATTTTCCCGAACTGTGATGGTGCCTCAAGTCTCCTAAGTTTCAAGAAGAAGGATGTAATCTGGGTATTAAGTTACTTCTCATTCCTCAGCTTATAATTTCACAACTAAAAGACTCTTGATGGCTTGTAATGGACAAGGAAGACTTGAACAAGTATTGAAGGTAAAGAAATGTCAGTTCAGTTTAATACTTTCTCACTGGAGCAAGTTCCCTTCCTTTTTCACAGGTTTGCCCGCAGGCTACGGATGCAGTTGAACTTCTTGTCTATCTTGCTGAGCCTTGCCATGTCTGTCAGCTTCTTCTCACAATATCACATGGTGCAGATGATTCGACATATCCGTTGACAGTTGACGTAAGGACTGGCCAGGACCTTGATAATCTTAAACTGGTCCTGGAGGTATGTTTCATCTTCATCACTCTGTAGTTTAACCACTTGAATTTGTAATTATGATGTTTTGTAAGAAGCATTTACTTTTTTTGTATTCCTAAATGGTTATCTGATGGGAAACTCTTGAGAGGATATAACAACACTCTATGCACTGCATATATAGAAGTTGCAGAGTGATTGAGATATTGTAAACAGAGTTTATTAAATGTTTATACTTGTTTACATTTTCTGCTTAGCATGCTAACTAATGATTAGATTGGGCCCAAGAATGCAATTCTTTGCATAAAGTCTTTTAATTTTTGTCTGTAAAATAGGAGGACAGCTTCTTTCCAGTTCAAATGCACAAGATGTTTTATCTTCACTCTACTTTTTCATTTATTTAGCTAAATGGTCTGAAAGTAATATTTCTACTATGAAACTGCACCAAGAGTTTTTTCCTTCGCAATAATGTAAGCGAACAAATACTTGAATGGAAAACGGGGGCTATGAACCTATTTTCAGAAATAAACCATTGTCTTTTAACATTTGATCCTTGTAGCTTTTATGCACCCTATACATGCTTCTGGCTATATTGGTTTGTGCTTTAATGTACCCTGACCAGATAAATGGTTCAGTACTTTTATTTTTAGTGCACAAAATTATTTCATTGAAACTTATGTTATGTTAGTTTCCATACCTATAACTGTTTGCAATCACCTACTTGTGACTAAAGGCATGAAGAAGGTCCATTGGATGAGTGATGTTCTTGGCACATCCTTTTTTGTCAGTAGGTTATTATCCCAATGGGTGAAGAAGAACCACAGAAAATCTTGTTATCCTCTGTGCGGAGTTATATTTACACGTGCTTTTCATTTTGAATATGCACTTGTGTCCCCTCCCCAAAAAAAAAAAAAAAGAAAGAAAAGAGGACAGAATTTTCCTCCAATTCACTGGTTTGTTATCTCAAAGTCAAGTGAAGCTCCTCCATATGTGGTGGGGTTTGATTGGAATTTGATTGACTGTAGTGAATGGTGGTCATTAGTATAGAGTAATATTTGTCTAGCAGTACAGATGTATGTGGGTGGAAAATTGAAAGAGAAACCTAGAACTTCGGAACTAGAATTTATAGTTGTGTGGCTCCTTTGTAGCCTATTCCATCATCCAACTATACCAAGTGTTTTTACTTGTGCTGCAAAGTGTTTCTACAATCGGACTGGCTAAAGAACCTGTCAAGGAGCCAGCTTGTGGCTTAACAAATCCAACCTCTGGTTCAAGTGTTAAAATAAAGATAGAATGGCTGCAATGGTGAGACTCTCTGATGGATCAGTGGTTGACTGCAGTCTATGCCAATTTAATCTAAATTTTGACCATCTATGTGAGGCAATTCTTCACCCAAGCAGTTTTAGTCTGGTTTACAGATTTTACCCTTTCCTTTGTCTTTTCCTCTATCCCATCTTCTTCTGTGCTGTTTCTTTTGGTTTGTCCAATTCCTGGTTACAAGCACCAAAATATCTGATAACCAATTGTGGAAGGAGAAACCGGAGCTGGCTTTTGTACGCTCTTCATGCTTGGGATCCTTTGCACAAATAAAATAACATGGAGATGAGGTGATGGTGGAGAGAGCAGAAGAAGAAGAAGAAGAAGAAGAAAAGGGGGCACGGTAGGATTGAGTGAAAAGAAAAGAAGGGGGCATGGTAGGATTAAGTAGACTCTCTGGAGTAGAAGTGTCATGGTGTGCAAAGCGAGAGAAATTAAGAGAAGAACACGATGATAATGGGCAAAAGGGGTGTAATAGTGAGATAGCTATCCAGGCAAGACACGCATCTCTTTGGCAGCAAGTGACTTTTCCTTACTTGCCGTGTAATCCTGCTGCTAACATCATTAGTCTCTAGTCCAGCTTATGCCCTGTCATGTTAATGTAATTGGAAAAGTCAAAGGCATGATGGTCAAAAAGGCATAGTCATGTGCACTAATGAAATTAACAAAAGAAAAGGACATTAGCAAAAAAATTCTGTGATGTAGTGAAGCAAGAGCAGAGGGGTATTATGTGATTAAGTAAGGTTAAACAATTTAATTTTGTTAAATGTCTGATCCAAAACCGTAGTAAACCACCTGCTAGCCAAGCTGGTCTTAAAATAACTAAAATTTTCTGTATTGGTTTGGGTTTTTGGGCAAAACCTAGTCGATTGATATGCCTTTTTCATGGTCTTATTAGAAACATGCATATAACATGGCTTGAAAACAAATTTTTTTATTTATCAGGCTTGGAATTTGATCATATGCATAGTTTAATTATTTCTCGTTTTTTCTGTTCCCAGGGCGCTACTATTCCTATGTGTGCAAAAGGGACAAATATTTTGATCCCCTTACCAGGACCAATTAGTGCAGAAGATATGGCTATTACCGGAGCAGGGGCGCGACTTCATTCTCAAGATGCATCAACTCTTTCACTACTATATGATTATGAAGAAGTTGAAGGAGAACTGAACTTTCTTACTCGAGTAGTTGCACTCACTTTTTATCCTGCTCTCTCTGAACGAAGCCTTGTGACGCTTGGTGAGGTAAAAAAAAAAAAAATCAGTATATGTGCTTGGATTTGTTGCATTTGTTCTTATAACTAACTATATAAACAATAAATCTAAGCATGTGTGCTATATGTCATTGTGGTTTTAATTTCCAATGGAAGACTTAATGGTGATGGTATCTTTTTTATTGTTCTTGTATCAAATGGTGGAATGCATTCGCATCGGTAGATCTTCAAATTGACAATGCTTCATGGTTTTCTCTTTGGTTGTGCGAAAATATCTATAAATTAGAAAGCATGAGAAATTCCAACTCAAAATGTTAACCCATTAGGCAGAGAAGGTGTGAAAACTGTTGATAAATTCCATGTCCTGTTGCTTAATACCACATCTTGTTTCATTTCTCACTTGTAATTAGAAACAAACCATTTCTTGATCAGGAACTCATAAGGGCACTGTATTGCTGTTGTTAGGCATCATGTGAAGTTTAACTTGTGTATTCCTTTTCCTACTTTATCTGCCATTCTTGTGAGTTCCCTGTACTCTCTTCCGTGTATTATGGTAGATATGATTTTCTCATATATTGTTTCACAGATCGAAATCCTTGGAGCTTCCCTCCCTTGGTCTGGAGCTTTCACTGGAGAAGGCTGTGGTGCTAAACTTATCGAGTTCAGCAAAAAATTTCAAAAGGAGAGTAATCCTTTTATGTCTAATCCCGAGTCTAATCCTTTCTCTGGATCTTTGTCCAATGACAATGTGTTGCCATCAGATGAAAGAGGCATTTCGGGAACCACTTTGTGGACCTTTTGACAGGAGGATACATTTAATGAACCTCCTTCTCATCCGCTGGCAGAAAATGTTACATATGATGGAGACGACCTTGATTTCTTAGATCAAGCGGTTGTTGAGTATCATGGTGCTGAAAATGATACAAAGACATTTCCAGAAGCTGAGAAAACGTTAGCAAATGGTAACCAGCAGTACATCGGGCATCTGAAGTACCTTGCAGGGGCTGACCTGGTATGTTGGGATCTCCTCGTGTTATATCATGGTTTATGTTCCCTTGATGTTCTTTTCAATAGATAAATCTTAGGGAGATTCATTTTTCCCCCCTTGCACCGTCGTTGTAAATCTGTTGTCTTAATGTGCAATCTACATGATTTTACATGTTGATGTTATTTTTTATACTTTTGGTTCTTTTTTAGCTTTATTTCTCTTTAGTCTTGGGCAGCATAGAAAGCATCCGTGGTTTGATCTTTCTAATAAGAAACCAAATTACTTATTGGAAATTGCCAGTTTCTTGTGTGGATTTTTCCTCTTTTCGCTTTCATTGGATGACTCACTAATTGTATATACAATTAACATATCTTCTGATGATAATTTTCTTCATACCAAGGTACTAAAGCATTCTTTCTATATTAATGTGGCGTTTTCATTGTTTGTAATATCTTATCCACAATTTTGGTAAGCCAAGGAATGCGTACCTGAAATATGTCCTTCCAAATTACCGAGATACTATCAAGTGTAACTGCTTCTCTTTGTTTCATTATTAATCTCTTTATGTCTTAAGTAATTCTAGTTCATCTCTCAAAACAATGTTTCTGACATCCTTCCAAGTTACCCAACTTTTTTGAAATGCTTAGCTAGCTTAAGATTTATAACTGTCAATTTAGTAACTTTTATAAAATGAAAATTGCTCTGACCAAAAAAAGGAAAAAAAGAAAGTTGCAATAAGTTCTTCTGAAAAATGGCTCCAAGTACAGTTTGCCTCTTATCCTTTTAACTTTCGCTGTCACCTCTTTTATCTCTAGGTTTGTCTCAGATAGCTAGCCTAAATCGGTAAATGTTAGAAATATTCTCACATATTAGTTCAAATATGCCCTTAACAAGTGTTTTGTTGCACTTTCTTGTAACTTCATTGAGTTTGTAAGTTGACACCTGATGCGTTTTTAACAGCGAAAGAAGCTCGACTTTACAGAAGCCACGGAGCTTGAAATAGAACGCCTTCGACTAAATCTTTCAGCTGCTGAAAGGGATAGAGCTCTTTTGTCAGTTGGGATTGATCCTGCTTCAATAAACCCCAATCTGTTGCTTGACGAATCTTATATGAAAAGATTATGCAGAATTGCCAATTTGCTCGCATGGCTTGGGCAAGCTTCACTTGAAGACAGAATCACCGCTGAAATTGGTCTTGAGAATACTGATAATAACATCATAGATTTCTGGAATATGACTGGATTAGGGGAAAAATGCTTGGGCAGCATGTGTGAGGTGCATGCTGAGACTGGGGTTCCTGCAACTCCATTTTCAACAGTTTCATCAACCTCCTCACAACCTAGTCTCTTATGCTCTCAGTGTGAAAGGAAAGTCTGTAAGGTTTGTTGCGCTGGTAAAGGAGCTCTTCTTCTTCAGAGTTATATCTCTAGAGATCCCTCAAGTTATGGTAGTGTTCAGAGTCAGGGTGGATCAAGCCATGGTGGTCAAATTGATGTCTCAACGAACAGATCCACGACAATTGATGGTATTATCTGCAAGAGGTGTTGCCAAGGCATTGTGCTTCATGCGTTGATGTTGGACTACATCAGGGTCTTGACTAGCTTAAGAAGAAGTGCTCGTGCTGGTGATGCTGCTTATACAGCCTTGTATGAGGTGATGGGATCTTCCTTACGGGATTATCCATCTGAAAGAAATAGATATTCTAATCCTAAGAGAGCTGTTAAAGCTCAAAGAAAACTACTTAAAGGAGAGGAATCACTTGCTGAATTCCTTTTGCCAGCTTGTTGCATTTGGTAATTTCTTGCATCTTACATATTTCAGAGCTTTCCTTGTCTTTTCCATTATTACAACTATTTTCAGCTCTTGGTGCCTTCATTTTGAGGAGAATATTTGTGAACTAAAGGTGGGTCTTCTTTGAACAATGTTTAAGACTGACCAGCTTTTGTTAGCTGCCCAACTACTGGAAATGTGGTAGATGTGTGCTTTCCTATAAACCAAACAAAACCTTTAACAAGTAACTCTCTGAAGCAATAGTCATTCATGCTTTTCGAGAGATTTTCTTCATTCTCTCTCTCTCTCTCTCTCTCTCTCTCTCTCTCTCTCTCTCTCTCCAGTTTTGAGCTTGGCCTAAACCAATTTTCTTATAATAAACTATAGTGATGCCCTCGATTGTCTAAATTTCAGTGGTAGTTTTTTTAGATTTTAGAAGTATAGTCCTTTTGGAAGTAACAGGGATTTATGGTTGAGGTATCCTGAAATTTCTTTGAATAGCATCTAGATAAGTTTCCTCTCACTGGTTAACGGAAAAGGATGCATAAATTGCTGGACTTCCACGCTGAACATATAACTCCAGAATCCTCAATCCTATTAACTATCCACATATGGAGTGGGAAAATAACATCAAACTGAGGAGCTTTATTTCATTTTAGAGGACATTCCTAGAGCCTGTATACAAGTGCTTGCTGCTTTGATTATGCTATAGCTATTGTAGTGTATGGGAGTCAAAATTTGTCCAATTGTTAATTTCAGGACTTAAAGCAAAAAGACATATCTTAGTGTGTCATGTTCCTATCTTTTCTGTACATGCTGTTTGCAAGAAGGTTGAGAAAGCAGTTTGTGCTTCTAGATTCTATGGGTTGGCTTTTAAATGGCTTTTCCTACCAAGCATTTGATGGTTAACATCCATAAAGCAAAGTTGGGAGTAAAAAGCCCTCCAACACCATCAAGTTGTTTCATTTGACATCTATATTTTTTACATCATTGGTTTTTACTTGTGTGTAATTTTAGGTCCCAACAGCAGTGGGTTCTGCCCCACCATTATCATTGCTTGCTCCACTCGCTTTTGGGTCGGAGCATTCGTATTGGGAGGCTCCTACCAGTGATTCCTCTGTTGAACTGGTCATTGCTCTGGGAACCCTTTCCGATGTCAGTGGAGTGATCATGCTTGTTAGTCCATGTGGCTATTCTGCGGCGGATGTTCCCAGTGTAAGTGAAGTTATAGGATGTCAGTAACCTATTTAATGCATCAAAATCTGCTGGGTTCCATGAGTTGGGTATATCCTTATCTGGCTGAATTGTTATTTCATTTGTTGATGGATTGACCGTCCACAGTTTGCCCTGAGTCAAATTACATTTGTTGCATTGTATGTAAACAAACAGTTGAAGTATGACACCTAACACACCCTCGCCCCCCACCAAAAAAAAAAAAAAAAAAACAGTTGAAAAGATATAATGTAGTGGATAGGTGATTTTAATTCTTCGACTTCTGTGCTCTTCTTGAGAGGAATTGTAGGAGATAAGCATAAGCCATATAAATCTCATGGGTGGGCCCAATCGAGTCGTGGAAATTGTGCCAGTCTAGTACAGGAGTTTGGTACATCTGTTTGTGCTTAGATATGCTTTTAAGTGCATGTGGGCTATGCTAATCATGTGAGGAATGATATTACGAATATACAATTGGGATAACTGAAATGAGCTTTCAGATAGAAGAGGATGACATAACTTGTTTGATTTCACTCCTAAGGTGAGTACTATCCTCCTTCTCTTGAGGTGCTTTGTTAGAACAAGTGATTATGAGAATCAATCACTGCCTGTTGAGTTCAGATGTTTTGGCCCCACCAAGTACAGTCTCGTCGTTACTACATGACTAGAAACTTTATCGCTTACTTTGGGTAGAACTCTTCTGATGCAATGACAGGTGCAAATCTGGGCTAGTAACAAGATACAGAAAGAAGAAAGATCATGCATGGGAAAGTGGGATGTCCAGTCTCTTATAGCATCTTCCTCAGAATTCTATGGTCAAGAAAAATTGGCTGGGGAGGATGAAGTACCCAGGCATATAAAATTTGCTTTCAGAAATCCTGTCCGATGCCGCATTTTATGGATTACTCTGCGCCTTCAGCGTCCTGGTTCCTATTCTGTTAATCTTGAGAAAGATATCAATCTTTTAGCTCTGGAAGAGAATCCGTTCTCACAGCTTAGCCGGCGTGCTTCCTTTGGAGGCTCAGTTGAAAGTGCACCCTGTATTCATGCCAAAAGAATATTAGTCGTTGGAAGCATGGTAAAGAAAGAGACGGAGCTACCACCAGGCTCTGACCAGATGAATTTGAGAAACTTGTCAGACAGAGTTCCTCAGTTAAATAGGTTTAAGGTACTACTGATTTCCAAGCATTTCTTTTACTCGGCTTCATGTCGAACTTCCAATCATGCTATTTGCTAATGACCATCTTATCCATCAATGACTTTTTATAGGTTCCTATTGAGGCTGAGAGGCTCATGGACAATGATCTTACCTTGGAGCAGTACCTTTCTCCTCTCTCACCTTTGATTGCAGGATTTCGTTTAGATGCTTTTAGTGCAATTAAGCCACGGATCACCCATTCGCCGCTTCCAGATGCATATACGCAGGATGGGTTGACATTAATGGACGAGAGATACATCTCTCCAGCTGTGCTATATATGCAAGTTTCTGCCCTCCAGGTACCTTTGAAATTGCCATTCCACACCCTTGAAGTTGATGTACACTTGCTTCTCCATTGCACGGGGCATGCTTCTGTCTTATTTGCTGTAGTGTTCAGAGTGGTGTGTCTTTAGTGAATCTCCTCTGTACGTGCTTGTCTTGAATGTGTTCAATTTGTTGAATACTCTTTACATATGTGTTCTCTCTCTCTCTCCTCCTCTCTCACATGCATGCGCCCTTGCTGGGAGACAGATTCGGTGACAGCTTTTCAGATGGTGTCTTGCTTGTACTTCTGCAGACATATATTTTCTTTTTATAGATCTACTACCCCGTCCGTTAGTTTTAACCAGAGAACAATTTGTTCCAGGACTCCCACAAAATGGTGACTGTAGGAGAATATCAGTTGCCCGAGGCGAAACCCGGCACTCCCATGTACTTCGACTTCCATAGAAAGATACAAGCACGCCGAGTAACATTCAGACTTCTCGGTGATGTCACTGCATTTGTTGATGACCCTGCCGAACAGGAAGACCCGAACTTTAGGACTTCACAATTGGCCGCTGGGTTGTCGTTGTCGACTAGAATAAAGTTGTACCACTATGCGGATCCGTACGATATGGGAAAGTGGGCCAGCCTTTCGGCTGTCTGAATCACGTCATATCTTTATCGAGATTTTTGGTTTTGGTTGCAATTGGTATGCTATTCTTTCCACCATATCTGATTTCTTGTAAATTTTGGATGTATCAGTGTATTATTCATCAACTTGACGAGATTACGGGGTCATTTCTGTTGTATGATTTTCCTTGTATAAGCTGAACATAGTTAGGGGAAATTTGTTTCTCTAGAATATCATCGGACGAAGAAAATCAAGTATTTTTTCAGGAATGCGATTGTTGGAGGCATGGCTTGTTTTTCTGCTAGAGTAACTATTGAGCATGTTGTAAAAGCCCTTCTTCTCTGGGCACTTCTACAAATCTTCGAGGATCCGCCGACTGATCACCGGCTACCTTAGTCGAGGTCGTCCATGGTCGCCATGGGCTCGCGCTTGCCCGGAGCATGGCCTCATGAGGCTCGTGTGACCCTTGCGAGTTCTGTGATAGAACTCGTGACGGCCATGCAAGCATTGTCAAAGAGCTTGCGGGTCTCCTTGGTCGTGGCCATGGGGGACCTGATCTGTTCGAGTCGGGTTGTCCGAGCTCGATGTACACCACATTAGAGGCAGCAACTACCGGTGGCCACAAACCCGACGTTGACGGCAGCCAAAACCGCGGTTGGCATGGCAGATGGAGGAGGAGAGGGAGGCCAGTTAGGGTTTAGGGGGAAATTTTTGGGGGCAAGGGTAGTTTGATAAAAAAAATGGAAAATTGATAAATAAGTGAAAGCATAATGCAACTTGAAAGGAAGTTGCAATCCAAGATGCATTTGATTAGTTTTCAAAGGTTGGGGGGAAAAATTGTTCCAAAAGTGGTAAATCCATTATATGTTGGTCAGTTCAGTCCTTAACTTTTAAATATTGCCAATTTGGTTATAAACCCTCCAATAATTCAGTTATAAAAATTTAAATTATGCAAATTTAGAGTTAAAACTTTTAACGATTTGCCAAACTAATCTTAAACCTTTTAGTAAATTGTCAAATTAGTCTTTCGGGCTAATCTTGATAGGATATTAATGATGTGGTGATTTAGTCAGCACTGGCCATCCTACGTGGTGTGGTTGGAGACGATGTGGACAAATTTTTAATTTTATTAAAAAAATGTAGAATTTTTAGTGATTTTTTCTTTTCTTTTAATTTTTTACCAAAAAAACACAAGGCCAGGGTAACCGTTAGCCACTGGGCGACGGCCACTAACCCCTATCAATCCCTAGGTAAAAATGTGAAGCCATTGTTGATTGCGGCCAACAAGGACATCACAAGCCCTTTGTGGGCCACAATGAGGGTGTCATGACCCTTTCTTGCCCTCGCTGTGGCCAGCGAGGGAGTCAACTGCCCTTGCCAAGCCATCATGGGCCATGGTGAGGGCTTTGCGACCATCGTGAGGGCTTCGCATCCCTTGTCTAGTGGCTGGCGCCTTAGCCTTGTGTTTTTTTTTTTTTTTTTTTTTAATGGTAAAAAGATGACAAAAAAAAGAAAAAAAAGAAAAAAATAATAAAATCTAATTTTTTTTTTTAAGAGAAGTTAAAGTATTGTCCACTAGCACCTATCACACTATATAAGACGATTGGCGCTGATTCAACTGCAATGTTAGCGATATTCGACTTAAATTAGTCGGAATGACTAAATTGGCAATTTATTAAAATGTTTAGGACTAGTTTGTTAAATCTTTAAAAGGTTTAGACTAAATTAGTCTTATGTTTCATATTTTAGTCATGTTATCACCACGTAAGAAAAGGAAAATATTAAAATAAGCCACACTAGCATTTCTTAATTTACCAAGTTGGATGGAGTTAACATAAGGGCATGATTGCACCAATTTGATAAGTTTTAAGATTTGATGACATCAGATCTATAAGTTTTTGAATGTCATCAATTTTCGATCTAGTAAACTTGTAAATGGATCATATATTTAGACACTAGATGAATCAATGGATTTTATCATAATTTTTTTAATCAATCTAATTCCGGATCGAGTCATGAGATTGGCCCAAGATACTTTGATTTTTTACATTTTCTCAAACCTACGTATTATAAATACTAATTTGAATTGATGAATATTCTAATTTCTATAATTAATAATATATAATTAATTAATACTACTTATTTATTCATTTATTCAACAAATCCAATTGATTGATACGAGTTGATTTTCTGTTACGATAAATTGATGAAACAATAGCTAACCCAATAGCTGCTTCGGCGGCTACAATAGCTATAACAAAAATGGAGAAAATATCTCCTTTTAATTGTCGACTATCAACAAAATCTGAAAATGTTACAAAATTTATATTAACCGCATTGAGGATAAGTTCAAGACACATAAAGGCCCTAACCATATTTCGACTCGTGATCAATCCATAGATACCAATAGAAAATAAATAGGCACTCAAAACAAGTACACGTTTGAGTATCATTGACCAGCTCCTTATTAATTTTGATTCATTTCAATATGAACAAGAATTCAACGTATTCAATTGACTATAATAGAACAAGTACAAAATAAAGGAATAGATTGATATTTGGTAATGGATCAAAATAAAAAATTTATATTTTATGCATGAACAATTTTCAAATAGTTTTGAAGATAAATGGATTTGATAACAGAAAACAAAGTTGAATTTTGATTGCTAGGAATAGTTATAAAGATTTATCATCGACGAGCAACAACAATTGCACCTATCAAAGCAACTAAAAGAATTATGGAAATGAGTTCAAATGGAAGAAAAAAATCTGTTGATAAATGAATTCCAATTTGTTGACTATTACCTTTTAGAATTTATTCCTTGATCTAATGACTTAAGGCACGTTTTGTAACGATTCTATTCCGAGGAACAATTTTTGAATATAAATAGTTGTTTTTTTTTTTTGATCTAGGGAACAATTTTTAGTATAAGAATGTGCTTAATAACTGCAAAAATTTCTACTCTAGGAATAAAAATGCATTTGGTAAACTTGTAAATTTTTTGTTTATTTTAATTTTTCAATATTTTTATTATTTTTATTATTTTCTTCTTTCTTCCTTTTGACCGGTCGACAAGGGCTGGTGACCTCGTCGGCCCTCGGCTAGGTGAGCCTCGCCATGGCTAGGCCGAGGCTCGGCCTTGCTGGGCCACCACCAGGTCGGCGTCGCCCAATGGTGGCTCGGCGAGACTAAGCCTCGCCGGTGGTCGTGTGAGCTCGGCCTCACCCAGCTCACCCAGCCAAGGCGAGGCCAGGGGGAGGCTGACCTCGCGCTGCCTAGGCGAGGTCGAGCCTTGCTAGGGACCTCGCCTAGCCATCGAGGCCACCGACGAGGCTCGGCCTCACCCAGGCAGCATGAGGTTGGCCTTGCCGGAGCTGGTGACGCTCCGGTGAGGTCACCGGCCATGGTTGAGGCCGACGACCGGCCAAAAGGAAGAAGAAGGAAAGAAAAAGAAGAAAAAAGAAGCACTTCTTAGAATCGTTCTCAAGAACAAGAAATAATTTTTTACTTTTTATTTCTGTTATAAATTTGTTCCCGGGAACAAAAAAAATAGGTTTTTGTTGCCGGGAACAAAGTGTAATCAAACGCGTTTTTGTTTTTTGTTTTTGTTTCCCAGAATAAAAGAACATAAATTTTTGTTCGAAGAATAGAAACAAAATAAAACAAACACGCCCTTGATCCCCAAATTCAGCTGCTGGAATGGAGATGTCCTTATAAGTTCACTAATTTATCTTCAAAGACCCCACTTCTCCCTTTCTAATTTTCCCTCCCTCTCTCTCGACACCCAAAAAAGAAAAAAAAAACTATGAAGTTTGACAGCCAGGCTTCCTTTTCTATTCTCATGCCACGAGAGAAAGGTTTTTTTCTTGTAATTAAATAGCAGCGCGTACGTGCAAGATCCTTGTTTTCACAAATTTCCAGAAAACAAAATGAATTTTGTGCGATCATCATTTAATCTGCCAAATATCTATAATATTAATTCATTTTAACAACAAAACATTTTTGGTACGTTGCCTTGATTGAATTAATTGTAGGAGCACTCTTAAGCTAATGGCAACCTTTTGGGAAACAAATCCAATTTGGTAAATATGAGACAACTTAGATAATCTGTTTAGTGTATGTCTCGAAGTATTACATTCGGTTGGAAGGTGATTGATCTGAGACATATTTATTAATTTTTAGAGACAAAGTCGTATTATTACATTAATATCTCATTCTTGAAAACAAATGCTTCGAATGAATATTTACACAGATTCCCCGATATGAAAATCAATCACCTTATCTACACTTCTTTGAGAATTACCAAAACATGCAGGGATCAAACTACATTGTATCAATAAACTGTAAGAATAAGGGAGAAGTAATTCCGTCAAACCAAATAAATCGATGAACTATGTTAAAATCAAAACGTCTAATTTGTTTTGGTTGGTCCTATCCATTTGATTTAAAATGTGTTTAGACTGGACCATTATCTTTGTACGAATCATCACTCATGTCAAAATGGTAGGCACGACTTTAGTGAAAGCCGCCAATAAGTGATGACAAAGCATGTTGGAACAATGCTATCGGGTCATATTAGTGAAGTTATCATCACAAAGAATCAAGATTCAATTTCATTTGTGGTCCGGTCACATTAGTTATCATATTGAGAAAAAGCACAGCTGGCCAAAGCATTTTATATGTGTCCCGTGGTCCAAGGATTCGGGCTAAAGTCTTTAGTCTTTGTCTATCCCATTACTTTGCGCTTCAATTTCTTTACAGACATAGTCCGCAAAACAATTCTTTTTGTCATTATATTCTCCTCGGCTCTAATTTTTTTCTTTTTAGTCAAAACATGTAATGTATATTCACCAATTTAATTTTTTTTTAGTTGAATTAAGAATACAGAACCACTGGGGGTTCGCCCCAGTGGCCACCCTTCCAATTTGGAAGGGGGAGGTGAGGGGTTCAAATCCCCACATTCTCAGGGGAGATGGGGGGTAGGGACGCGTAAGTTTCGAGAGTGGGTTGCGATTCCCACGCCCTGCATGAGGCATGGCACAAGTCTGCGAGTGAGTGTAGAGTAGACATAAAGTAGGACGACAAAAAACAAAAATTAAGAATACAGAAAAGTATGACCCTTTTTTTTTCTAAGTGTTTTGCCCGAGTTCTCGTGACAGAAAATGAATGAATGTGCATTTCTTTGCTGTTGTTACTTCTTGCTGGGGCATGGTGGACGGAGTTCAAGCCTATTCAGCTGCCTAATCGAATCAGACTTCAATAAGAGTATAAGATATTGAATTGTAAGCCAACTAGTAAATTCAGTTGTTCATTTTCACTCTAAAAAATTTCGTGTTGAAATTTGACGATTTGATTGTCTTTTAACTCTTCATATTTTTCTTGTGAGACTGACCATCTTGAAATATATAATTTGATGCTCAAAGGGCTAAAAGGACTTGAAGAGGATGATATCTTCCATTGACATTGGTTGCTTCAAAGTACCTCTCATCAATAATGCAATCAACCACCCTTGGTTTTATGCTTGTGTGATAGAATAGTTATCTAGCGTTCTCTTACACATGATTTTAGAAATTACTTTCCAAGTCAGTCTTATTCACAACACTTATAAGGATTATAAAAGAGAGACTTGTAAAAAAAAGCTTAGGATTTTTTATTACTTGTGAGATGATACAAATAAATGGGAGATGACCTTCATATATATAAAAGCCCCTCTAATTATAATTGTTGAGATACATGTGTGAGTTGTGTTAACAAAGTTTCATATCGTAGAATTGGTGCGCTATGGAGAATTGGTGTGTTGTGAAGCTGTTAGTAAATCTTATTTGACTTATAACTAATTAATTTAAACTTTTGAGTAAAATTGAGTTCTATTGGATATGTTGATGGGTTTGGACTTGAACTTCCTCTTGTTGATCTCCATTGGAGAAGGTATCGGGTTTTTACCGTGAGTTCCCAACAACAATCGTAAATTTCCTCTTAATCCAACGATAGAATACTCAAGAGATCTTTGTCAAGACTCGCTTGGTCATCTTGGATAGTTCCTCCATTCAATCTCTGGACTGGGACACTTGTCTGGCCTCTTTTATCTCTTTGCCGGAGAATTGACCGCAAGATGATGAATACTTAATGAGCTGGTCAGATTTACAGCCACGTATCTCACATTAATTCAAGCGAAAGGAAGTCATATTTACTGGACCAGTACGTCCAAGACATTAAACGGAAGCTAGAAGGATCAGGAGATGAAAGAATGTCAAATTCACACTCATCAACTACCCACTATTGTCCTCTGTTGGCCAATCATTTTGTCGGAGAATCCCTCACTTTCCTGAAAATCTTGGCCTTTTGAAAGAACTTCGTGGACTAATCGTGCACATCATCCGTCAAAGGAGAGGGTAAGGGAAAAAATAAGACCTACCTAACTTCGTGCAAATTTCTTTAGAACTACTTTATGGACTCCTTGCCGAAAGGGAAAAACACAAAGGGGTCCGACCTTGCCCAAGTAATATATATCTTGACTCGACCAAGACTTGGTGATGGTCCATGCTCTTCGTTAAATCAATGCAAAAATTATAGTTGGATTTTTCATATATATGACATTATATAATCTCTATCACATCGTTTTTTGTAAAATAGTTGTGCTTTGTAGGGTGGAACGATAAATTACATGTATTCTAAACTAGGTATCCATTTGTTTTGTGGAAAACATTTTATGATGTTTGGTTCACTTGAAAAAATAAGTCAACAGAAAACGTTTTCCCAATGAACAGAAAGCCTATATTTAAATTCAAGAAAATGATATCCTATTTGAAAATTCGAAGAACATTTTTCAAAATATAACTAAGTATCAACGTTTGGACTTGAAACTCTACGCTTGAACATGAGAACCCCAATGTTGTTTCCCAGGTCCACAATGTTCAAGACTTGGTCTCCGGCTCTCAAGCTCGGGTCCAGGTCCATTATGGCTTGGCTTGGGCTCCTGATGCTCACGCCCAAATTTATTGAGGCAAGGCCCAAAGCCTAGGTGTCATGTTCAATGCCTCGGCACTTGAGCCAGGGTCCATAAAAGTAGTGTTTAGGTCCTCGGTACTCGGGGCCTGGTCCACAAAAGCCGTGTGCTTAGACTCGGGTCCTTTGTTAATGAAACTTCATTCTTAAAAAGATATTTTAAAAAAAATCAAACTTTTAAATTTTTTTTCTTTTACTTTTTCCTTCTTCCGGAGAGAACGGTTTAAGTTATCCTAAAAGCAAAGGCTGATCGTCCATCATTATTAGATAGCCTCTATACGTGTATCCCCACTCATTCATCTACTTTTTGAGAGTAATGTCTCATGATTTTTGGGGCCTAAAAGATTCTTTCTTGTTAATCTTTTTTTTTGGTAAAATACTTTCATGTTAATCTTCGTTTCTTGAAATATGGAAAAACTAGAAAAATAGTCTATAAATTTTGGTTTAATATACAATGTCATTCCTATTTTTTTTTTTTTTTTCAATGTGGTCATTGAACTTATAGTACAAATTTAGTCTCTATATTATATAAAAATATTCAATGTTTTCTGTCCATTAATTCAAGTTCATAAACAACATTGAATATTTTTATATAATCCAATAAATATATTGAATATATACCAAAAATTCACAGATTATATTGAATAAACTATAAGTTCAGAGATTATATTGCATTTTGAACTAAAATTCAGAGATTATATTGCATTTTGAACTAAAATTTAGAGATCATATTGAATAATTAAAAGTTTAGAAATGATATTAATAATTTGAATTGTTTGTGTCATTTATCTCTTGAAATTTTAAAGGAAATAAAAAGGCCGGCTTGCTTATTTGTTTTGTTGGTTTGGTAGGATCGCGTGTGGACAGAATCTCCGGAAGGAGATAGTGGATGGAAAAAGCAGGCCCACTTCATGGAAATCATTTTAGAAGAAGTTTATTGACTTTCCGTTCAAAGGAAACGAAATAAAGAGATATGTGTGCCAGAAACTCTAAAATTTATCATAAAAGTATAATTGAGTCTTAAAATTTATAAAAAATGTAATGAAGTCATAAAACTTCTCAAATTGATGGATAATGATAGGAAAGTCATGAACTTCCACATCTACCGGTAATAAACTTGTACTATGTCCAGCATTTATATGCAAGCGTTCTTTGCTTCGTGATAGAGTTGCTTGCTTTGTCCTAATGCTAGGACAAGGGACTACACACTTGCAAATGCGTCGAGAACTAACGAAGTTCTTATAATGCATCTTTAAGGCGGACATCTTTGAGAAATTTGCTTGGAAGCAATTGATAAGTTGGCATCCTTCATAAGATAATCCATTCAGATTTAGACTGATTTAGACTGGTTGATAATCTAGGGTCGGAACTTGGAGTTCATTGCTACCAGATCTAGTCACATTTATTAGCAATTTATTCGAGACGATTCTCTATGGGACTGCTTATGCTTACCGTGTTTCTAACTTTGAATGTTTGAAAATGGAAAATGTTCGAACAGAGTATTCTTGCAAGCATTTGCAAGAATTTTTTGTTGAAACCCGGCTCACCCAGCCTTCATTTTTATTTCTCCCTAATAAGTTTGCAATGATCTACTATGTCTAATCTGCCCATTCTGACCACTTTCTCTTGAAATTTATTCAGTTGACTCTAACAATCAGAACCAACATTCATATTATGATGTTGGTTCTATACCAATGAGACCTTGCGCAAGGCCATGAAAAGACCCAAAAATAATTCTGGTGAGCAAAGCCTCAAGATTGTCAGCACTTCACGCATACACTAATTCTTGGTTTAATTGACATTCATGAGAATATTTACGTCGCCAACTGTTCTAGTGCTTTCTCTCATGCATAGGCTAGACTTTGGCATGAGCTTAAAGCATGAAATTATGTAATTGTAGAGGCAAATAAGGAGTCTGGTAGATTTGGACTCAAGACCTCATGCTCTAATATCATTTGAGATTTTTATTGGACTACTGCTATCTGTTCTAGTAAAAAGCCCTCTACTAAAAGTTATGTCTTAATTTTTTTTTTTAGAACAAACTTGTATAGCTAGAGTTGTTTATACCATTGTGA
The DNA here is from genome assembly GCF_016545825.1 of Eucalyptus grandis. Lineage (NCBI taxonomy): Eukaryota > Viridiplantae > Streptophyta > Magnoliopsida > Myrtales > Myrtaceae > Eucalyptus > Eucalyptus grandis. The sequence goes on from NC_052612.1 coordinate 3,068,631, forward strand.
TTGTGTCTGAACCCATAAGAATAAAGTGGTTTAGGGAATGATAGATTTTAATATGTTAAAAATGCGTTTTGTCTTGTTGATTGAAACTTAGTGAATAGTGAAAACACGCCAATTCGTTGTGTCTTTGAGGAAAAAACCGTATCGGCTATTCTTTAAGCTGCAAGTGAAATAATTAAATTAAAAACATAAACTGGAGAACAATTCTCGCTAAAATCAATTACTGATGTTTGGATTAATACAACATAGAATCTTATTCTTGTCATGTTCTTACCGGTTACCATATATCTCAAGCTCTCGCCACAAGTCAAAAAAGAGAGACATAACTTAGGGCGTTAGCTGCAACCATCAATGTGGGTGACATGAACTGCTCAGATTCACAATAGGTCAGATTCATGTTTTTACATAAGCAACTCTTCCATCTTTAAACAACATTTGTAAGAAGACGATCTTTCATTTATTTCTTCTGTTTCTTCAGATCTCTTAGACGAACTCTTCCATAGTAGCTGATGATTCATTCTCACAAAAATACTAAAAACTTTCTGGATAGTTATCCCGATCAGGAAAATTGTCCAAAATGTAAGAAGATGGAGAATAGAATATGCTTCTATTTCTTGACCTACACAGTCCGTAGACAATTCATTTTGTCATTATATTCTCCTTGACTCTAACTTCTTCCTTTGTGTTTTTATAGAACCATGTAAAACCCCAAGCTCTCGTGATGGACAAAACATCAACGGATTAGATTTCACATGGAGCAGAAGTTATCAAATTGGAAGCCGACTAATTAATTCAGTTGTTCACTTTCACCCTAAAAATCCCAATGTTGAAATTTGACGATGTAATTGCCTCTTACTTTTCATTATCTTTCTAGTGAGACTGATCATCTTGGAAAATAGAATTCATTGCTTAAAGTGAGTTAAAAGACTTGACGAGCACAACATCTTCCATCGACATAGCTTTGAAATTCCTCTCATTAATAATGCCATCAACAACCCCTTGATTGGATTTATGTTTGTTTGGTTTTATATCTTATATTAAAAGACTTGACGAGGAAAACATCTTCCATCGACATAGCTTCGAAATTCCTTTCATCAATAATGCCATCAACAACCCTTGATTGGATTTATGCTTGTCTGGTTTTATATCTTATAGAAACTTGACTACAAAATAACGAATATGTTCGAGCTGATCAGATTGATAAATAGAAATAAAATGAGACCCTCTCTCTGAATTCGCTGGAGGTAGGGATTCAATTTTAATGCTAGTAAAATCAAAAAGAAGAACATGTCAGTAAAATGATTTAGCACCAAAAAACAAAAAGTTAATATCACAAAAAAAAATAAAATCCAAAACTAGTATGTTTATGATAACTTTACTTTTCGTTAGCTTCCGTTAAATTAGATTAATATCGTAAAAAATCCCATACATCTATGACAAATGGAGTGTAATACCCAAATTGATACATCCATCAACTATTCAATGTCATCAAACTTAGTAATTTGATGGTAAAATTTAACAAAAACAAATGGAGAGTAAATTTGTCACAGGTGCATCGATTTAATATTTTTTTTTGATAAATTTGTCACAGATATATCAATTTAGAATATTTCGTGATATTAACTCAAAAGCAAATGCTCGAGTGATTTAAAATCAGCTGAGGAAGTTTCCATTATACGTTAGGGGTTGCATGTGACTGGAAACCGTGCCTTTCTTATCTACTCGGTGATTGTTTTAGAGTGGAAAAGCACATCAAGAGTGGAATTTCTTTCCTTGCCTATGGTGTAGTTGGATGCGGCAAAATGCAGTGTGCAAAAATTAATAGGGCACACCCGCCGATGTCCACATTTGTTGGTTACCTAGCAATTTCACCCATATAACAGAAGAATAATGCCGATGAACGATTATTGGTTGGGAGAGTGATTTGTCTATGGCAAGTGCTGAGGAAGTATGTATGCTTTCTGCGCACTTGGCGAAGAATCATGATTTGCCACACATCATATTCAATTCGTCTTCAACCACTACACCAGTCACATTTTTCAATAGACACCTGTTTTGTGAATATAAAACCCCAGGGAGATGGGCCGCCACCGCTAGGACTCCTTAGAAAACCTTGGGCAATCTCTCATATGTTTAGGAAGAAAGAGGATAAAGCAGTCCAAGCACGTGAAAGCATCTGCACTGACCTGACAATGTCGTCTTTTTCCAATGAGAAAAAGGCGTAGTGGGATTGCTGGTCTTCTATGCGTATCGAATTGAGTGAGGTGGTCGGATTTGCGTAGGACCCACATAATCCAAAGCGCTCTCCTGATCTAGACAAGAAATTTCCTTGGCCCATATATATAAGGGAAAAAGGTAAGCAAACAGAAGGAAAAGAACATTCTGCCCTTTATATGGACAAATCCTATTGAGCACGTACAATCTTAGCTTACAAGTCTTATATTTTCCCGATAAATTATGATATGACAGCTAATCGTGTCTAGTTTAGCCTATGATAATTGATGATTGAGAAGTTAAAAAACAAAACAAATAAAAAAATAAAAGAGATTTCTGGTTTGTAGAGAACCTATCGCTACTTGGATTGTTGGGATACAAACATGCTTTTTGGTCCATTTCTTAGGCTAAAGCACAATTTTTGGTGAACTTTTGTCATGTGAAGCAAGATCATAATGGTTGGATTTTACTATTAATATCCTTATTGCATCTTCCACTTTTGTGGACACATGACCCAATGTAAACGTTTAATCGAATCCACTAGTAGTTAAACCACCTTAAGTTGGTTCACAATCGTTTTACGTTTTAGGATTTTTGCATAGTGCTGTCGATACAGATTAGAGAGGAACGTCTTAGTAAACTAAGCAAAAACATGATTTGTAGATTTGTGGTACAAATGGAACGTTCCAAATTTTGTTGTAGTAAGCGTCTTGCTTCAATTCTTTTTACAACTTCGGCTCCAAAATGTTTATGCTTTTGCTCGTCTCCTAATTGGAACCATGATATTAGTACATCGTTAGTAGAGTTAGGATTAACCTATTCAGGGTGAACCTTCTTGTACGAGTTTTTAAATGTTAAATTGAAACTTCTCTAAGGAATTACTTTAGAGATTTAGTGTTGAATATCAATTATTTCTGATCAGACGACTTTAACAAACTTGAAACTTAAGCATGAAAATGCTTGCAATCATATGATAAATACTCACAATCATAGAAATAGGCTTCAAAATTCCATTTTTAAAGTACAGAAGGAAAGTCCGTATGCAGGATTGCAGATTAGAAGATGATATATGTCACAGGTAGAATAGCACAAATAATCAATTTTTTTTGGCCGGAGAACTATAATCAAATTTCATTTCTGATTATCACCTTTAGATAAATTAATTTAGACAACAAAAGTAAAGGTAAGAAGTAAGAGCGAGGCTACCTTAGAATGAAACCGACTCATGAGTAACTCAAGCTCGGCTTCGAAATTGCTCTCGATCAACTCGCGTAATCTAGAGCTCGAGCTCTAGCTTAAGTTCAAACTCCATTAAACTCAAGCTCGAGTTCACCTACAACTCAATTGTGTCTAAGCCGCGTCAGCAAATTACTCGGGTATCTCAATTTATATTCTAGCTCGAGTGGGAAATTTAAGGGTCAGGTGTGCCGTTCCAGTTCCAAGTGATTTGGAACCTCTTCACATGTTCGAATTTCCCTATCGCTCTTCAGTTCCTGGAAAATTCCGATTCCGCCGTGGCATGGATCAGGCTTGTGCATTAGACATAGGGATATCTTGGCTTTGCTCCAACTCGCACTTAATGGTGCGGTGATGACCTACTTGCTCGAGTAAGTCTCGAAATGAACGGATCAGGAATGTGAAACCCTTATGTTAATGTACCGGCAACGTGAAGAGGGCGGTGCTTCTTTCTTCTTCTGTCTCCACACTCTCCTCTATATTAATTCTATTGAAATTTAAACATTTTTACTGGGAAAATCGAAAAAAAGAAAAGAATTTTATATGTGAAATTTTGTGGCATCATTGCCAAGTATTTTAAAAGTTTAAACTATTAGATGAAGACATAGATTATTATTTAAATATTCTAACACTTCCCCTCATGTGTAGTCTGGACTTTTAGATTGAGATATATATAACATTTAAACATTTTTATTGGGAAAATAGGAAAAATAGAATTTTATATGTGAAATTTTGTGGTGCCATTAGTTAAATGCATTGTTTATTATTCTAACATTGTCCCTCACGCGTAAGCTAGACTTTTAGTCTTAACCTAAAGGGCAAAAATATGCAATTGGAGAGGTAATTTAAAATTTAGGCTATTAGATTAATGTATGGTTTTTCTATATAGAGGGAGATTTGATCTCCACATTCCACATCAAGCAGACGATTCAATCTCTCTTGCATCTTCCGTAGACTTCTCCATTCGTCCTTCAGTTCTGTTCAACTATCATCCTCTTCGTTCTCGACTCGTGTGGTTCCATTCTTTTCAAAAGTTCTTAAGGTGAGCTTTCTCTCTCTCTGCCAGTTATGAGTTCACATGCTCTATTAATTCATTGTGGCGTGTTTGCTCGTTGATAGATTGATCACGCCTCCATTCTTGTTTATCGTATGCTTAGCATAGAGCTCCTTCTCTTTCTTCGCTGCTTTGACTTTGGGCCTCTCTAGTCGCTTGCGTGTTTGGCTAATCGGCGATTATGAGTGGTGGAGCTCGAGACGCCTCCTCTTCTGGCCAATCACCAGGTGAGTCACTCAACTTACGTATCTGTTATTTGCTGTGATCAGCTGCGATTTACTGCGATTTGAAGATATTGGTCCTGAATTCTGAATGTGGGCCTTATTATCATGCCATTCCCTATAATGTTGATGTTGAGGTATGAGAGCTATCAGAAGAACTATGCTTCTGACCATTTTATCTGGCTATAATCTACGAACCACGAGAGCGAAACCTTTCATTGGTCTTATACTCTATTTCAACTACCTAAAATCTCTTCATTCTCAGCTTAATACTTGCAGTTGTTGCCAGACATGATCAATATAGGCACTCAATTCTTGTTAGCCTTTTTAAAGTTTATCACCTCTTTCAGGGGGTTTATATGTTGGAACTCGTGGATAGAAATAATTATAAACATAGAAACTGGTGAAATGCTAGTTAATACGAATTGATGATAAGTGGTGTCCGCGAGCCGAGACATGCATTTCTTCTTGAAGTATGGCTGCATCCTTGGCTCCAGCTCAACATCGAGTCTAGAAAACGTGTTTAAGCTCGAGGCCTACTTGATGTGAATTTTGATCCAAACATGAATGGATCTCGAGCTCAACTCTGAGCTTCAAAAGTACAACAAAACTTGCAAAGTATTTCTAGTTAGCCAGGAATTTTAAACTGCACGGGCTGTTTTCCCACTTCAAATTCTTCAAAATGTTTCAAATATGGATTATCCCGGATCTATGGTGTACTTTCTGAAACTAGATGTTGATTTAGTTATATATTGGAGCTCTTTGAACTCAACTCGACTCTGAAAATTATCGAACTGGTCTCAAACATTCTGGTAGTCGAGTTCGAGCAACTTGTGAGTCTTTGGACTCATTTTTCTTTCTTTTCATGTATGCTAATCCTTACTAATCCTCAGTAGTGTTTACTTACTGTACCTTAAAATTTGTTTGTCTTTTCTTTTTGGGATAAGTGTATTGAAAATTATAAAACTTGTCACAAAAATAAAATCAAGTCTTTAAATTTTCAAAAAACACAACAAAGTTCTAAAACTTGTCAAGATTTTTAATCAGGTTTTTCCGTTAACTCCATTCGATTAACATAAATGCTAACGTGGTTTTTTTATTTTATTTTTTATAATTACTTTTTCTGCCTAACATGATAATTCTATCATTTTCTCTTTCAAATTTTACTTAAATTAGATTAAATAAATTAAAAGGATAATTTAAAAAAAGTTCTAAAAAGAAAGAAAGAAAGAGGAATAGGCCCTTGCCGGTCCTTTCCAGCGATGGGCGGGGGCAGTAGCCACCGGCAAGACCTCAGTTTGTGTATTTTTTTATTATTATTTTAACTTTGAGCTTTTTCTCTTTTCAATGGATCTTAGTCTATATTTCTTTTTAATTTTTAATATTTTCTGACGTGGCGCTTGGTGGATGCCACATCGTCACCACGTGTATTAAGAAAGTATAGTTGAGTTCTGGGAAGGACTTGACCTTGTATTGCTAAATAAGCATTCTGTATCGGTAGATGTCTTTTAATTTACTAATCTCTTTCCTGGCATGACATTGTCCCGCAGTAGGTGGTTCGAGGGACACGTCTGTGGTTGTGGTGACTCTGTCTAGTGGTGAAGTATGCATAATTGTCAGCTTGTCAACGAGGGTTGACACTCAGGTCATCTCCATCGATCCAACTACAGGCGCTCTTTGCTACAAGGGAAAACCGGGTTTAGACATTTTTGAATCCGAGGAACAAGCTTTAGATTACGTCTCAAAAGGTGGTGGTTTTAGTCGCGAGAGCACAACTGGTAGGGCAATACTGGGCTATGCTCCGTTGGGAGGCTCCGGCCTACTTCTTATTGCAAAGAAGTATCTCCCACCATTCAGATTTACCTGGTGGGGGATGTGTATATACGGTGACCAAGAGCGAGTGGATCAAGGTTTCACTTCGAAACCCTCAGCCCCAAGGAAAAGATGAACTGCAAAATATTGAGAATTTAATGGGGCTTAACATAGACGGGAAGCACTACTTTTGCGAGACAAGGGACATCACCAGGCCCTTTCCAAGTAGGATGCCTTTGGAGAGTCCCGACGATGAATTTGTCTGGAATGGATGGTTCTCGATGTCATTTAAAACTATCGGGCTGCCACACCATTGCGCGACCCTTCTGCAGGTTTTTCTTCAGACTTGGTTTTCTCCGTATCGATGCTCGTCGTCTTCTTCGAGTTATCTTCTATCATAGTAATTTTGTCTAATACGCTCGTTCTAATTGCTCTCCTTAATTCTACTCTCACCTTATCTATCATTCTTATCTATCATTCGCTCATTTAACTTATATTGACCTATTCATTTTTTATACATTTTACATGGCCCGTGGACTAGTTGGTTAACGGAAGTGATATTTTTTATTAACATTACCAATTTACTGACTTATCAAAAGTAAACTAGCTTGATTTGATCTGTGGCTTGGAGAGGCAAGTCGAGAATCATGAAGCGACACTTCTTTTGCTCTTCTTACTGTGGTTAAAAATGTTCATCTAGTCAGTGCTGTTCTCTTACACAATCCTAATCTACAGGGGTTTGCTGAATGCCGAAGTTTTCAAAGCGCAGGACCAGTACAAGGGATTGTTGCGCTCACAGCTCGCTGTAGCAGATTGCATCCAGGCACTCGTTTTCTGGCTAAAGGGTTAAACTCGTGTTTTAGTACAGGTAAAATAATGCACGAACATGGCAAAGTATTTTGTTTCTTAATGCCTGGTCGCTTGCGCTGTCCTATATTGCTTACTGGGTCCACCAAGACTACCTGATATTGCCAGTGTTATTTTGCTGATGGCTCCAACCAACCTTTCCTGTTTGATATGCGCCGCGCCGATATTCTTCACTGAATTTATCTGACTTATATTATAATATAAGGCAAAATTCACCAAAAACTTCAAACTTTGTCTATTATGATATATTTACTTTAAACTTTTTTCTATGATACAAAAAATCCTAAACTTGTATATTAAGATACATTTACTCCCATCAAGATTCCATCAATGAGGGCCGTCAAATGCGAAAAAGCAAACAGTGTTAAGATAGTACTCATGTGGTTTAAGTGAAATTAAAAAAAAAACATTATTTTGACTGAAAAATCATTTGACAAAGTAAATGTGTCACATAGGTACAAATTTAAGTTTTTTTTTTATTACTAAAATTTTTTTAGGGTAAATGTGTCACGGTGCCATAGTTTGGGGTGTTTGATGTTGAAAAAGTTTCAAGGTAAATATGTTACGGTCGACATAATTTAGGATCTTTGATGGCTTCTTCCCCATAATATATTGCAATGCCTGGTTATTGTAGGGATGGTTATTTTTCATTTCCAATCGATTAATGTCTATGGTCTGTTCTGATTAGATGCTGTAATTTGTTTGATTATTACTTTTTTTTTTTTGTCTATTATTCATTTGACTGCCTTTCTGTTTAAATCCTTAAAATTCTTGATCATGGGAATGAGATGCTGGCATGGAATTCAGCAATACTTTTAGAGTTGCAAATACCCACTGCTTGATGCTTATCATTAGAGTATCCCATGTCGCCTAACTGTGGGTTCAATGGCCCTTATATTCATGAAGTTTTCTTGCAACTAGTCTAAAATTTTGGGTGGATAACTTAACATGGTATTGAAGCTAGGCTATCGTTTTGAGTCTGGTTTGTACGTGAGAGGCTGTGAAGAAGTACATACTTGTATATGGAGTTTTAATGAGCCTTATATTCATACGGGTTCCCTTCACCTATCAGTTGGGCATTTCAACACTTATGAAAGATAATTTCTACATTATGTCTTCATCTGAATATGCATAAGTTGGTTTTAGTTAGTTTTAGAAAGTGGTAGCTGCAAAAAGATTTGTGTCAGTGATGGGGCTCATAATTATAACCTAGGAATTATTGAATAGCCAATATGATGTGACGCGTTTCCAGTTGTCTGGCTTCTGATTTTTATTGGCATGCCCCGGCTGTCGTTAATCGGAAACACATGACCGCCCAATGGGATTCCAAAACTTTGGTCTTTTCTCTTAACCTTGATGGTGTGCAATCAATTTCACTGCTTTAATACGTAGATTCCTTATAAGTGTGGGTGAGTTTCACCTGAAATAGTGCAGAAATATTATATGACAGGAAATGAAGTAGAGTGCGAGCAGCTTGTCTGGGTACCCAAGGAGGCAGGTCAAAGTGTTACCTTCAACACATACGTTTGGCGACGGGGCACAGTCCCGATCTGGTGGCGTGCGGAGTTAAAGTTAGAGGCTACACAAGCAGATATATATGTTTCTGATCAAGATCCGTATAAAGGAAGTCCACAGTACTTTCAGAGGTTGAGTAAGAGATACGTCGCACTGTTGGTGGGAATCAGAGCAAGAATGCTTCTGTCCCAGTTTTTTGTGTGAACTTGGTTAGGAATGGACAATGGGAGTCTGAATCAATTTTAGTTCAGCATTTTGTCACATGTATCAATTACATTACATCAACTGGAGAACTCCCAAGTACTCGAATACAACTAATTAATTTTGACTGGGCTGCCAGTACAGAACCAAAAGGTGGACAGCATTTTTCTAGTAAAATGTGGAATCTTCTTCATGTATCTCCAGTGTCCACAGATGAACGGCAAACTATTCATAAACTGTGGAAACTTCTCAAAGAACCTACAATGTCCGTAGGCATTTCCGAAGGAGATTATTTGCCTTCGCAACAACGTACTAGGGATTGCTTAAGATCACATCAAAATGGTGTAATTCGCTACAATTGTGCTGATTCAGTGGATGGAACTAACACAGCTACTTACTTTGGTGCCCTTCAAGTTCTTGTGGAGCAGTGTAGGCGGCTGGGAATATCACTTGACAGGAACGGGTCACGTCCATGTCCAGCTTGGAAGAGATTTGACGAGAACGTTGATGAATTTAAGCAATCTACAATATTGTCACCCGTTTCTCAGTTAGCTGATCTTTTCCGGCTGGCTGGTGATATCCATTCATTACTTTATACTGGGACCAATGCAATGCCCAGCCAAATGCTCAGCATATTCAATGAAGAAGCAGGGAATGGAGAAGGAGGGAATTTATTAATAAGGAACTTTAAGCGGGCTGCTAACCAGGTTTGTCAGGATTGGGCAACCCACGCAGAGAGAAAATTCAAGGCATTTGTAGATGGTTCCCGCCAGAGGCAACTGGAGATGTTTCTTGGAAGGAGACTTTTTAAGCATCTTCCATCTATTCCAGTCCAACCTCTCAGTGTACGTATATTTAACATTCTTCATTTATTGAACCAAAGCTCAGATTACTTTTCATTTCTGTCCCATTGCTGTTTTTGTCACACGTTCTTTGTTATGCCCACTTCCTCTTCATTTTCTTCAAATCTTCTTTCACACTTTACTTCTTGGATCTCTTAAGCCCCTGAGATTTTTTCCTAAATTGTAATTCCAAATTGTTTCTGGCTGAAATGCCAAATTTCGGGTGCCAAACACGTATGATCTACAAAAGAGAGTCTAGTAACTGGCAAAGAGATGATGTAGAACATAGGTGTGAAAGCTGACAGGATAATTCGCTATGCCTACATTGTCCTGTGAAGGCACAGCTGACGGCACACGTGTATGATCACCCCAAAATGTGTACAATAATCTCTTTTAATCTGTCTAAAAGATCTCATTCGATAAACTCTTCAATCAACACGGGTGCTTTGGGGGCGTTTCGTTTCTTACTCCCTAGTTTCTGTTTGACGAGCTCTTTTCCCAAAAGTTTGAGCTTTCACAAGTGGGCCATTCTGTATGTCAGCTATATTTCATACTACTCCCCTTCGCTGAGGCTGTTATTTGCATGGGAAACACGTGATGTGGACCTAAGTACATAGAGAAGACAATCAAGGCGAAAACACAACAACAGAAATAGGAAACAATAGAACTCTTCTGTGCTTTGATATTTTGTTGAAAATGAGCATTTCATAGCCTTAATGGCACTATCTTGATTGGAGAAAATGAAAAAGTCTAAAAGTTTGTTTGGAGCGTTGTATTAGTTATGGGATTGAAGCTCTGCTTTTGATATCCCTATTGACGATTTTTAAATTTTCACCCTTTTAATAAATTCTAAAAACTAGTTATGCAAAAGGTTCAACTTCTGGGTTTGAAAGGCATCTTCTTCTATACTTCGCCATGTCCTCGCTTGATCGCTTTGCCTTCTGATGGAACCTTTCTGTCCAGCCACAATCCTCAGCTGCTAGTAAGTCACCATTGCTTGGATTTTACGTGACTTTGTTGCACATTTCTACGACAATTCACCGTGATAGTTGGAATTTAGTTTGCCTTCTAGAATTATTGTAGTATAATTCCCTCTCGGAATCCTTATTTATAAAGTACCCAGATGACGTTCATATTAATTGGTTGTGCTGACTTCGACATATGGAAGTTCATATTGTGGCATTCAGATTTTTATGATCTGTCTTGAAGTATCAAGTGAAGTGTTCGGTTGTAAAGAGAAAAACCATTGAGTCAAGCTGATCAACCGTTGGAAAGAAATGGCTTCTATAGAAAGCATATTCACGTATTCATATCTCCATCTACTTCATTTGTGATGATTGCAGGTTCTTTCTCGTCCATCGGGATTCTTTCTCAAGCCAATTGCCAACATTTTCCCGGACTGTGTTGGTAGCGCGAATCTCCTAAGTTTCAAGGACAAAGATGTAATCTGGGTATAAAATTACTTCTCTTTCCTTTGCTTATAATTTCACAAGTAAACGAGTCTCGATGGCTCGTAATGGACAAGGAAGACTTGAAAAAGTATTGACGGTAAAAAAGTGTCGGTTTAATACTTTCTCACTGAAGAAACTTCCCTTCTTTTTTCACAGGTTTGCCCGCAGGCTACAGGTGCAGTTGAACTTCTTGTCTATCTTGCTGAGCCTTGCCATGTCTGCCAGCTTCTTCTTACCATATCACATGGTAAAGATGATTCGACATATCCATCGACAGTTGATGTAAAGACTGGACAGTACCTTAATAGTCTCAAACTGGTGCTGGAGGTATGTCTCATCTTCATCACTCTGTAGTTTAACCTCTTGACTTTTTATCACTATGATGGCTGAACAGATGAAGAAACTACTCTTTCATCACAAATGTATGGGAAGTAGATTTTGATGCTATTGATAGTCCTTGACTGCAGTTATTATTATGATGTTTTGTAAGAAGCATTAACTTTTTTGTAGTCCTTAATGGTTATTTGATGGGAAACACTTGAGAGGATATAACAACTGTGCCGCACATTTAGAAGTAGCAGAGCGATCGAGATTCTGTAAAAGGAGTTTATTATTGGTCTAGACTTGTGTACATTTCCTGCTTAGCATGCTAACTAATGATTAGATTGGGCCCAAGAATACAAGTCCTTGCACGAAGTCTTTTTGGTCTATAAAATACAAGGATTACCTTCTTTCCAGTTCAAACGCCAAAGATGTTTTATCTTCACTCTACTTTTTAATTTATTTATCCAAATGGTCTGAAAGTAATATTTCTGCTATGAAACTGCACCAAGAGTGTTTTCCTTCTCAACAATGTAAAAGAACAGGTTCATGAATGGAAAACAGGGTTCTTTTAACATTTGATCCTTGCAGCCTTTATGCACCCTATACATGCTTGTGCCTCTATCAACTTGTTCATTAATGTTCCCCACTGACCGGCCAAATGGTCCAGTACTTTTATTTTTAATGCACAAAATTATATCATTGAAACTTATATATTGGTAGTTTCCATGCCTATAGTTGTTTATGGCCTGAAGAAGTTAGAATCACCAAATCATCCGAAAACCAGTTGTGGCAAGAGAAACTAGGGCTGCCTTTTTCATGCTCAGTTGAGTACCAAATGGGAACTCACTCACAAAAACCATACTCTTTTATTATAAGAACAAACTCGCACCACTCACGCCGTAGGATATTTCTCTAGACTCTCTACTCTACTCGTGGCATGGAGGCGATGGTAGAGAGAAATAAATGTTGGGGTGGAGGCAGCGGATCTGAGCTCGGGATGGCGGCCGTGAGCCTTGGAAAAAAGAAGGAAAGCAAGTGAAGCACAGAGAAGGGAAAGAAGGACGTGAGAGACAGAGAAGGTGGGACCCAGAGGAGGATGGAGAGGACGAAGAAGTTTCAATGGGGAGAGAGAAAGAGAGTGGGAGAGGGGGAGGGTACCCGGACCATACGTGGCGCCAAATGTCGTGCACTGAATGGTCCCGCCTCATGGTGATGTGGAGGGGCTGATCTACACTATATTTTCTCACGTGCTAGAGTCTTATAGCCGTTGCTAGAAATGTCAAGAAATAATATGGGAAAAAGGAGAGAGAGAGAGAGAGAGAGCAGCGGTTTGCAAAGCGAGAGAGATTAGGTGAAGAACACGATAATATTGGGAAAAAGAGTTGTAATAGTGAGTTAGCTATCCAGGAAGGACATTAATCTCTTCAGCAGCGAGGAACTTTTCCTTAATGGCTGTGTAATCCCACCGCCAACGTGGTTAGTCTCTAGTCCAGCTTATGCCCTCTCATGTAAATGTAAATGGGGAAGTAGAAGGCACGATGGTCAAAAAGACATAGGCGTGGGCACTAATGAAGCTAACACGAGGACATAAGCTAGAAAATTTTTCTGTAGTGCAAGCAAGAGCGGAGGGGATTGTGTGATTAAGTAAGGTCAAACAATTTGTTCTTGTTAAATGCTTGACCAAGACCGCGAAACTGAACCGTACTAGAGAAAAGTAAACCACCTGCAAGCCGAACTGGACTTGACATAACCAAAGTTTTTTGTTTGGTTTGGGTTTTTGGGCGATACCAAGTCCATTAATATGCCTCTTTTATGGCCTTATCAGAAACATACATGTAACATGGCTTGAAAACAAATTTTTTTTTTTTTTTTATCAGAGGCTTGGAATTTGATCATATTCATAGTATGATTATTTCTTGATTTCCTGTTCCCAGGGCGCTGATATTCCTATGTGTGCAAAAGGGACAAATCTTTTGATCCCCTTACCAGGACCAATTAGTGTAGAAGATACGGCTACTAAAAAAGCAGGGGCACGACATCATTCTCAAGATGCACGATCTCTTTCACTACTATATGACTTTGAAGAAGTTGAAGGAGAACTGGACTTTCTTACTCGAGTGGTTGCACTGACTTTTCGTCCTGCTCTCTCGGAGAGAAGCCCTGTGACGCTTGGTGAGGTAGGAAAATCAGTACATTTGCTTAGATTTATTGCATCTGTTCTTGTAAATAACTATTTAAACAATAAAACTAAGCAGGTGTACTGTACGTAATAGTGGTTTTAATTTCCAATGGAGGACTTAATGGTGTTTTGGTATCTCTTTTATTGTTCTTCTGTCATATGGTGGAATGCATTTGCTTAGATAGATCTTCGAATTGACAATGCTGCATGATTTTTCTCTTTGGTTGTGTGGTGAAAATATCTGTCAATTCAAAAGCATGAGAAAGTTCAACTTATAATCTTAACCCATTAGGCAGAGGAGGTGTAGAAACTGTTGATAAATTCCAGGTTCTGTCGCCTAATACCACATCTTGTTTCATTCTCACTTGTAATTAGAACTACTTCTTTTCTTGATCAGGAACTTATAAAAGCAATATCGAACATAGGGCACTGTATTACTGTTGTTAGGCACCATGTGAAGTTTAACTTGTGCATTTGTTGGAATTTGTGATCCAATTCTAGAAACTTCAAGATAGATTTGAGCTAGAAGATTCAAGAAAAATTCTAGAATTGTCTACAAGCTTATGTGTCTAAGAAAATGTAGAAATCTCTAGAAGAACTTCAATCTAGAATTACCTAGATGAAGCCTACATGGACAACATTCTATAGAAATCTAGAATGTTGTACTAAGGTGTGACTCATGCCTATAAATAGGCTTGTAGTTCATTCATTTTAGTGAGTGAGAGGTAAACCCTCCACCTTGTGTGTGAGGTGAACCCTCCACCATGAGAGGTCAAGATCTCTATTGTACCTCCATCAAACTATTTTGTTCAACTAATGAAACTATTTTCCCCATGTCCTATATCCTTCAATTATCATATATTGTCCCTTGTCCATCCTCTACAAACTATACCATACACTTGCACACCTCACTAACCAAAAACTATCATCAATACCAACACTTGCACACCTCACTAATAAAAAACTATCATCCATAACTAAAACCATGCTTCCGCGCACGTTTAAATTTTAACATGGTATCAGAGCCAAGGTTACCGGATGGTTATGGGCGTTTGTCCTCACCATCCTCAACTAAAAGGCCGAGCCAGTGAGAGCCAACGGAGCCGGGCCGGAGCGGAGGCCAAAACAAAAGCCGGAGCCGAGAGCCAGAGCCTACGAGCGAGCCGAGCCCGAGCTAACAACTACAACTAAGAACAATTTGATGCCCCGAGACATATGGGTCATCGTTGAAGAAAAGACATGCACATTTGAAGGCGGGTGCAAGTGTTCCGACAAGAGAATGCAAGGGATTGTGAAAGGAAGACAACTTCCAAAGGCATGGGACAAATTAGAAGAAAAATCTCAAGGTATGTCCGAGACTTTACAACACAAGTCTGGATTATCCCAAAATTGGATCAAGGGGGAGTGTTGGAATTTGTGATCCAATTCTAGAAACTTCAAGATAGATTTGAGCTAGAAGATTCAAGAAAAATTCTAGAATTGTCTACAAGCTTATGTGTCTAAGAAAATGTAGAAATCTCTAGAAGAACTACAATCTAGAATTACCTAGATGAAGCCTACATGGACAACATTCTATAGAAATCTAGAATGTTGTACTAAAGGTGTGACTCATGCCTATAAATAGGCTTGTAGTTCATTCATTTTAGTGAGTGAGAGGTAAACCCTCCACCTTGTGTGTGAGGTGAACCCTCCACCATGAGAGGTCAAGATCTCTATTGTACCTCCATCAAACTATTTTGTTCAATTAATGAAACTATTTTCCCATGTCCTATATCCTTCAATTATCATATATTGTCCCTTGTCCATCCTCTACAAACTATACCGTACACTTGCACACCTCACTAACCAAAAACTATCATCAATACCAACACTTGCACACCTCACTAATAAAAAACTATCATCCATAACTAAAACCATGCTTCCGCGCACGTTTAAATTTTAACAGCATCCCTTTTCCTCCTTCATCTGCCTTTCTTGCGAGTTCCCCTTACTCTCTTCCGTGTATTATGGTGGATATGAATTTCTCATAAATTATTTCACAGATTGAAATTCTCGGAGCTTCCCTCCCTTGGTCTGGAGCTTTCACTGGGATTGGCAGTGGTGCTAAACCTATCGAGCTCAGCAAAAAGTTTGAAAAGGAGAGTAATCCTTTTATGTCTAAGCCCGAGTCTAATCCGTTCTCTGGATCTTGTTCGTCCAATGACAATGTGTTGACCGGTGGGGTTACATCTAATGGTAGCCATCAGTACATCAGTCATCTGAAGAACCTTGCAGGGGCTGACTTGGTACGTTGGGATCTCCTCGTGTTATATCATGGTTCATGTTCCCCTCCTGGTCTTTTCAATATATAATTTTAGAGAGATTCATCTTTCTTTTCCCTTGAAGTAGAGCGCATTCCACCAACGTGGTAAATTTGATGTTTTAATGCACAATCTATATGATTTTACATGTCGATTTTATTTTTTATACTTTTGGTTCTTTATCTAGCTTTAGTTCTCTTTAACCTCGGGAAGCATAGAAGGCATCCGTAGTTTAATCTTTCTAACAAGAAACCAAATTGTTCATTGGAAACTGCCAGTTTCTTTCATGAATTTGTACACTTTTTACGATCTCATTGGATGACTCACTAGTTTTGTATACAATTGGCATATCTTCCCTTGATACTTTTCTTCAAGCCAAGGTCCTAAAACATACTTTCTACGCTAATCTGGCGTTCTTATTGTTTGTAATATTTTATCCAAAATTTTGGTGAGCCAAGGGATGCGTACGGCAAATGTCCTTCCGCATTATGGAGACACCATCAAGTGTAACTGCTTCTCTGTTTCATTTTTAATCTCTTTACGTCTTAACTAATTCTAGTTCATCTATCAAAACAATGTTTATAACATCCTTCCAAGTTACCCACCTTTTTCGAAATGCTTAACTAGCTTAATAAGTTTTTCAGAAAAATGGCTCCAAGTACAATTTGCCTCTTATCCTTTTAGCTTTCACAGTCACCTCATTTATCTTTAGGTTTGTCACAGGTAGATACCCTAAATCCATAGATGCCAGAAATATTCTCACATATTAGTTTAAATATCCCCTTAACAAGTGATTTGTTGCACTTTCTTGTAACCTTATTGAGTTTGTGAGTTGACAACCGATGCATTTTAACAGCAAAAGGAGCTTGACTTCACGGAAGCCATGAAGCTTGAAATAGAACGCCTTCGACTAAATCTTTCAGCTGCTGAAAGGGACAGAGCTCTTTCGTCAGTTGGGATTGATCCTGCTTCAATAAACCCCAATCTGCTGCGTGACGAATCTTACATGAAAAGATTATGCAGAATTGCCAATTCGCTTGCATCGCTTAGGCAAGCTTCATTTGAAGACAGAATCACTGCTGCAATAGGTCTTGAGAATACTGATAATGACATCATAGATTTCTGGAATATAGCTGGGTTAGGGGAAAAATGCTTGTGTGGTATGTGTGAAGCTGAGGTTCCTGCGACTCCATCTTCAACAGTTCCACCAACTTCCGTACAACTTCCTCTGGTATGCTCTCGTTGTAAAAGGAAGGTCTGTAAGGTTTGTTGTGCTGGTAAAGGAGCTCTTCTCCTTGTGAATTATGGTATTGTTCAGAGTCAGGGTGGATCGAGCCCTGGTGGTCAAGTTGATGTCTCAACAAACGGAATGACAGCAATTGACGGCATTATCTGCAAAAGTTGTTGCCAAGGCATTGAGCTTGAGGTGTTGATGTTGGACTATATCAGGGCATTGACTAGCTTAAGAAGAAGTACTCGTGCTGGTGATGCTGCTCATACAGCCTTGGATCAGGTGATGGGATCTTCCTTAATGGATTTTCCATCTGAAAGAAATAGACTTTCTGATCCTAAGACAGCTGTTGAAGTTCAAAGACAACTACTTAAAGGAAAGAAATCACTTGCTGAATTCCCTTTTGCCAGCTTTTTGTATCCGGTAATTTCTTGCATCTTACATATTTCAGAGCTCTCCTCATATTTTCCCTTATTGCTACCATTTTCAGCTTTTGGTGCCTTCATTTTGAGGAGAACTTTTGTGAACTAAAAGTGGGTCTTCTTTGAAAAATATTTATGACGGACCAGCTCCTGTCAGCTGCCTAACTGCTGGAACATGGTAGATGTGCGCGCAATGAACCAAACAGAACCTCCAACAAGTAACTCCTAAACATGCCTACTCGGAGCTGTCATTAATCTGAACTCACAAGACTGTCTCTCTGAAGCAATAGTCATGCATGCTCTACGAGAGTTTTTCTTTATCGTGTCTAGATGAAGCTACTTTGAGGTGCTCAAGACCTGGATCTCACTCTCTCTCTCTCTCTTGTGACAGTATTGAGCTTGGCCTAAACCAGTGTTCATATCACAAACTATCCTGATGCCCCTGATTGTCTAAATTCCAGGCGGAAGTACTTGTATATTATAGAAGTAAAGTCCTTTAGGAAGTAACAGGGATTCATGTTTGAGGTATCCTGAAGCTTCTTTTAATAGCATCCAGTTAAGTTTCCTCTCACTGGTTAGAGGAAAAAGGACGCACCAATTGCTGAACTTCCAACCTGAACATGTAACTCCAGGAATCTTCAATCCCAATAACTATCCACATGGAGCAGGAAATTAACATCAAACTGGGGTGCTTTATTTCATTTGAGAGGATATGTTCATGCTTCCTAGAGCTTGTATTCGAGTGCTTGCAGCTTTGATTATGCTTTTGCTATTGTAGCGTATGGGAGTCATAATTCGTCCAATTGTTAATTTTGGGACTTGAAAGATAAAAAAAAAAAAAAAACATCTGAGCGTGCCGTGTTCCTATTTTTTCTGAACATGCCGTTTGCAAGAAGGTTGGGAAAGCAGTTTCTGCTTCTAGATTCTATAGGTTGACTTTTAAATGGCTTTTACTACCAAGCGTTTGGTGGTTAACATCCAGAAGGAGAAGCTGGAAGCAAAAAGCCCTCCATTACCATCAAATTGTTTCGTTTGGCATTTATATTGTTTAAATTTATTGGTCTTTACTTGTGTGTGATTTTAGGTCCCAACAGCAGTGGGTTCTGCTCCACCATTATCATTGCTTGCTCCACTCGCTTCTGGGTCAGAGCATTCGTATTGGAAGGCTCCTACCAGTGATACCTCTGTTGAACTGGTCATTGCTCTGGGAACCCTTTCCAATGTCAGTGGAGTGATCATGCTCGTTAGTCCATGTGGCTATTCTGCGGAGGATGTTCCCAATGTAAGTGAAGTTATAAGATGTCAATAATCTATTTTATACATAAAAAATCTGCTGGATTCCATCTGTTGGATATATCCTATCTGCCTGAATTGTGATTTCATTTGTTGATGGATTGACCATCCATATTTTCCCCTGAATCAAATTACATTTTTTGCATTGTATGCAAACAAACAGTTGAAGTATGACCCGAAAAAAGGGGAAAAAAAGAACAGTTGAAGAGAAATAATGTAGTGGATAGGTGATTTTAATTCTTCCTGGACTCCTGTGCTCTTCTAGAGAGGAATTGTAGGAGATGAGCATAAGCCATATAAATCTCATGAGCGGCTGCGATAAAGTCTTGTGGAAATGGTGCCGGTCTAGTACAGGAATTTGTTACATCTGTTTGTGCTTATATATGCTTCTAAGTGCATGTGGGCTATGCTAATCATGTGAGGAACGATATTACGAATGAATATATGGTTGGTAAAACTGAAGTGAACTTTCAGATAGAAGAGGACGAGATAACTTATTTGATTTCACTCCCGAGTGGGTTCTTTCCTCCCTCCCTTGAGGTACCATTTTAAAACGAGTGGTTATGAGAATAAATCGCTGTCTGACGAGTTCGGGTGTTTTGGCCATACCAAGTAAGTTCACGTCATTAGCACATGAATAGAAAGTTCATTGCTTACTTTGGGTAGAACTCTTCTGATGCAATGACAGGTGCAATTCTGGGTTAGTAATGAGATACAAAAAGAAGAAAGGTCATCAATATCATCTTCCTCAGAATTCTATGGACAAGAAAATTTGGCTGCGGAAGATGGAGTCCCCAGGCATATAAGATTTACTTTCAGAAATCCTGTCCGGTGCCGCATTCTATGGATTACTCTGAGCCTACAGCACCCTGGTTCCTATTCTGTTAATCTTGAGAAAGATCTCAATCTTTTTTCTCTGGAAAAGAATCCCATCTCACAGCTTGACCAGCGTGCTTCCTCTGCAGGCTCAACTAAGAGGAAACCCTGTATTCATGCCAAAAGAATATTAGTCGTTGGAAGCATGGTAAAAAAAGAGACGAGAGTGCCACGGTCCTTGATTCGGCCAACGAACTGCCGGCCTGTGACACAAGGCTCTGACCAGACAAATTCGAGAAACTGGTCGGACAGAGATCCTCAGTTACAAAGGTTCAAGGTACTACTGATTTCCGAGCATTTCTTTACTCGGCTTCATGTCGAACTTCAAATCGTGCAATTCGCCGATGACCATATTATCCTTCAACGACTTTTTACAGGTTACTTTCCAAGCTGCGAGGCTCAAGGACAATGGTCTTACCTTGGAGCAGGACCTTTCTTCTCTCTCACCTTTGATTGCAGGATTTCGTTTAGACGCTTTTCGTGCATTTAAGCCACGGATCACCCATTCGCCGCTTCCTGACGCATATACGCAGGATGGATTGACATTAATGGACGAGAGATACATCTCTCCAGCTGTGCTATATATAGAAGTTACCGCCCTTGAGGTACCTTTAAAATTTAAAATTGCCATTCCACACCCTTGATGTACACTTTCTTCTCCATTTCATGCGGCATGCTTATGTTTCTTATGTGCTTTACCGTTCGGATTGGCCTGCATTTGGCGGATCTCCTTTTTTTCATACTAGTCTTCAATTTGTGTCCAATTTGTTTACGTGCTTGTTTGGTTCAAAATATTCTTATCTCTCTCTCATGCACACGCTTTTGCTGAGAGATAAAGATTTTTTATTTTTTTTTAATCTGGTCCCATCTTATATCTTTTTTACAAGCCATTGTATGTGCTATGTACTGTGCACAGGTTGCGAAACCTTACTTCCTCAGCTCCCTCACTCACGAGTCGCCACTCCAGCCTCCCGAGAAGGTAGGGAATCCAACTTTTCAGATGATGTCTTCCTTGTACTTTTGTGTACATGTATTTTCCTTTTGTAGATCTACTTCCCCATACTTTCGTTTTAACTAGAGAACGACTTGTTCCAGGAATCCCAAAAAGAGGTGACTGTAGGAAAATATCGGTTGCCTGAGGCAAAACCGGACACTGCCATGTACTTCGACTTCCCTAGAAAGATAGATGCGCGCCGAGTAACCTTCAGACTCCTCGGCGATGTCGCGGCATTTGTTGATGACCCTGCCAAGCAGCAAGACTCGAACTCTATGACTGCCCGACTGGCCACCGGCTTGTCGTTGTGGAATAGAGTAAACTTGTATCACTATATGGCCTTGGGCGACCATTCGGCTGTTTGAATCACGTCATATCTTTATCCAGATTTGTGGTTCCGCTTGCAATTGGTATTCTATTATCAGTTTTCTTGTAAGATTTGGATGCATCAGTGGATTATTCATCGACTAAACGAGATTGTGGGGTCATTTCTGTTGTATGGTCTTTCTTGTATAAGCTGAACATGGTTAAGGATTATTTGTTTCTCTTGAATATTTGACGGGGAGTCTGAAACTTACCGGACGAAGAATATTTAAGTATATTTTGATGAATGCGAGTGTTGTAGGCTTGGCTTGTTTTTCAGCTTCTTGAATATGATGCAAAAGCTATTATGCGCCGGGCACTTCTACAAATGTTCGAGGATCCGGTGACCGATGGATCACCGACCACGTTAGTCGATGTGCTCCATGGTCGCCATGGGCTCGCGCCAGCACGAAGCATGGCCTCACCAGGCTCGTGCGAGCTCTGTGATAGAACTCGTAGTGGTCCGAGCTCGATCTAAACCACATTGGAGGTGGCAACCACCGGCGGCCTCAAACCCGAGGTTGACGACGGTTGTAAAGGCGGTTGGCTCAGCAGATGGTGGAGAAGAGGGCAGGGCCGGTTAGGGTTCGTGGGTAATATTTTAGGTCAAGGCTAGTTTGATTAAAAAAAAAATGAAAATCGATAAACAAGTCAACATTATAGCATAATGCAACTTGAAAGGATGTTGCAATCCAAGATGCGTATTGTAAGTTTTCAAAGGATAGGTGGATATCAAAGAGAGTGAGAAACTCGAGATGGTTTTTGCAATTTTCTCCATAAAATATTATCACTAAAATATTTAAAGTTACTTTTCTGTATAGGGAGTTACGGCGGAATTTTTTAAATTACTACCTATAGGTTGGAAATTACCTTCAATAATTTAAAGTCGCTTATCAATAAAAGAAATACCAAGATACTAATAATGCATATGCCGACATTTTTTATAGAAAAAGTTATTAACTAGGGAAAAGCTACTTATAATTATGAACACAGTGTTACTTGAGTTGTAATAAATTTAAAGTTATTTCTTTGAGCTGATGGTTGCAAACACCCAGCATTTAGCTCTCTAACCATAAAGTTTTTCTCTCCCCCCTCCTTTCTCTGTCCATAGTCTTCTTCAACCTCTAGCCACAGGAGGATTTGAGCTAATCTCCCTCTACCCTTTTCTCTTGTCGATTTTGTTTGTGTTTTATTGTTCTTTTGTTATTTTTTCTTCTCTCCTAATTTAAATTCTGAAGTTCTCTTTTCCCAATCTAATTCTAAATATGAGAATTTAAAATCTCCCAATATAATTCCAGATTTGAGAGTTATCATCTCTCGATCTAAATCTCTAATTTGGAAGTTTAATAAATATACTTTTGAGATTCGATGCCCCTCCGTTGTATACAGATCTTTTGCCTCCATCTTCAATAGTGATTGCAGGAGCTCTGAAGCATTTAATTACACCACGAATATTTGCTTTTCCAAATATTAGATCTATTTTGTTAAACCTGGTTCGGTTGTCAATGCACGACAATTGTATAGAGGAAGCCGAACCTAAGTGTATACTATAAACTAGCAACATTGTAGTTATTGAAAAAGGAATTTTCAACATATGTTCATCACTAATAAAGATAGAAGATCTAATAATCGGCTGCCAATTATTTTGCTTAACATATCCTTTCTTGTGGAATAAGTACGTGCTTAACCTACTGGTGCTCCATTGATACTTTTTTTTTTGAATTTGGCTTTGTTATTTTGGGACTTACTTTGTTTTCGATTTGCTTTGCCACGAAATTGATGTACTTCTCCAAATACAATTTTCTTTCGATTAAAAAAACTACAATAATTGTCACATTATATCCTTAGCCATCACTTTAGCGATTTCTTTCGCCCATTTACTTTAGTTAAACACTAATAGCACCATTGTGTGTGAACATAAATTTCTTTCTCTTGTGTAGAATTGAAATCTATATTTTAGCATAAATTACTCGTTAATTTGTACCTTAATTTACATGAATCTCTCTATTTTGAACAAAATAAAGGTAAAATTTTAACTATATTAAACTAGCCTTCACTCGCATGCTATACGTGCATGCGCGATTTTATATTCACTACTTATTCCATTGAACTCAGGTGATGCAGATATTATTAAAATATAAATTCAGAGAGTGTCACTTTGTTGCACCTTTTTTAAGAAACCGTAATGAAGATGAATTCTATTCACTGGGGCTTTCTAGACAAATTGACATATCCGGTAAATAGGAAAAAAAAAAAAAAAAAAAAAGACGCGTGGAATTGCCATTTAGTGATGCACTAAATTAATGTTTATTATTTACACTCGAAATTAATTATTGTTTACTATTTACCCTCCTTAATTCAAGTTAATAGAGAAGAGACACAAGTAGATTCCGCAGGGAAGAGTTCTTATGATGCAACTTCCTTAAATGCGGCCAAATTTTGAACTCCTGTTTTGTAAATTCACTTTTCTAACATGACCTCTAATTCCTTTTTCTCTACAAGTAGGGGTTCGATTTGGAAATCTGAGAAGGAGAGATGAACGGTGGTTTAGGCAGGAATAAATACATACGAATGTAAGATACATGCCAAAGAGTTAATTTTGAGCAAAGAAAAGTTAATAGGAAGAGTTACTAAAGAATTCTTAGCTTTTTCAATAATTATTACATTTAAAGTTCATTAAAGTAATGTTTTCTTATTGAACAAAACTTAAGGGAAAATTACCCAAAAAGTCCTAAACCTATAGCAATTATGCCAATTCAGTTCTAAATTTATTTTTTGGCCAATTAAGTCCTAAATATTGCAATCGTGTCGGTTTAGTCTTTTTGGCCACAATTGGCTCCAAAAGCATTGACATGGTCGTTGGTCGGTGCCATCGACAATTTTTCAATATTATTTTATTTTTTCAAATTATTTTATTCATTTTTTTCTCCTCCCTCTTTCTTCCTTTGGCTACGATGACCGGCCAAAGGGGGGAGGGTTAGTCGGTCGATCGGATTGAGTGGTCGGGTGAGCTCGCCTTGTTGTTCTTTGGGTGAGCGCCCTCGCCAAATCCGATTAAGGGGGCCTTGCTGCTACTTGGTTTGGCGAGGCGTGCCTTGCCGTCACCGGGCGAGGACTCGCTTCGCCGTCTTTAGGCGGGCAACTCACCCAACCATTGGTGAGGCAAGCCCTTGCTAGATCCAGCGAGGGGGCCCTCGTTGTCGCGAGGCCTAGCGACGGCGAGGTGAGCTCACTCGACTGCCTCAGTTCGGCCACCGGCCAACCCTCCCCTTTGGCCGGTCGTTGGAGCCAAAGGAAGAATGAGGGAGAAGGAGGAGGGAGGAGAAATAAAAAAGAGAAACAAAAAAAGATAAAAGATTAATAAAATAAGTCGAAAAAATTGTCGCTG
Source organism: Eucalyptus grandis (assembly GCF_016545825.1). Classification (NCBI taxonomy): domain Eukaryota; kingdom Viridiplantae; phylum Streptophyta; class Magnoliopsida; order Myrtales; family Myrtaceae; genus Eucalyptus; species Eucalyptus grandis. The sequence goes on from NC_052612.1 coordinate 3,093,411, forward strand.
GCGCCAGACTAGTCAATTTTGGTCGAAGGACTAAACGACACAATTAGAAAAGGTTTAGCGCTCAATTGGCCAAAAAAATAAGTTTATGACTAAATTAGTTTAATTGCAATAGGTTTAGGACTTTTTGGTAATTTTCCCAAAACTTAAGCTACTTAGTTCGAAGCAAAGTGAGTGGAGAGTGTAAAGAGAATATTTTTGCATGGAGAGTAGTCAATCTTTTGCAATTTAGAGTTCTTATATGTCACTTTTAAGAATTTTTTATTATAGATTTGTATAAATTATCAACAACAAAAAACGTGTGCTTATAAAAAAGCAAAATAAGGGTTTCAATGGAAAGTAAATTTAAATGGTTACGAGATAAAAGAAAGATATTTAAATTAAAATTTCAGATGTGAAATATTTATGTGATGAATTGGTAAATAACTTGGATTACTTTTTCTTTGTCAGAAACTACTTTGATTTACTTAAATTACTACTTTTTGATACAATTTTTTCATTTTATCATAAAATGTCATTGTAATATATGTTGATGTAAGGCATAGACAAGAATGAAAATTTGAGTAAAAGTTTAAGGTTGAAAAGTCTCGGTACGTTTGTTTTATGGTAAAAATTGATAAAAAAAAATGTTGATAAAAAAATTGCAGTAATTTTATGATAATCCTTCAACGTACTAAAGTTACCAAAATGACCTCATCATATATCTTCAATTACACCAATGATAAAAACCCTTGCTACTGAATCAATCTCAGCCGTCCATCTAATTTCAAGCGAGATCTTCCTAGGATTCGCTATTGCAGCGGTTTTATACGACTCTCTAACCTTCCTAAACAATCTCTTGTCATTTAGAATTCTATGTCACTCTTAGAAGCAATTCTTAAGAAAAACTTGTTATTACATATTTATATAGATTAGCAAACAAATCTGAAAAATACCCAAACAGTCTTAAATCAATTGTAATTGTGTCAATTCGGTCTAATTTTTTTTTTGCCAATTCAATAATAAATCTTTTATTTTTGTGCCAATTCAATAATAAATATTTTATTTTTGTGTCAATTTGGTCTATCCGACCAAATCGGCATTTGGTATTGATGTGGATGCCGGTTGTTCGGCCGATGTTGACGTCACAATTTTATAAATATTTTTTTTCTATTTTTTTTTTTTTTTTTCTTTCCTTCTTCCTCTAATCGATCGCCGGACTAGCTAGAGTCTAGGGTTGGCGAGGTTGACATTGGTGAGGGTGAGCCTCGGCCACCCTTAGCGAGACTCGCCTTAAGCGTTGTTGGGCGAGGTCGAGCTTGCTCTTGTCATCGTTGGGCGAGGTCAAGAGGGTGAGGCCTTGCTAGGGTGGCCGAGGCTCGCCCTCTCGAGTGTTGACATTATTGACCCTAGCTTGTGGCCGGCGATTGGCCAAAAGAAGAGATAAAGAAAGAAAAAAAAAAGAAAGAAAAAAAAAGGAAAAAAATATTTAAAAATTGTCATGTTAGCATTGGCCACCAAAATTGGCCGGATGGGCTGAACCGATACAAATATAAAATGTTTATGACTAAATTGGAAAAGAGAGAGAGAGAGAGATTGAATTGGCATAATTGTAATAGATTTAGAATTGTTTTGATAATTTCCCATAAAAATCACATTCTTGTGCTTTCATTTAGCATGAAAAATAAATTTAAATGCTCATATGATTAGATGAAAGATTTTGAGTTCAAATTTCAGATATGAAATTTTACAAGTTCAATTGGTAAAATTACTTTGACTACTTAAATTATTACGTTTCGACACCAGTTTTATTCATTTTATTTTAGCACGGCATTGCAATTTATGTTGATGTAAAGCAAGCCCTCTGGAGACAATTGTTTGCTTGCATTAATCTATTCATCGAGTTTTGACTCTGTAATGCGAGCTGTTTGGCCATGCTCTGACAATAATGTCACGATGTTTGTTTTATTCCTTCGTTGATGGCCTAGAGCGTGAAACTAATTTTGTAAATGATGTGCTCTTAAAGACTGCACTCTGAATTCTTGCAAAGGGCTGAAGGTTTCAAGGCCTTTTCACTTGATTTTGATATCTAAGTAGGAGAAGGATTGATATCAGATGAGTCAGTGCAATGGCAAAGAACGCTTATACTCATCTTGATCTAGTAGTTGGATACACAATGGTCACTGACAAAAATTTCTAGATTTCCAGCAGAAGAAATCAGAAGTTTCTTTTGAAACTCAAGCCTGATGCACTTGCACATGGTTTTAGTCAGGGAAAAATGTCAAGAATTGAAATCAAACCATCATCGTAAAAGTGGCTTTGCTTAATTGCTTCAGTGGCCAAGCCCATGGACCTGCTTTTGTAGCATGGAAATGGACCAGAGACAGCCGAGGAGTTGACTCTTCTTATTTATGCAGAACTTCGATTTGATCCTTTTGTTTGACGGAGTCCTTTTTCCAAGCTCAATGGGTCATATTGTCCACGACATTCACACGCGAAAGGCAGACTATTCGGGCAAATCCTGCTGTCATGATGAAACACAACAAATGAAAAAATGTGTTCCTGAGTCGGCGTCAAACAGAAAAATGGCGAGGAATGTACCTCCATTGAGAGCAACAGATAACACAGTGGAAAGTTACATCATATGGCCTAACTGGGATGAAGTTGATTGGCGTCGCTTTGGTTCAGCATCGGGGATGTATGTCGACGACATTCATGTTCACCCATCAGCAGAGGCTTTTCTGAAAATCCCTTGCGCAGTGCAAAGGACAGATGCTGCAACTAGTGTTCATAAATTTGCTGCTATTCCTTTAATCGGCAATCCATCCTTTAAAAGCAATTATTTACCCTGAAAGAAGCAGAGCAAAAAACCCAAATATGTAATCTAACTGCGATGATAATCCGAGCGCCCGACTCGCCACAGCTATTCCCCGCTTTTAATTCTAAGTGCCCATCACCATGATCAAGTATCATCCACTTCCGCGTATGCATCTTCTTTGAAGTAACTACAGGACATTGAAGGGATCCGATTGTTTTAGCAGAAGAGTATGAAAGAAAACTAATATCTCTTTCCAAGCACATATGCAACAGGCTAATTAGGATTTATGACATTATCTTTTGAAAGCCCTCCCCCACCCCACCAAAAAAAAAAAAAACAAAAATCATTTTTTGTTTTCTTCAGGTCCATGATATTGGAGCATAATGTCTGAATTGTTGACCTTTAGTACAGAGTTGAGACAACTTCATCGATGGGACAGGGGACTCAATGAGATGATGTGTGGAAGAAAACTCCCGTTTTTTTTTTTTTTTTTTTTTTGAACAAAAGAAAACTCCCCGTTGATCTAGTCTACTCTCGTCGCATTTCGGCTGGAAAAAGTGGACAGCTCACAGAGATAATGGAGAGTTCAGCTAGAAGAGGAAGTAGGAGCTCCATTCGTCACGAGATACTTAACCTACCACTCAGTCGTCCCTACATTTGCACAAAAAACCCTTTCGACGATTTCACTCGCAAGCTGCACTGCTCTAGTATTTTTTTTTTTTAATTTCTTAGGACGTGCATGTTTGTGTTCTTTTTATCTGTTCATGAACAGATTTTCTTTTTTTGTTCTCGGAACAAAATTGAAATGGAAATGAGAAAAAAAAAAAAGTTATTTTTTTCCGAAACACTTTTGAAAAACATTTTTTCTCTTTCCTTTCTTTTCTTCTTCTTTTTTCTTTGGCCGGTCGCCGACCTCGGCCATGGCCGGCGACTAGCCATCAAAGGTTGGCGACCTCGCCCGAGCGTCATCGGCCCTTGGCGAGGCTCGGCCTCGCCTTGGCCGGGCGAGCTTGAGCTCACCGGATCGGCTAGGCCGAGCCTCGCCCAACCACGGCGAGCCTTGCCGTGGCTGGGGAGACTATTGGCCCCGTCGGCTAGTGAGGCCGGCGATTGGCCAAAAGAAGGAAAAAAAAAAGAAAGGAAAAAAAGAAAAATATTAAAAAATATTAAAAAATTAAAAGAAACAAAAAAGTTATATAAATTTACCAAACATGTTTCTATTCATTTTTTATTCTCGGAACAAGTTTACTAAACGCGTCTTTTCGGTCAAAAAATTTTCCGCGGAACATAAATAATTTTTTCTATTTCTATTCCCCTAACACTTTTTGAATAAACACAAACAAACGCACCCTTAGATGCCCTTGGATTATTGTGTTATAAGTGACACCATCTAGAAAGCATCTATTTCCTTCCATCTCCTCTAGCAAATGATATGCTTCCTAAAGATGAGCGGTTCTAGGTTCCATATAAGTTGCACACAGAACTTTGGAACCTAGCCATTGGAACATGTTTTTTATTTTTATTTTTGGAACACGAAACATTCCATACATATCTAAAACTTGGAATCTACTCTATCTCAGTTCTAGGATCTACCTAAGTTCTACCTATATCATTAATTGAATTATTGCAATGAATTATCGCATTTAATGACTACAACTTGTGCTACAATTCATTTGACCATAACTTATATTAAGACATACAAAATATATGAAATATTAATAAAATAAAAGTTTCAATTGTAAAATGGAAGTTCACACTAGTGATTTTTTATTATACATTCATTATTGAACCCCATAGAATACTGCGGGATTACTCGAAAATATAGACCAAGAAAAACACAAAAACTTGTTCCAAGTTCCACCAACTTAGAACCTAGAATATATCAATTGAAATAAATTCTCCAATTTTTTAGACCTAAAACTTACCCTGCATACTTTACCAAAAAAAAAACTTACCCTGCATACGTTGAGACTTGAAACTAGACAGTTTCTTACCGATGCGATTCTTAGGTTCCAAGTTTTATTTTGGAATAATGTTCACCCCTAGTGCTTCCTCCATGCATGGCAGCAATATACAAGCGCACGTTAGGCTGCAAGCCTCAAGCATGCGGACAATTAAATAACCCCTTAGCATCGTCAAGCTTTCTAGTGTTACACATACCATTTATTAGGATAGCATAAGTCACCACACTAGAGACGGATATGGAATCCTTCACCTTTCGAAGCAATATCATGGCCTTGTCAATTTGTCGCGTTTTACACAAGTGATTCGGTAAAGCGTTCGAGGTATGATGATTTGCAGAGATACCGCAAGATAACATCTTGTTAATTAGCTCCTCCACCGCAACAAAGTTCAAATCCGTTTACAAGAGCGCTGCATGTGATGATGATATTGGGATTTAATAGGGTTGTGCAAAAGAGATTACTTGAATCGGGAACCACCTTAACCAGATCAACCCTCGATCCCTATCCACTGTTATGTAAGGCAGTCCCATATCACTAGGGAGAAGTCTTCTGACCTGTTTGATAACCATTGTAGCTCCCCTCACTTCACAAGACATCATTTGAGGCTTAATCCCCCCATATTGGCATCAGAGCCATGTTAAGGTGGTCTGGGTGCATGTTGATCCCTATTCACTGCTATGCAAGACAATCCCACATCGCTTGAGAGAAGCCTTCTAATCTCCTTGATAACTGTTGCTGCTCCTCTTACCTCATAAGACCACTTTTAAGGTTGAGTCCCCCTACAGCTAGTTCCTAAAAGTGTCGGTCAAGTTCTCGATTCCTAGTTATTAAAATTATAATATTCCCTTTTAATTTGTTAAATTTAGAAAAATTATTATCCAATTTTTTGATCATGTGGACTGTTTTAGTTGAATATCTTACGTGTATAATCTATATGTAATATTATTTTTTGTCTACTCTCCCAACTTACCTAATTATAAGTCAAATTAGCAAAGTCTATTTACTTGAATTAATAAAAATGATATTTTCATATAGTCTACGAATTAAATCAAACAATTACCAAAAGTTCAAGGATGACTTTACCTATTGACCAAAGGTTATGGATTATTTGTGTGATCTTCACATTTGGGAAATTTGCAATAACTTTTATGAAAAATAATTCGACCCAGCAAAGTTACAAAAATGACCTTGTCATGTATCTCGAATTTCATCCCACAACATCCCTACCCTGTGGAATAATCCCAGCCGTCCATCGCGTGGGACGTCTTCTAGGGTTCTTTATAAGGCTCCCCCATCTTCGCCATCGCTCGGCCGTCTCTTCCGCTTCCGCTTCTCCTCCAGAGCTCCGAGCCTGCCGCGGCAATGGTGAGTTCGAGAAACCCTTCGACTTTCGGAAACTGCTTCACATTCGCTCTGCTCTGCTCCGAGGAAGTCTTCTAGGACTGTAGTCGTTTCTGTTCCTCCGAGGAAGTCGAGGAAATCGTGTCGCGCGTGACCGAATTTGGTCGGTTTGAGTTTGAGAGTAGCCTCTTTCGAGCGAGAGCGAAGGATCCGAGTAGTGCCCGGGTGTAGATGAGTGTTTCTCGTTCATTCACTCTTTGAAAGAATGAATTTTGTGAAGGCGTTTCCTTTGGGTAGTTGCTCGTCGCCGTCTCTTCTTAGCTTGGCGTTGAATGGATGGATGTTCTTGTTTTCGTTGCGGCGGCGGCTTTCGATTGATTCGCGATTCGTTCGATTTGGCGTGGGTTTGTGGGATTCGCGTCTTCCCTTAGTGCATCTGATCAGGGGACGTTTGACGAGCGTAGCTTGTTTAAAGATTGGTTTTTTCGAGCGATATTCGTAATGTTCTGTTTCGTGTTCTTTCCGTATCTGATTATACATGCCCTTGCACTGTGTATCAGGCATTTGTCAAGGCTCTGAAGAGCAGGGCTTACTCTAAGAGGTACCAGGTCAAGTACAAGAGAAGGAGAGGTATATAGGATTATGTCCTCAGCTGTGGGAGTTGCATGGGGTTAGCATTATCTGGCTGTTTTTTTTTTTTTTTTTTTGAAATGGTTTCCATGTATCTTTGCAGATGGGAAGACTGACTATCGGGCTAGAATTCGCCTGATTAATCAGGACAAGAACAAGTACAACACTCCCAAGTATCGCATTGTGGTGCGCTTTGTATCCTATAATGTGGTTGGCGCTGTTCATTGGTGTGTTTATTGTAGGAAATATAGTGGCTGTAAAGTCAAACAAAAACCTGAAAGACATGCATTTTCTAACTGGGGCGTGCCTTTGATGTAGAAAGTTTTTGGTGAACTGAAAAAAACCATTAAAAGTTTTCAGTTAAAGGAATTGAATGTCGTGTTTTTTACCTGTCTCATACGTAGCGGATTTGGAACCTTAACCTTTTTGTAGTCCAATAAGTTTATTGTTGCGCAAATAATATCTGCTAGCATTGCTGGAGATCTTGTACTTGCAGCAGCTTATTCCCATGAGCTGCCTCATTATGGGCTTGAAGTCGGTCTGACGAACTATGCAGCTGGTATGTCCTTGTGTGTGTTAGTTCTGCTCTCTCTCTCTCTCTCTCTCTTTCCCCCTTTGTCTGACACATATACTCATTCCCTACTGGCACATAAGCTTGTTAAGCTCTTTTATCAGTATGTACATATTCTGACCTTTTTGGCTAAATCTACCCATCTTTTCAATGGATTAGCATATTGCACTGGACTTCTCTTGGCTCGTCGGGTTTTGAAAAAGCTTGAGATGGACCAAGAATATGAGGGCAATGTTGAGGTACATTTATTACTCATGATTGTCCATTTTTCTTGATGAACCATTTTGACTTACGGAAGTTGCATTTTGTTGTTCTCAGGCAACTGGAGAGGATTTCTCTGTTGAGCCTGCTGAGACCAGGAGGCCATTCCGAGCTCTTCTTGATGTTGGTCTTTTGAGAACGACCACTGGAAACCGTGTTTTTGGTGCGCTCAAGGTATGATAAGTGTTTTCCATGCCTGTATCTTCATGTGAACGTGATATGCTGACAGAGAACTGTCATTATATATGCACCAGATTGTTTGTCTGGAAATATTCACACACATCTTCTTCTTCTCAGGGAGCATTGGATGGTGGTTTGGATATTCCACACAGTGACAAGAGATTTGCTGGTTTCTCAAAGGACAGCAAGCAGCTCGATGTAGATGTTCATCGCAAGTACATCTATGGTGGGCATGTTGCTGCTTACATGAGGGTAACTTGTGCTTTTGTGTGATTCTGATGTTTTATCCCATAATTATCCTCCTTGTTGTGGTTGCGAGCTGAATTTCTCTGGTATGTTTGCATATTTATTTAGACATTGGCAGAAGATGAACCTGAGAAGTATCAGTCTCACTTCAGTGAGTACATCAAGAGAGGACTTGAGGCAGATGACCTTGAAGGGTTGTACAAGAAGGTTCACGCTGCTATCCGTGCTGATCCTATCTTGAAGAAATCTGAGAAGGAGCCACCTAAGGAACATAAGAGGTGGGGGTATATATATGCTGACGAAAAATGACACTGGTGTTTTACATAATGCTGTGGGTGTTGTGCTTTTCAATTCTTTTCTCGTGCCTAAGGTTTCCTGGACTTTAAAATCTCGAGGTTTTTATAATTAGTAATCTTTTTCACTAAATTAACGACTTTTGCCTTACAAGAATACTTATTCTCACTGTATTTAGAAATAATTTCTTGCTGGGTTTCGTTTATCGTGTTAATATAACTGAATTGCCTTGATGGTTTGTTTTGGTTTCCGTGGGAGAGGCGTTTGAAATTGTTGGCATCTGCTTGTTCAGTTGTGTCTTGATCTAGAAGTGTGCTATGTACTGACAGACGAGTCATCTTTTCTTGCCAGATTCAATTTGAGGAAGTTGACGTACGAGGAGAGGAAGGCGAAGCTGGTCGAACGACTTAATGCCCTCAATTCAGCTGGTGGAGCGGACGACGAGGACGAGGACGAAGACGACGAGTGAATGGGTTCCATAATGGACCTGAAGCTTTGAGAGATCTATTTTTGCCCCCCTAGTTAATCAGGCCTTTTAGGATTTTGCTCCCTGTTCTCCTTTTAGTTTTGCCGTTACCATTTGCAGGTTGGAATGTTTTCCGAAGCATATACCGTCTCTTATTGGAGAAGTTAGCTTGGGTATGGAGTTATTTCTTGTTTCGACTCTGATGTTAAATGGACAATAGCACATTTCGTTGTTGTGCCAGGGCAATTTTCTCTGAGTACACGCTGTGCTTTTACTATTACATAAATCTGGACGAGGTAGTGCTTTAGCATCGTTTTGGCTCTCGTTACTATGAATGACAGTTCGAACGTTAATCAAATGCGCCTGTTTGTAACTCAATTTAATGTTATACAAAATGAATTGGCGTTGCCGTCCTGCGATGTTGGATGTGCAATTAAGAATATAACGTGACGACTACTTCCAAAAATAGATGAATGTCAGTGAGAGGTCGTTTGGGCATTGTCAACGTGTCATTGGATCTTCTTTGAGGTGGAAACTCCATGTTTGTTATAATTTAAACAGCGCTAAAAACTTCGTGAGTTGCGCCGGTTCGATGTGTAACGGGGTTAAGGCATGGAAACCAATATTAATGATTTTGGATCGGCAGGCGATGCTTGAAAGTTGAATCAACCCTTAACTTTTTTGTAATCTGTTCTATTTTATCTCTAAGCTCACTAGCAGATTTTTGTCATGCTTTGAACCTCACATCTAGGTGGGTGCAATACCAGTTAATCTCTTATTTAGGCTTTACAAATCTGCTTCTTATTTTCTTTAAGGATTATATATCATATCTATTATTAGGTAAGAAATGATTTGCACTTGAATCACTATCAATATATTGACACATGTTGCGCATATATTGATGAAAGGAGAAAAAAAGTTATTCAACATCAGGCTCCGTTGCTACGGAAAAAATTGATCATTCAAAAGTCATTTTGCAAAAAATAATAGCAGAGTTTTGATTATTAATAAAAATATTTAAATATAAATTATTGTCTACAATTAAAAAAAAATTCTCCTTTGATTAATTTTTTCAAATGATACAGGTTATCATTTTAAAAAAAATGTTACCCAAATCACGTCTCTCCTAAAAAAATAAACGGAGCCCAAAAGAAAGAGGCGTAGCAAAATACTTTTAATTTATTTTATTTATCACCGTATATTCTAATTATTAAACTTGATTACATTTCTAAGCAAAAAAAAAAAAAAAAAGACTCGATTAAATCAATGTTTAGGAGATCGAATTCGAATAGCGACCGCCGTCCGGTCCGGTCCAGTCTTCGTTACCGGTCAGGAAGCTGAACGTTGGTTACTCATCATTTCGTCTTCCTCGGAGGAGAAGAAGAAGAAGAAGGGAGAGATGTTGGGGAGATGCTCGATGCTTCCGTCGTCGAGCGACGTTCAACCGTTGCAGAGCTTGAGCGGGATTCGGCATCTCGCCGAATCGCGTCGCTTCAAGGTATACCCAGAACACCGAATCCGATGATGCTCCGTACAGCATCTGCAAGTTCCTTTCTTTCGGACTGATTACGTCGTGGGTCTTCTTCTTTTCCGAGAAAAAATCGTCGAGCATTGCATCTTTTCTTGCACTTTACATGAGATGATTGGGGAACAAAAAATTTGGCCGAGACCTGTCCAATTTGCTTTTGGGTCAGGACTGTAGGAGCATTCATCGTATGTGTGTGATCATCTGTGGCGAATTTGACTCGCCAGCATGTGCTTGTCAAGAATTGTGATGGGCTGTTGATGGAGAAGAGCAAAGATTGGATTTTGAAGGGAGAGAGGTAGGGAGGGAGGGGAAATGTTGTTGCTATGTAATCTGAAGGGTGTGTTGTCCTCTCTCAACCTGTTCTTGCTCCTTTGGATGTTGGAAAACTAGATGGCCGCCATCATGAGCTCATACCCAGCTCGTTAATTGATATTCCCATCAGCATGCGATCTTCGGTTCCTTTCTAGCTTAGTGCTCATGCGTTAGGTCTGACCTGGTCCACTGCAATTGCCATGTCGGCAGCAACATTCGTCAGCTTTTTCTTGGCTGCTAACAATCTTGGAAATAATTTCCCGACTCAGATGATCCTCTCATGCTTTTAAAGGGTGGGGCTTAGGCCACATGAGCATTGCTTCGACTTTTGATGTTTCTGTGAAATTGAATGATGAGAAATTTACGTCGCAGCGATTGTCCCCTTGTGTGAGTCTGAATTTATGACTAGATCTTAGCTTGGGGGATGATGGTTTCTAAGCCTCTCAAGTTTCAAGCACCTTATTTATGTGCCTGGGATGGTCGTTAGAGTCTTTGTTGTATGCCAGTACATCTTAGATGCAAGCAAAACTTTTACAAGTTAAGCGGCAAATCTCATCCAAATAATTAAGTATTGATGAATTAAGATTCATCAGTGGAATTACTTTTGAAAAGGTTTACAAGTTGAAGTCAACCAAACCATTCATGAGTTATCTGTTGCATGCTTTTCTCTTGCATTTCACTTGACCACTCGGCTCTTGCTTACTGAATATTGAGGTCCTCACAATTGATTTGGGTCACTACACTTGCATATTATGAAAGTCTCATTGGCTTTTACAATAATCTCCTTAGGCCTGGTTCTTGGATCAATTTGGCGTCCTTCATGATGGCAAACAGCCTTATCCTGGAGCAATTTCAACATGTATGTTTCCATCCTCTTATTTGGTAAAGTGATATGCCATTAGTCAGCTGATAGCAGCAGTTGTTAAAAACTTTTACTTGGCTGACAGTAGAAAAACTAGCAAGTAGTGGTGCAAAGATGGTGATCATAAGTAATTCCTCTAGGCGTGCATCGACAACCATGGAAAAGATGAAGCACCTTGGATTTGATCCTTCTCTCTTTGTGGGAACCATCACCAGTGGAGAACTCACATATCAGTACTTGAAGAGGTCTGTTATCCTCTTCTATTACTTTATATTTGTGGTGGACTCCATTGTATGGCAAGTGGAATATTAGCATATGTCTTGAGCACATTAATACTATACTTTGTCATAACTACTGTTTGGATGGCACAAAGTTGATTTACTTTAGCCTGCAGTTTTCTCTGTTGATTTTAACTTCTAGATGTTTTAATAACTTCTGTTCTCTTTTTTCAATTCATTGAGATAAAATCGACATCTGAGAAAAATTTGTATCATTTATATGACTTTTCTTTCACATAAATAACTAGTCATCCATGAATGACTATGATTTGTTTCTTCTAGTCATATTTGATGAAGTTCTGGAAAATCTTTGTAAATTGAATTAGTTTTATGACAAATAGACTAAGAGGAGTTACTTGGGATCACCGTCACACACTCTCTCTCCCTCTCTCTCTCTGTCTCTGTCTCTGGGTATGAATACGAACATCAATGTCCTAACTGTCCATGATATCGTGTATTACTTTTCCTTGGAAGCTTACTCCTGTTCTCAAACTCATAGGAAATTCTTTCTTGAAACAGGAGAGAAGATGCTTGGTTTGCCGCCCTTGGGACATCATGCATTCATATGACCTGGAGTGACCGGGGTGCCATATCTCTAGAGGTTTAGAAACATGGTTGCTTCAGCATCCTTTGCCCACCCCAAGCAATAGAAAAAAATTTCATGAGTGCAGCTCTTCTTCTTATATGTTTTATTCTCAATAAGTAAAAAATGAGAAAATTCTATACTTGAATAAGATTTGAGGCCCGGAGAATTTGTTTATATGACCATAATTCTAGAAAGCCCATACTATGATTGCATCACTGGATATTGGACACTTCTATAAACATATGGTAAGTTTAAACCTGATTTCTTGTTTTAGGGCTTAGGCTTGAAAGTTGTGGAGAACGTTGCAGAAGCAGAGTTTATTTTGGCTCACGGCACTGAAGCTTTGGGTCAGGCTTCAGGTTCAGTACGACCCATGAAATTAGAGGATCTTGACAAAATATTGGAGCAATGTGCAGCTAAAAGAATTCCTATGGTGGTAGCCAATCCTGATTTTGTGACAGTTGAGGCTAGAGCCTTGCGCGTAATGCCTGGTAAGATGATAATGAAATTCTTTTCCAGCATATGAAAGTCTTGACGTATGTTGATTTATTTTCTTGGTTTTAACCTAAAAGTTGTCTTTTTAAGCTTGAATATGGGGCATAAATTTACGTGGTTCGGTCACTTACTTTCAAATACATGAACAAGCATTTTTAGAACAGTGAATCTTTCACCCAAATCACTGGAACCCATAAATCAGAGGTTGTGGTGTATGCACTTATATCTGAGTGTTAGAAAGACTTATTAGCTTTATTTGATACTTAACTCGGGAATTGACTGCTCTATGTTACTGATTTTTTCAAATTATAATAGCTCACATGTAGCTATAGTTTGCTGTCGGCAATTTAAGCAATTTACTGAAGGATGTAATGGTCTGTACCTTATTCAGTGTGAGACGATCTTTTATTGTTTTCCATTGGTTATGGATTCACTTCTTCTAAATTCAGAACTTTCAGTTTATAGTAGCATTTAGGTAGGGTAACTGATATCCATTTTGTCAGGTACGTTGGCATCCAAATATGAGAAGCTTGGAGGTGATGTCAAATGGATGGGGAAGCCTGGTAAGGTGAGGTTATCTTTTGGTGTTGTTTTTGCCAGCATCCTTCATTCACTTTAAAGGACAAATAATATATGATCCTTTAAAGCAGACTCCTAAGTTCTGATTTAGTGCTTCAAAAAAGTTGAAGTTTGGGTGCATGTATGCATGTTCAAAGATATGAGGTACATGTGACATTAATGAGATTACGACTTGATACCATTCAGCTGCTGTGTTTCAGAACTGTGCTCCTGAGTGGGGAAAAACCTGTAAGGATATAGCTTTTATTGTGTTTTATATATCCATTTGGCATAGTGGTGTTCATTTTGCATAATTCTTCCGTGTCTTCCCTTGGTTTTGCCAATTAAGCAACGTAATAATGTGTCATAAACTGTATCTTCAAGGAACTGTTAGATTTTAGGAACTAACCCTGGTCAGGGTCACACTCAATGATGTTCTCTGTGTCAAATCTCTAGGATAAGTTTTTCGTCATCTCCTACGTCTACTTTATTATGATCACTAACGTTGTAGAATGTTGCATTCCTGTTGAACCAGATCATCTATGAAGCAGCAATGAAGATGGCCGATGCAGATGCTTCTGATTCTATAGCAGTAGGAGATTCTCTGCACCATGACATTAAGGGTGCGAATGCAGTTGGAATCCAATCTGCCTTCATCACGTGTGGAATACACACCTCTGAACTTGGACTCAACAGTTTCGCAGAAGTTGCGGATCTATCTCGTGTCTCAGCTTTAGCGTCCAAGTATAGTTCTTGTCCATCATACGTGTTGCCTTCATTTACCTGGTAGGGTAGATTCCAGTGATGATTTTCGTGGTATTATTTTTTGAGTAGAAAATACTTACAGGAAATTATTCACTTTTTGGGGGCACAACTATTAGAAAGCATATGTAAGGGAATGAGAGGAGTTTTGACTCTGATTTACTTGGAGACTACTCATGCTTGAGCAATGGACTGTATCTGTTTGCCGTCCAATGTCCGACCGACATGATTCTTGTGTCAAATGACAGACTTTGGTTCTTACTACCTGTTCGGTTCACATGATGGTGATTTCATTCCGAGACTATTCCTGATAGAACGGTTATTCGAAATTATTGTGCTGGACTCTTTGAACAATGTCAGTAATAGCAGTAGCAGCTACATGATGCAACATCCTGCGGATGCAAGGGCTGTCACTGTTTGCCCCATTTCCCACCCAAGACAGAACTTCTCGAAGAGCTCAAAAGGTAAGACTTTCCTCGCCCCGACACTCAAGCAAGCCACATGGTGATTTTAATGAAGCATAGACTGTAAGAAGATATGCTTGGGGGCAACTAGGGACTTCATTGCCATTGCATCTCGCACGTCGTACAGACAACAAGCTGTGAAATATCTTTTGCTAGTTTAATGAGAGTCTATTTGGTAACATTTTTATTTTGAGAAACAATTTCTTTTCGGAAATAGTTTTCTTCTATTTTTATTTCCTGAAATAATTTGTGAGTAAAAGAATGCATTTAGTAATTACACCAAATTTCTATTCTTGTAATAGAAAAGAATAAGAATGTGTTTGGTATGACCTACAAATTTTTTTGTAAAGTATAATTTCTTTTAATAATTTTTTAGAATTTTCTTTTTCCCTCTTCTTCTTTTTGCTCCTCCTCTAGCGGTGGCAAGCGGTCGGTGACTGGCAGTGGAGGCCGTGGATGGCGAGCGGTGAGGAAGAAGAAAAAAAGAAAAAAATGAAATGAAAGAAAATGACTCATTTCTAGATTTTATTCGCAGGAACAATAAGGCTTCATTTGTCAACGTTTTCGTTTCTTTGTTTTGTTGTTCTTTTGCTCTTCATAATAGAAAAAAATAGAAATTCATTTGATAACGTCAATTAATTATTCAATTCCTCGGAATAGAAAAGTGGCTAAGGAATATGTTTGCAATAGAAACACTACGCAGAAAAAGGTACCTTCTTGCAAATTTTAGAAATAAGTAATTTTTCATTTTCTTCTTCTTCCTTGCCGCTTGCCGCCGCTTGTTGCCGCCGTCGTGCGGTGGCTGGCGTCATCCATCGATCGGTGGCTAGCAATGGACGGCGGTGGCAGCCGATGAAGAAAAAAATAAAAGGAAAAAACTTCTTAAAAAAATTAAAAGAAATACAATGTTACAAAAAAAAAATTGTGAATTGTATTAAACGCATTCTTGTTCTTTTTGTATTCCGAGAATAGAAATTTTGTGTGATTTCCAAACGCATTCTTTTATTTAGAAATTATTTTAGGGAATAGAAATAGAAATTATTCGGGGAATACAAATAGAAAAATGTTTATTTCTGAAAAGCAATTGTTCATCGAAATAGAATTGTTATCAAACAGATTTTTTTATTTTTTGTTTCTATTCAAAATATATTTCCGACTACTTTTTATTTTAGGGAATAAAAAAATTAGTTGATGTTATCAAATAGATTTTTGTTCTTTTTTTTGTTTTCGAGAAAAAAAATAATAGAAATTTGGAGAAATAGGAATATTATCAAATAGAGTCTAAGGATGAGCATGACAAAATTTCTGGAACATAAATTGATTTTTGGCTAGAAATTGAGAAGTTAAAAATTTTAGCTTTTGATTCTTTTTCAAATCTATTTCTAGAATAGCAACTGTTCCAAAAATAGAATAATCAAATTGCGTTCTACCAAACGATTTTAATCCACTGTTAATTGTTGGAACAAAGAAACAGAGAAATGAGAAGTATAAACTTTATTATGCGCGCCCTAAGAAACTAGCGGATGAGCACGCCCATTGCTTGTGCATCCTAAAAAATAAATGTGTAATGCTTTTTTCTTTTAACAATCTAGGATATATAAATTTGGCTATTTACAAGCTCGTGAAACACCCTTGAAGTCTCACATATTGGTTAAGTCCGAGTCTTTAACCTATATGCATTTATGTTTGGTCGTCTGGATTTTTAATTGTGATAGGATTGAATAGGATATGATATGAAATTTTTGGATCTTTTTTTATATCCTGTCAATTATTTGGTGAACACAGTATTAAAGTCGGATATGTTCACATCATATCATGTATATATATATATATATATATATTTTTTTTTTTATATAAACGGCATGCCATTATAAATGAACCTAAATGTTCATAAATAGAGATGGTGAAAATATCTCATAACACTACTCATTAATTTATTTTTATTTTATTTTTCCCCTTTTTTATATTACTTTCTTTATTATTTTCTTTTTTTTTCCTTTCATCATCCTTTAATAAAATTTTATCAAATAATAAATTGTACTAACATACCTAAAATATAAAAATACCTAAAATATATAATGAATATAAATATTTAATTTATAGATTGAATGTTATTATAAGATAGAATTACGTTGAATATATAAATTAAAATATGATTAATTAAAAATAAATGTCCATTTTTTATTTTTAATTTCTTAAATTAGAATGTAAATATTATTTATATTGAAATATAATTTCAATTTTATTAATTTAATTAGTTTGTTATTCGAGAAAATAACTTTCTTATTATGGATATTAGAAATCCTATCCAGGTTTTATCCCACCTCCCCATGGGATAATTTTATTCGTTTATATTCCTCTTATATCCGACTTTATCCCGTCTTAAAGGAGTACCAAACGTAAGATATGATAAATTATATCCCATCCCGAATTTTATCCTAACCGCCAAATGCAGCTTATGGGTAGTTCTCACTTAAAGTAATTTAAGTGCAGGTGAAAACCTTCCAAAGCTTAATTACAGCACCAATTCCCGAAGTTAATTCCAATAAATGATGTACAAACTAACGGGATGATTTGGATAATTACCATGAAGTATGTTATTGTTTATGTGGATGTTTTTCCCAGTGCAAAAGTAATCGCATAATATAGTCAATTGACCTCCATTTCTTAGAGAAATGAATGGCATACATGGAGGGCGAATGCAATTCAATAAGCTTAAAAATGCTTGAATTTCCATGAAGTACAAACACTGGTGTACCATCAAGTTGTGCACTCAATCATCTTTGTCTAGACCTTTCAAAATGAATGTTAAATCCCATATATGACCCATTTAAACATAGATGGGTCATTTCAATTTTGAAGTGCTTATCTTAAATCGATTTTAAATTTAAAGACTAAAATAAATATATCTAAATGGATTGAGTTCTTTAGAACGCATTTCCAATCCACTAAGCTCACACACACTCTCTTTCTCTTCAGCCTTATAAAAATATTTAAAAAAATTGAAATTATAATTAATTCTTTCTTTTTCTTTTTTTCTTTCCTTATTTTTTCTTTCTTCAACCTTCTTCCATCTTCCTCGGCTAGTGGCAAGCCATGGCGATGGCCAGGCAAGGGACAAGCTTGCCGATCGAGCAAGGCCAAGTCCTTATTGAGGTTTGGCACTAGCAAGGCTTGAGATGGCTTATGGCCGGTTGTCGATAAAATAATAAAAAGAAAAAAACGAATAGAAAAAAAATAAAAAATAAAATTTTATATTAAAAAAATGAGTGCACGAAGGAAAATCAAATCAGATTTTCCGTACCAAATGCCATAAAATATTCTCTAATTTATTTTCAGATTTTAGGCAAACATTATAATATATTGTTATTTTCCTAGAAAATGAATTTGTGGAAAACATTTAAAATAAAATGAAGCCTCAAGTTTTTCAAAAAAAATGTAAAAATTATCCACTAGATTTGTATTGTATGAAAGTGTATTAGCAATGCCTTTTAAGAAAAAATCATAAGAAACAAACTTTCCTAGAGTTAGTTAAATGGGTTGGGTTGAGTATGGATTGGTATGGATTCGATTAGATATGGATTTGGTCGGGTATGGGTCGAAAAATTTGTATTATGATAAATGAGTCATAAATAGCTTAAATAAGTTAATTTGGGTCGGATTATTTATAACTTGGCCCAAACCCAATTCAATTCACCCATTTAATTGGTCTATCGATGTCAAAGGCTACGATAGAAAGACTCTGTGCACTACAAGGGTCCAAACCTTTCCTCATCCTACTATCAAGTATCATATATATATATATATATATATATATATATATATATATATATATTTAATAAGATATCCTAAGTTTTCGAATGTGGCTCAATGTGAAGCTTTAGTGCCTTGTCAACTAATTTTTGCTTATGTGTTGGAAAGCTTGACTAGGTTCATGGAAATCACAAAACACGTGATCTTGACTATAAGGGAAACTCTAATTTATGGGAAGAATGATCTTAAATAAAGCAAGCATTAACTCATCAGATTAACACCATTGTTGGTGCCAGAGGTTACTACTCAAACTGAACAAATTGCGTAAAACTGCTCTAGGTGAGGACACTTGTATTGATTAAAGATCTGAATTAATCGTTCATGAGACTTGCAGAATGTTTTATGAACTTTTGTATGGTTGGATGTATGCACTTGTGTTTTTAAGTTATTCATGCAAGAAAAGCAAATAAAATAAAATGTAGATTTTTTTTTTTTTTTTGGGGGGGGAGGTGATGACTCTCCATCCTGCATATCGTGAAGAAGGAAGGTTTCATCTAATCAATGGAGATAGATTACATCAGAACACAGTTTGCAAACCAAGGTCTCTGCAAATTATTCAAGTTAATACCAGCTCACAGTTTGAAAACCAAGCACTCTGCAAATTGTTCAAGTTGATACCAACAAACCGTCTGAAAACCAAGCACTCTGCAAGATATGAACTCCTACATATAGAATTTTTTTCGTTATTAATTAGTAAATGTCAAATATCCAACGTTGTGCTCCTCGATAGCCAGATAGAGAAGAAAGATACCTTGTACCTCGGAAGGACATATTCGTCGCTGATTTGGGGTTCTGATGGTAGGTATTGCTGAGGTTATACACTGACGTACGCGCATGATTCAGCTTTGGAAAAAGTCCTCATGGTTTCGAGAGAGATGAAGCTCATAGTCATCTTCTTGCTCGCGTGCGTACATATCATCTTTTTTTTTTTTTTTTTTTCCCACTATTAATTAGTAAATGTCAAATATCCAACGTTGTGCTCCTCGATAGCTAGACAGAGAAGAAATATACCCTGTACTTCTATAGGACATATTCGTCGCTGCTCTGCGGTTCTGATTGTAGATATTGTTGAAATTATACACTGACGTGTGGGCGTGATTCTACTTTGGAAAAAGTCCTCGTGGTTTGGAGAGAGATGAAGCTAATAGTCAACTTCTTGCTTGCGTGCTAACATGAATAATGATCTAATCATTGAAGACATCACATCAAGCACTCGACAAGTTGCTCAAGTTGGAATATCCTTTGCCACAGAAAAGAAAAAACAAGTCGGTGGGGCACTGTTTGGTTCCTCTCTAGGATCAGCTAAATAGCCTACCACCATATAGACCTGACTAACCTTCCATTTCCTATAAATGGGGTGTCGAGTATAACTTGTCCACACACAACAACACACACGCGCACACACACACAAACACGACATGGACGAGATTCGGAGAGAAGCCATGAACGATTACAAGCAGAGGACGAAGGAGCAAAAGCAACGGGTACTGGACTTTTTCATAGCAATGGACACCGACGGGAACGGGAGCATAAGCATCCGGGAGTTTGTGGCGTTCCTTCAACAGAACGGGCTCTACAGCGACCACCTCGACGTGCTCTTTGCGGAGCTCCAAAAGGACGACGACGGCACTCTCGGCTTGGAGGAAATCATCACCCTCAAATTCATGTTGGACCACGACAAGTACAGAGGTCGCTTCGTAGCAACATCTTCTAATGTCGACACTCATAAGGTAGAACCCTAATTCATAATAAGCGCACTTTTTTCACTTGACAAATATCGAATCTTGTCATTGCTAAAACAGGGCAAAAGTTAATAGGTGGACTGCGTGTATCTACTTTGAGTCCACCCCCTAGCCATGAAACGTGGCACGACCCGTTTAAGACACGGTGCGAATCCACCTGATTTAGTGACCCTCGGCTAGAGGTGTTAAATGGATCATCGACCCATTTATAAACCCATTTATAATTTAATAGGTCGTTAATGGTTTAAGTCTTATTTCCCAAAACACCGATAATAGGTTTTAAAAATAAAGAGGCTGAGAAGTATGGGTCTTAAATGGGTCTAAGAGCATACCGATTTAAGACTCATTTATTAACCCATTAAAAATGAACCCACTTATAGAGAGAAACTCTATATTCTCTATTTAACTTTACAAAAATATTTTTATTTATAAAAACTGAAATTATAATTATTTATTTATTTTATTTATTTATTTTTTCTTTCTTCTTCCTCCGGTTCCGGCGACGCCAAGTTAGCCTCGAGCCTCGCCGATTTGTCTAGCTTGAGCCTTGCTAGATCCGGTGAGGGGCGAGCTCGAGCTCGCCCGACATCGGCAAGCCTCGAGCTCACTAGATCCGGGCGAGGCAGAGGCCTCGCCAACGTCCGGCAAGGGGTGAGCTCAAGCTCGCTCGACGCCGGTGAGCTCGACTCTCACCTGTGGTGGCTGCGGCCATCGTCATGGCGTACGGCCGGCCAAAGAAGAAGAAGAACAAAAAAAGAAAAAAGAAAATTATATTTTAAAAAATAAAGAAAATTAAAAATTTAATTTTAAAAATAAAAAATAATTAAAATTCGATTTTTAAAATTATAAAATATAAAAATATTTTAGTAATACCAATTTTTTAAAACATATATATATATAAGAAATAAGCTTTTAAGTTTAGTTAAATGAGTCGGGTATGGGTCGAGTATGGGTTGGGTTGGGTATGAGTCGGAAAATTTATATTATGCATAAATGGGTTAATGGGTCAATTGGGTCGGACCATTAATGACCTGACCTAAATCCGATCCGACTCACTCATTTAACACCTCTACCCTCGGTATGTGAATTCACTCTCTCGGGCTAGGGGAATAATACTATATGGATGGGCTCCGGCGATGACTTGTGAGTCGTAGTGGTGCGTGTCCTGTCTGATGGCCGGGTGGGTAGCTGGATGGGACGGCCATCTTTGTCGGGGCGGCGAACCAAAGGCGAGAACGAAAGCATGGCTAGGGTTTTATGTTACTCTTTCTACAGATATGAATATGCTTGGTCTTTCACAGCTCTCTTCTTCCCACAAACTATCCTTTCGTATACTACCAAATGCTCATCTTTCTTTACGTAACCGGGGCGTCTACGTTGTTGCAACATACTGATTTATCACTTACAAGAAAAGATGACAATCTCTCGTTCTACGTACAGTGTATAGCTAGTATTATTCCTAAATCATAGTTAGAAACTCTTTATTTATGTAGGTAAGAAAAGATGCTTCTCACCAAGTAAGATATCTCTCTCTCTTTCCCTCCAAAACCACATTACTTATGAGCATATTTACCTTCGAATGATCAAATTACAACAATCATTACAAGAGGTTTGAGTTCCACGGACATCTCGTTGGCCAAGTGAATAATAGATACGATATAATTGGGTTACACAGATTCTAAACATTATCATTTGCCACGATTCTGATTCTATTCACGGATAATTGCAATGTCTAAGTCACGTTATTGAAATTTCAGCACAAAGGTGGTGAACCTGATCTTAAGGAAATTCTCGAAGATTTCATCGAGGGTGTCGATCTTGGGGTGAATCTCTGCATTGTAGCTCAAGCAGCTGCAGCAGCTGGATGTTCCATTATGTAGCCGGAGGAGGTATTTTTGCCGACGGTCACGTTGCAAGGTAGTGAAGAGTAGCGTGATTAGTTGAATGAAAAAGGAATGTTTCGAATTCTGTACTTAAAATGTTTGTCAGTATGCATGTTACATAAATAATGTGATTAGTCAGTTGTCCCAAATCGGCTATGTAACCGATACATTAAAATGCTTTGTCTATATAGGCAACACATGTTGATGGTTTGACAGTCTTCGTATCATCTTCGCTTAGTCCTTGTAAATGGTGTTATAATGGCAATGCTATGTTGAACAATTGGAATAAATGCGGGGGTATTTAGTGACTCGGCACACGACTATGTATAATTTATTATGTGGTGGATATTATCAACAAAAAGGTCATTTATGTAGGCATTTTTACATGATGCAGCTACAATTTGAAAACTCGAGCAATTGTCCAAATCAATAATAATGAATGTATTTTGTATGGAGTGCATGGTTGGATATTCATGTGATTCAAGAAATTCGATCAATGCTAAAGAAAAAAAATACATGAATGTTGTGATTTAAGAAAATGATTGGACGTCGGATCACTATAGTGTGAACTATCTATGTATATTTCTGGGTTAAGATAGTTGTCCTACATTTCTATTGATGGTCCATCAGCATGGGCAATGAAATCCCTTTCCACCCGTGAAGATTTCTCTATCTCCATGATCACACCCATTCTTTCCTTCAACCGTATCTCTCTTATCAATAGAAATAGCATCACTTATGATCTATCAGCTGCATGGGACAAATATTAATGAAAGTAAACCAGTGGAGGCAGCGACCATCACTAGCGCTCAATCCATCCCTCGCCAAATAATACCAAATCCGTGGATAGGAGATAACAAATAAGATTAACACCCTAGAAAACTTCAAATTGGTACACGTGTGACAAATGTACTGCAAATGACCACACAAAATTCAAAACTAATACACTTGTAACAAATTTATCACAAACTAATTTGTTTGACCGCAAAAAACCCAAAATGGTACATTTGTGAAAAATTTGGATTAATGCTACAAAAAACCAAAAAATATACAAGCGTGGCATACGAAGAGTAAAATCCCAAAATGATATACTTGGTTAACTATCATGTGTCATCAAACTTAGTAATTTGATAGTAAAATTTAACAGAAACTAATAGAGATTAAATTTATCATAAATGTACTAGTTTAGGGTAATTTTGTTGCAAAAATACTAGTTTTGGATTTTTAGTAATCAAAAAATTAGTTCGAGGTAAATTTGTCACATTTGTATTGGTTGGGAATTTTTCAGGGTATTAACCGTAACAAATAATGGACAAGATAAGATATGCAAGTACCCAATTTTATTATTGGGATTCACCAAGTAGTTGATGAAATATAACAAAATCCGTGGATCTCATGTCTCATTCTATTTAGTATTATTTCGATTAGAAATTCAAAAGAGTACACACGACTTCAAGGTTGATGCTAAATTCACACTCACACTGACTCCATCTACACCAAAAAAATTAAATCCCTCGATATTCCCTCTAAATCGCTTAAAGTACGACCTACGAAATTAAAGAAACTTGAGAAGATATTGGACCGATGTGGAGCCACAAGAACATCTATGGTGGTCGCAAAAACTGGTTTCATAACAGTTGAGGCTAGAGCCTTGTGCGTGATGCCCGGTAAGATGATAGTGAAATTCTTTTGCAGCATATGAAACTCCTCGACGCATGTGGATTTACTTTCTGGGGTCTACCCTAGAAATTGTTTTTTGAAGCTTTTAGATATGGTGCATGAACCTCCCTGGTTTGGTCACTTACTTCCAAATACATGAAAAAAACATTTTTGGTGCGTTGAATCTTTCGCCCCCAGAACTTCAGTAGCACCCATCAGAGTTTAGGTTCATGCACTTGTATCTGAGTGTCTACAACTTAACTCTTTATGACACTGGATTTAGGAATATGAAAACTTCAACCATCATTCCTCGAGGCTCCTAGGTGCAGCGATTTTAAGCAATTTACTGAAGGATGGAATGGCCTGTAACCTTATTCAGTCTGAGATGATCTTTTGTTTTTTCGATTGGTTTCCACATGTAGGACTTCCACTTGATTTAAGCTTTTTAGGTGGGGTAAGTCATATTCATTTTGTCAAGTACGATGGCATCATATGGGAAGCTTGGAGGTGAAGTAAAAGGGATGGGAAAGCCTGGTAAGGTGAGATTATACTGTGACGTTATTGTCACTAGCTTCCGGTATTCACTTTAAAAGGCAAAAAGCACGAACCTTGAAGCTGACTCCTAATTGCAGCAGACAGGATTCAAAAAAGTTATTTTTGTGATGTGAATGAGATTGTGACTTGATCCTGATCAGCAACCGTGTTTCCCAGCTGCACTCCCAAGTGGGAGAAGAATCTAGCTGAGTTATGTAGCTTTTGTACTGGGTTGTAGAGCTCCATTTGGCATTGCGGTGTTCATTTGGCATAACTCTTCTGTGTCTTCTCTTGGCTTTTTTGCCAATTGAGGAGCGTGATAATGATGTCGTAAGCTGTATCCCCAAGGATGATTCTCTCCGTCGCGACATCCAAGGGCGCGAATGCAGTCGGAGTCCAATCGGCCTTTATTGCGTGTGGAATGCATGCCTCTGAATTTGGATTAAGGTTTGTAGAAGTTGTTGATATATCTCGGGTAGCGTGTTTAGAGTCCAAATATAATTCTTGTCCATCATATATGTTTGCCTTCATTCTTAGTTCTTCATGGGGTTAAGTACCAAAAAAAGTCAACTTGTTATATTATTGATACTAATTTAGTTATAAAATTTTTAATTGTGTTAATTTAGTTCTTAATATTTTTATATTAATATCAATTCAGTTTATTCGATCAATTTAATTTGAAATTTATTGATATGAATACCGACCATGTATTAATTTTTAGATTTTTTTCATTTTTTATTAACATTTTAAACTTTTTTTCCCTTTTTTCTTTGTTTTCCATTTTTTCCTTTCGTTTTCTCTTCTCTTCCCTTGGCTTGTGGCCGATACTCGCTAGATTCGGTGAGGGCAACTCTCGCCTATAGCCATTTGCTGGCCATGTTGAGTACCAGCCACAGCCACAGGCCAATGAAAAAGAATGAAAAGAAATGAAAAAAAAAAAAAAGAAATTTTAAAAATTAATAATAAAAATTTGGAAAAAAATTAGTTAAAATTTATTAAAAAAGCTGTCTACATTAGTGTCACGTAAGATGTTTAGCGTTCACGTCAGCAGTTCCCGTCTAAATTAACTAGATGGACTCAATTACATTAATGTAAAAAGATTTATTATTGAATTGATTTAGTTGAAATGTTTAAGATTGATTTAGTATCAATGCATTGATTAAAATTTTTTTTTGATACTTTTCCTCTTCTTTCATGATATCATTTATTAGGAGACAGTACTTATAAAAAGGTTCATCAATTAGAAAGTATTTGGAAGGGGATTGATTGGAGTATATAACTCTGATTTACCTAGAGACCAATTCCAAACCATCAACTCTATCTTCTTTCGTCTGGTGTCCGATTGACATGATTGGAGCCATCGACCCAATGACCCATCTCTCTCTTACTATAAATTAGATTCATAAATGCAAATTGAGCTTTCACTATATGTAACTAGAACAATTTACACAAGTGATTAAGTTATAACGAAGTGACAACAGAATATATCATAAATCAACGACGACAACTTTCGAGAAGTCATTTATAACTCTCCTGAAACTCTGGCACCAATACAAAATTAGCCCTCAAACTTATATCTATCGCAGGCAACGATCTTTCCTCAGGATGGATGGCAATTTTAAGTGCAATCCAAAAACAAACCTAAACTCCATCCTTCTCGACCGAGTTCTTCTTCATCGGGAGACGATCAGGCGAGACGGCCCGAGAGGAATATTCGAAGACAAAGTACGAGCGAACAAGATGACGGTGTGGCCTCGGCCTGAACAGTCATTTCGAGAGGTGGATATGGAGCCGCCCCTAATCCTTAAATTAGCATCTTTTTTCGGATGGACATTCTTTTAATCAATTAAAAAAGTCAAAAAGAAAGGAAAGAGAAAGGAAGAAGGAAAGAAGAAGGGTAAAAAAAAAAGAAAAAAGAGGGGAGAAATACAGGTGGTGGAATCATCACAGGGCAGATGAACAGCAGCAGCAGCAGGCGCAGCAGAAAGGAAACAAAAACAGGGAGGAAAGGAAAACGACCTTTCCCACTCAAAAGCTCCTCCCTTTTTCATTTGCATTTCTGCATCCACACAGGCACAGGGAGACAAGGGGACCGAGTCAGTGAGTCGGAACGGTTGACCGCGGAATCTCCCCCCCCAACAAAAAGCCATCGCCCAACTCAGGCCAACAGTCAAAACCCACCTTAACCGAATTCCCCCAGATCAATCCCCTCTCTCTCTCCTCCACTGTAACGGAATCGCGACCCCCAAATCCTAGGGCTTTCTTTGTCTCTCTCTCTCCCTCTCTATTTCTACCACCACCATCACCACCACCGATGGACGGCGGGGCTCCTCAGCCGGCGGATGCCGTTATGTCGGAGGCGGCGCCGGCGCCGGCGCAGCAGCAGCAGCAGCCGCAGCAGGCGCAGCCGCAGGGGATCGAGAACATCCCGGCGACGCTCAGCCACGGGGGCCGCTTCATCCAGTACAACATCTTCGGCAACATCTTCGAGGTCACCGCCAAGTACAAGCCCCCCATCATGCCCATCGGCAAGGGCGCCTACGGCATCGTCTGGTAGGTGTCGGAAGAAGCTCGGGCTTGGCTGCTGATATGCATCATCGACTCGAAATAGCTGCTTCTGTTTAATTCCTTATCATATGCGATGCTTAAAGTTTTCTTTTTTATTTGTTTTTGATTGGGTTGTGCTTCCTTTTTATTGGTTTCAGCTCGGCTTTGAATTCGGAGACGAACGAGCACGTGGCCATAAAGAAGATTGCTAATGCTTTCGATAACAAGATCGATGCGAAGAGGACTCTCCGTGAGATCAAGCTTCTCCGGCACATGGACCATGAAAACGTCAGTGAATCCCTATGCGTACAGAATTTTGTTCGTTTACGTTATTGAGAATGGCTTTCTGGGTCGTTTAAAGTGTGTTGTTTTCTTTGATGGTTGGCTTATGGGTGTGGGCGGTGCCATCGATATTGTGCAATGGTGCATTTACGTTGCTCTCTGTCTCAGTTCTAAGTCTAACGAATGTGCAGTACAGGTGAATTAGCATTTCCTGCTGTGGACAACGAATTAAGAGTTAGTGCAGCAAATAGTAGAGCTGTTGAATCTTCTATTTCACTAGAAGGGGTATTGATTGCTTAAGAGAATCTAGCCTCCCATGTTATTATTATATGGTACCATGTCTAGCACCAGTTGTTAATGAGACAGAGAACATACTGAAACGCCAGGTAATTTATTGTCATCATGCATCAAGATATAGAAGGTCTTATTGTCACTGTGCTACTTACAGAGTTGAACGTCCCTTCTTTGAACTTTTCAGTTCATATGTCTTTTAAGTGCTGTTGCTAGGAAACACGGGAAGATCTCTGAAAGATCTAGTGAGAAAGACTTTTGCTATCTGTTTCAGTAGTTAAAACTTAACACGATCGACTGTCAAGTATAGCTGGCTAATAATGTCTTGTTTGTTGCATCTCTTTTTCCCCACATCACAAACCTTTTGTAGGTGAAAAATTAGAAATCCTCAAGCCAATGATTTGTTTTGTGATGGTTTTAATTGAAATTGCTTTTCAATGAAATTTTTAAATCTTTATAGTTTGAGCTGAGTAAATGTTGATATGGTGTACTTGTGTTGAATTATAGCTTTTGTGGTTAGAAAGTACAAGCAAATTGGAAAGGAAGTTTTACTTATGGCTAAAGTTGTTATTTTACTTTGTTTGACAGTTTTTAATCATTTCTAGAAGGCTACCGTCGTTGTTTTTAACATACATGATCAGAATTTTACCTCCATTCTCTCTCTTTTTCTCCCTCCCTCCTTCCCAAATGCCAGAAGAAAAGACCTTTTCTTCCTCCACTTTATTTTCCTAGATAATTCACATTTCCTTCTGCTTATTTTTGGAACGAAACGCAACCAAAAATATCATAAATTGGGGTACGATCCCATTTCAGTTGAAATAAATCTTAGACATGTTATTTGGGTATCATTGATGACTATTCTTATGTTGGAGGCAAAAATTCTCAAAAGTTTAATTTCTATTATACTGATATAGAAGGGCAATGATACTCATCATTCTTAGAGATGGAATAGGTGGTTATATCCTGACTGGATGCAATTTGTAATGGTATGAAAGTAGTTCTTGTTGGTATAAAGAACAAGTTTTGAACTATGATTGGTGGGAATCCACATGCACGTGGACCTTAATGAAGCTACATTTATTTAAGGCGTGGCTATCCTGCCAGATACAAAATAAGCTGTTTAATCAATGCAGAACTGGTATTGCATGCAATTTTAACAGAACTTGCTTTTTCAGTTATTATGATTCTTGTATGCTTATGTGAGGTTCTGTTATGTTAATGCAGGTTGTGGCAATTAGGGATATTATTCCACCGCCACAGAGAGAGGTGTTCAATGATGTTTATATTGCATATGAGCTTATGGACACTGATCTGCATCAAATTATTCGTTCCAACCAAGCATTGTCTGAGGAGCATTGTCAGGTTTCATTTTGCCATTTACTGTACGATATTGGCGCTTCCTTCTAGATGGGATATTGCTTTCTTGTCAGTTGCTGGTTCTTAATTATGCTAGTGGGAGTTGCCATCTGCTGCTTTCTTGTCATTTGCTGGGTCTTAATTAGGTTATTGGGAATTGACCAAAAAAAAGTTATTGGGAACTTTCAAATAAAATCTGTATTATAGTAAGAAGCCAAGAGAGCAAAGATATCATATGATCTTTAGCTGTCAAATTTCGAAACGGATATTACAATTAAATTTTTTCTTGCATTGACACAGAAAATAAAGGGGGCACTAAATGATGCTGGGAGTACATATTAACTAGTTATTTCATATATGTAATGTTGGCTGGAATTTCATTCAGCCAATCCTGGGATAAAATATTGAAAGTGGCCTTCTATGGAAATTATATAATATCGTCAATTAAAAGATATTAGAGCTACGGAGTAATGAATTGGAGACTTATCTCACAGGAATATGAACCAAGACTTTATGGTTCTTATCAAAATGATTATTTGATAGTTTAGTTGTAAATAAGTACAGGCAGATCATTATTTGTAGACACGATTTAAGGATCTTTTATGGAATTTATTAGGCCAGAAATAATTTGAACCATTGGGGTGATGAAGAATAGTAAAAGAATGGTGCCAGCTTCTAGGTTTGCTTATTTATGGGAGCTTGATGATATGAGACTGGTTTTCCCATTTCGTCTACATGGCATTGATGGCAGTATCATTGATTTCTTGCTTGGATAGAAGATGCATGAAGGTTATCATCATAAATGCTCCCTCTTTGCTACAAACACTAGAAATTGAATGCCTGCACGGTGCTGATCATTTAGCAGTATACTGCTCATATAATTTATACTCAAATCACTTGCATTGTGGCTGATGACTATCCATTTGTGTCTTTTGCAGTATTTTCTATATCAGATCTTGCGAGGATTAAAATACATACATTCTGCAAATGTTCTGCATAGAGACTTGAAGCCCAGCAATCTTCTCCTAAATGCAAATTGCGATTTGAAAATATGTGATTTTGGACTAGCTCGTGTCACTTCTGAAACTGATTTTATGACAGAATATGTTGTCACAAGATGGTACCGTGCACCAGAGCTATTGTTAAATTCTTCAGACTATACGGCGGCAATAGATGTATGGTCTGTAGGCTGTATCTTTATGGAACTAATGGATCGGAAACCCTTGTTTCCTGGCAGAGACCATGTGCAACAGCTGCGTTTGTTGATGGAGGTAACTTTTAAGAAGTTGATTAGTTGTTGAACAGTTCTCTTTGGAGAAGAGTTTCTTTCCATGTCGCGCTCTTGCATTTTTTGTTTTCTCGCAAATTTTGCCGTTGGGAGCTTCTTCTTGTATTTGCTAATCTAAACCAAAAAAACTGCCACCTAAGATCGTTCTAGATAGGCGTTCTCTAATTTACACTCTTTCTTCTTGCACCATTAACTATTATTGTGTCTTCACTGGAGACGGATTTGATCTAGCTCTGTAGAGGTTTCGATGTGACATCTGGTAGTTATGCTTGTGTGACCTTGCAGCTGATTGGCACCCCATCAGAGGCAGAGTTGGGGTTCTTGAATGAAAATGCTAAGAAGTATATCAGACAGCTTCCTCTGTACCGTCGGCAATCTTTCACTGAAAAATTTCCGCATGTCCACCCGCTTGCAATCGATCTCGTTGAGAAGATGTTAACGTTCGATCCCAGGCTGAGGCTCACAGGTGCGAAAATGTTCTCTGATACTTTCCTGTAAGCCATTTCTGCATGGGCTCTAATTGCTTTCCTAATCTATCACGAGTCTTGTGTAAATTGACTGGGTCACTTGCTGATGCAACTGTCATTGATATTGGAGAGGTAGATATTTGCACAAGGGATTTGCTCAATTCCTCGTTTGAACTGTGTATGTTCTTCCATACCTGCATCTGCTTGCTTTATTTTTTTGTGTCGTATTCATTTGTTTTGAAGTTGGTAATGCTTTTAGGCTGTAATAATCTTCTGTCTATCTCAGGGGATCAGGTTATGCTAAGGTTGTAAGGATGTATGCAAAAAATAGTGGCCTGTTATGTGAGCATGTGATAATGATCTGGTTATAGTTTGAGAAACTCTTTGTCGGTTAAAAGATGAGTTGGGAGTTATTTCCTACTTAACTTCTCGTCTTTTGTACGGTGCTATGAAGTTATTTTACTTATGTTTATCAATTTGTCTCGGTGATAATTACTTAGGGGTCCTATCATTTCAGAAGAAGTGAACTTCTGAAAGATGTCAATGCTCCTGCCCCGTCAGGTTAGTGCTTGGCATGTGATTTGCCAAGTGGCCGAACCAGACTGCCCCTATTTAGTTCCTGAACTCTGGCAATGAACAATAAATGATGAGTATAGAAACAGGGTTCAAAATGGAGGTTCATGCAGATCACTTTATCTCATTTGTCTTCTAACTGGTAGAATGCTTGAGAGAGATTTTCATTTAAAAAAAAAAAAAAACTGAGACAACCACATTTGCATTCATATTTAATATGGAAACCGCATCTTCTATAGTCTAATTGGGTCATGTGCTAGAGCAAGAGAGAATCCATGCTGATGGCTTTGCCAAGTCGCTTCTGGGGTATGATTGGGGAGGTGACTTGTCTCTGTGCTCATCCTTTGGCCAGTTTCTTGTCATTAATATGTTCTCGAGTCAGAATTGATTTTCTGTTGCCATACAGTCCTATTTTGAACACATGAAAACCGATAGACAACCAGTAATGTTTATCTTTTATTCTGCTGAAAGTGCAGAACGTTAAGGGCTCTATGTCAGACACGGAACCTAGGACCGGGATTGGGGACGTGAATAGCAAAGAACCATAATTCTTTGTTCCAAATTACCCACAGAAAATGTTAATCCAAAACTTTTGTCCTCTTACATTTGAGGATCAATATTCATGGAACTTGACAATTGTATAAAAGAGTATAACAACTCCAAAGAATGTCAAGCTTCTATCATGCAATCAGATACCAATCTTGTTGATATGGATTGCAGTCAGTGTTCGAAGCACTGTGAATGTGTCAGTCTAACAGCAGTGTAAGCAGTCTATCAACCTAGTAAGTGATCTACAATCTCAATGTGGGGTTGGACATTCCAAAATAACATAAATATAGACATCACTATAGTGAATTTTATGCTATATAAATTTTCATGTACTTCCCTTAAGCTAGTGACTGCAAAGAATTGGTATATATAGCATAACTTGTTTGAGATGATAGATGCATATCTGGCTGCTAGGAGCCAACATAGTGACATATGATATGGATGACTAGTATACAGACAGCAAATGGGGCCTTATAATGAAACTTAAATTAGTCATTTATTGATAGTCACTAGCATAGTAAACACTACAGAATGCATAAGTTAATTCATCTGCCTGAGAGAATGTCATGTCGCAAATTATATGTGCTATGCTAGAAGAGGTAGAGAAATACAGCCTCCAATCCACAACTTTAGTCATCTGCTTTCATTTTGAAATAGGAGCACGAAAGCATAGTATTTACTTGATCTTTCCAAAATAAAGCATGATTTATACTGCCACCAAAAATTCAAAGTAGAAATTTTAATTTTAATTGCTTTGACTTCCTATGCTTCTCCAAACTTTTGGTATAAGCTTGTTCCATCTTGAGACCACACCGTCAGAACTGCAGGAGCCAGGAGCCTGTCTCCACGAATTTTCCACCTTCACCCATCTTAGTCTCATCAAAAGCAAAAAGTGGTAGCCACCATTTGCAGACATAGATGGCCAAAATCTCTAGTGAAGAGATAATGAATCTTGGAGTTTGAAGTTAAGCTCTAATCTAGTCAGTGGGGTATAAGAAAGAGTATCTTGCAGGGTTTTGTCAGGGTTGATGTATCTATCCTTAGTAAAGGAGAAGCCAATTTTGTTGACCATCTGTCTGCTGTACATTGCTCTGCTATGAGGGAAGCTTTTGAACTTGTTAATATCGCCATCGAGCTGTTCTTTTCTGATTCAGAAAACCGATGCTTGAACCGCAGAAAGAAAAGAGGAGAAGTTACCTGATGTTTGGACTTTTGTTCATATGGTAATTATTGGTACTAGTTTCCCCAAGTTTGCAAATAAAATGATTGATATTTGGTAATTGGCCTTGTTATATGCTGAAAATAAAAAACCACTTGGCTTTTCCTAACACATGGGAGATGTGATGAGCATTTAAATATGCTTTTAAGCGTGAGTCATGATTCACAGCCTTAGAACATGTAAATTATGCGTGAGTTTCACGAAGCTGCATCAGCTATCTCATGATGTAATCAGGCTCAATTAGGGAATAGTCCTGCATATATGTTCTGCTCATTTACTGATTGTGGCGTGTATGCTTTTGTCATTGGCCAAGGTAATGTGATCCTTGGCTGCTCTTTTATACAGGGCCATTGTAGGTTATAGATTTCTTCTGTGATAGGACAAAGGGATCTTGTAAATTTCCTTCCTATGTTTCCCCATAAATTCACTTAGTGGTGCTTGTCTCATGACGGGAGACATTCCTGTTTCAATGAGATTTATATCTCTTAACATTTAGTTTCTTTGGTACAGTTGAAGAGGCATTGGCTCATCCCTACCTAAACTCACTGCACGACATCAGCGATGAGCCAACTTGCATGAATCCATTCAACTTCGACTTTGAGCAGCATGCACTCACGGAGGAACAGATGAGGGAGTTAATTTATAGGGAAGCGCTTGCATTTAATCCCGAGTATCTACAGTAATGGAAGTCATGCTGTTAGTATTTGGTGGCTGTTCTCAAGTGTGATGCCCGCGCTTTAACATGGCGATGATTTATTTCTTCATGTACATATGGTTTATCCTATTGTTGGATGGCTCTGCTATTGAATTCTTTTCATGACTTCGAGAACCATAAGAATTTTCAAAGACTGCCTGTATTAACTGTTTTGTTTTCTTATTGCTCCACCTGTTAATTGAGCCAACTTCTGCTGATTCTCCTTGCATGCCTCTCTCTCTCTCTCTGAAGGAGATGTTGATAATACGACTGTGGCTCATAACCTTTGTATAGACGGCACCACCAGGATATGAATGGGTTAAAAAAGCCTATTGACATGTGGAATAATCATCAGAGTAATAGGGGAGTAATCAGGGATATTAAGACGAGGCGGATGATGATATTTGACATTATGACACTAATTATCTCTTGAATATTTTATAGCCACTCTCCATCATTTCGTTCACCGGGGACATGGTTGATGATTCGAAGTCCATTCTGCGGTGTTGACGGGACAGTTAACGTGGAACGATTGTAACAGGAATTGTTAAGGTTGCTCTGCTACTTTTGACATGTAGTTTCGACACGGGTAATTCTGCTGTATTATATGGCTCTCTGGATAGGACAAGCTATGCATTCCTTTGTTATCTTTTGGTACAAACCAAGTAGGGTATAGTGAGGACATTCCTGATAAAATCCTTTTGCATATCTGATGCAACTGAGCCTGATAGAATCTCGTTTATGATGACCAGTGCATAAGGCACGTAACGCAGCTTTTCTTTAATTAGAAGGGAGGAGAAACCAAAAGGGAGGTGAGGTGCAGATAAATGATATGGACGCAACAACGAAACTTAGAAAAGGGTTCTTAGCCGCGTCGAGACTATCCAAAGAGAGTTCGCAGCGCATGGTTGAACTATCTCGTTGCAGCCAAGGATCAGTTGGACTATCTTGTTAATAGTCACTGAAATTGTAGTTCTATACGAGCGACTCAACAGCGAGACTAAACTTATAGGTTAGCTCTCACATGGACAAATCCACACTCATTAAAGAGCCGTTCACATTTCATACAAGCGTTCCTCATTTAGCTCTGCAAAGCTCCGCAGCCATGTTATTCTAATTCCAATATAAAAGTTTCAACCATTCTTACATCCCATTAAGGAAAGGCTAGAAGTAGAACTTGAGGTGCAAATGGGATATCGATGGCTGATAAAATCAGGATTAACAAATGCATAAGTGAAACAATCAAGTCATCAACTCCTCTCCTGTTTTAGGAGGATAATCTTTACAAGTACAAGGCATGCAGGCTACGCAGCAAAACTGCTAACTCTTCACACTTTCGAAGAATCTGGAGAGTGGTACAGGACCGGTTTCTTCATCAACGCTGCCACTCTGTTTTCTTGACCGGTGCTTCTTCTCCTTTCTATTTCTTTTAGACCTGGACCTGGACCTTTTAGATTCTCTCTCTTCTTCGTCATCACTTGAATGATCAGAAGATGAGCTTGAGGAGCTAGACCGGTGCTTCTTCTCCTTTTTATTTCTTTTAGACCTGGACCTCGATCTTTTGGATTCCCTCTCTTCTTCTTCATCACTTGAATAATCAGAAGAGCCTGAGGAGCTAGAATCTGAAGATCTCCTCCTTGACCTCTGCAGAAAGAATCAACAAAAGAATTCAAGATCATGAAATAATTGAGGTACCCTGGACTAGATATACATGTTCCCCAAAGGTGAACCACTTCTCAACTTCAGTTTGACAAAAGAAACCCCCTCCCAAAAGCAAACGAAGCCTGGAAATGTGGGAAGAATGGAGAACCAGTCGTTCTTCCTTCATCATCTGATGGAACAAGAAGAATCCTTGCCTTCTCTGAAGAGAGGAAAAGGCTCACTTTCGATTTTGAAGTACCCAAACATACTGTTGAAAAAATTGAGTCCTCACTAGGTGCATCCTTCACATTGTACTTTCTGATCTTTCGTCACTCTTTATATGTTAGCAACCCACTTTAACATGAATCAGGAATGTGAGCCAAGCTAGCTCCACAGAAGTCAGAACTAGGCGTAGAGAAATGGCCTCCGTTCCAATAGTGGAAAAACCGCTTAAGAAGGAGAATAAGAAAGAAGAAAGAGCAGTATTTTTTTTTTTTTTTTGGAGGGGGAGGGGGCCTTGCATGTGGGCACAATTGTGAGAGAGAGAGAGAGAGCAATACAATACTCACTTCTCAAGTGTTTGGTGTCCATCTTATATTAAAAAAAGAACAAATCCCCATCCAAGTTCTAAGCAATAATTAGAATAGCTATTGAAAGCAATACTAAAAAAGCAATGGACAGCAATAATAAGCACATCTAGAGATCCCATTTTAAAAAATGATGGCACTTCCCACGATTTTTCTAGACAAATGATATAGTCTTAATGTTTATCATCCACTCATGGACACAGTCTAGCCTGATGCATAAGTCCATTGGAAAAAAATACGTCTTCCACAAAAAAGAAAGTGCCTAAATGCGGAATTTCATGAGCTTTTATTGATCTTTTACAAGGTGGACTACAAAAATGAAAGGTGAACTTACGAGAAAGGACTAATCCCACTCAGAGAGACTAAAGACCAATCACATGTACAAGAAACAGAATAAGCATTACTAGCATTAAGAAAAAGGATAGGCACCTTTCTCTTGCTGCTGCGTTTCCTTTCATCTTTCTCCTTTCGATCTGCAAAGACATTTCCGATTTAATAAAGGAACTAAAACGTGCATAGAAGTTGCAGGGCCCCAGTGGTTGTTACATACCCTTTTTCCGCTTAGATTTACTACTAGAGTGGTTTCTTCCATGGGCAAGCTTGCATGCCCTTTCAGCATCCAGCTGCGCTCTGTACTCTCTCATCATCTTATCTTTGTCTTTTCCACTTGCCCCTTCTTGATCTCTTCTTCCTAGTAAATATACAATCAGTGACAAATTTAAATTGACCATTTGAATTTTGAAAGCTCACACCCAAACAAAGAGATTTAGACCCAAGATATGATCAAGTAAACCAATGTATGAATTAAGAGTCCAAGTACAAGCTTACGCATGCAGCTTGCCCAGATCAAGATAACACAATGCACGTCTGCTCCATATTTAAAACTCAAGAACAAGGTCCAATTAGGATAACACTCTTTATTACTTTAAACAATTAATCTTAACAATTTGTTACCCTTTAGTGACTACAAGAGTTACTCTGCATAACAACTTACACGTGGTGTACTAAGGAGACCATGCACTTATATATATAAAAGTGAGGGCCTTTAGATGTCCACAGCATAATTCAGAGCTAATAGAAGATTAGAAATTTGCATGCATGGAACTGGTATGGAATATCAAGCATAAAACCAGATTACTGACTAACAAAACTGAAACAGATTCATTCATAATGCCTTCAAGAAAATAGGCAGTATGTGATGCCTCCATGGGGGAAAAGTTACAGGGAAAAAACAAGAATATGGGAAAAGATATGAAAAAGAGCAAAATATCTTGGCTATACCAGAAAGAGTTCTGTCAGTATGTTTAGTCTTTATATAAGTTCTTGGACAAGATTAAACAATCATGCACCGGCTATTAGTTGTATTCTTGAGAGTATCTCCAGAATGGGGAAAAAAGACATATTTCACTGTGATAAAATAGCAAGAATAAGCCAATATTGAAAAGTGAGAACAAGAATTTAGTTCTAGAGGTATAATTAGTTTCAACATATTACCTTCTGCTTCTGTTTGAATTCTTCCCAAGTGACTGTGTGAGAGGTATTAAGGCTTGCCAAACGAGCAGCATGCCAAGCTGGTGAATGAAATGAACCATCCACCTGCGACTCTCCTCATCAATGACTGTCCAGGAAGCATAGTCTTCCAAGAAAAAAGAAAACAAACAGCACTGGCAACGAAGCCAAATCTTGCAGTCGTAATTGTTTAGCCGATGAGAA
Organism: Eucalyptus grandis; assembly: GCF_016545825.1. Classification (NCBI taxonomy): domain Eukaryota; kingdom Viridiplantae; phylum Streptophyta; class Magnoliopsida; order Myrtales; family Myrtaceae; genus Eucalyptus; species Eucalyptus grandis. The sequence continues at coordinate 3,130,841 of NC_052612.1, forward strand.
ATCTTGTACTAACGATATAAACCTCCACTAAATTTTTCAGAGCATAAAGCATCACAAAAAGGCACAATAGCATGTTGCTTGGGACAAGAAAATTAAATTTAACCCTTGAACAGGGTTACAACACCATCCTCAGGCTTCTAATAAGAATAACCACGGCTTGAGACAAGATGACCACACAGGCCAGGACAATCCATATTTGACAACACAAAAACCTAAATGACCGATATTTAGTTCTAGTGCATCTATGATGGCCAAGGAACTGAGCATGTCTTGGATTCACCAGATAGTTCTGCACCTTGGGGCTGTGAAGACGGGCATATGCTATATGTACCAATAGACTTTAACCAATTCCTGAATTATCTAGAATTCAAACTCCCGCAGAACTAACATCATTGTCATTCCATTCCATTAATAATGCCGCATTTTTGCACAAAAACAAATTATGGAAACAACAATTTCAAAAGTCCCTCCTAAGTTTATAAGTAAGAACGAAATTTTAACCTATGCTATTGCGTACTGATCACACCCACTGAAAAGCAATACCATCCTACAAAATCACTAAATTGAATCAGTACATAAACGAAACAGCACCATATCTGAGAAGGGGGTTTACACTCGAGATCAATTCTTAAAAGACTTAAGTGCAAAAAGGCACCAACGGCTGCGGAATTTCAAACGAACAATTACATTTGAAGAGTCCCGGGCGACACTAACCCAGTTCACCCATCAAGAAACCCAAAAACGAGGACTTCGAAATCCTCAGCTGCTACAAAAAACGACCAAGAAACTTCCCAAAATCAGGTCAACCATTTCAAGATAGCAACCACATCGAGCACCCCAGCAAGCCAATCACTCAACAAACTTCCCTGGGCATACAACAAAACGCCCCCCAACCCGACAGAACCCGCCAAGCCGATTTCTCCATACCAATCGAAACAAATCAGACCAGCACGAGAAAAACGGAGTTTCAATTCAAGAAGAATGGTATGGAAGGGTACGAACCATGCCATCCTCAATCTGGTCGGGAACGGCCGAGCTGGAGCCCACCCGGGCTCTCTGCATGGCCTTGTACGCCTGGTTCTTCCCCATCTCCGGACGAATTCGGACAGGGTCTGGTCCGGGAGAGCTCGATTTCGAGCAACCTACGACGGGTCGCGGATGCGGAAGGGGGACAGGAAGTCTTCTAGGTTTTCATTGGTGAGAGTTCGTCGGAACGGGAATTACAAGAACCGAGCCGATCAGATTTGGACGCTGCTGGATCGAGAGAGGTAAGGGCAGGAATCGCAACCCGCCAGAAGCACAAGGCTAAAGGGCCCTCTTTGAAAAACAAGGCTTTTGAGCCCAGGAAGAAAGGATGCTTTGGATGGGTTGCCCAAGAGTATGTACAGTTAAGGATGATCGGTTTTAAGGTGGATCAGTTCCGATCTAGAACCGGAAACCGGTTGGGTTATCGGGAATCAAACTAGTTCTCTCTAAAACTGACCTCATGCCCGTCGGTCCATATTGATTCGATCTTATTATTGAATTGAACTCGAGTTGATACTCACTCTAACTATTAGTAATCTTTAGGAAAAGTATCAAAAAAGATATAAACCTATTACACTTATGTCAATTAAGTCATAACCTTTTCAATTTGATCACTTTAGTCTTTAGCCTTCTAATAATTTGCTAATTAAGTAATTTCGGCCAATTTTGGCTGAAAATAGTTAACGTGGGCACCGATTATCCTATATGACATGGGTGATATTATTTTTTTAACTTCTTTTTATGGCTACCTGTGTAGGATTTACCTAGATGGGGATGGGTCACCTCGTTTGCAGCCAAGGACATGAAGGCCATCGCAAAACTTGGGTGACGAGCAAGGCCATGAAGGGTTGAGGCCCCTTTCCCAAAACTGAACCAAACGCGGTTGCGCAAATGAGCTCTAAAGATTCTTGTACAAAAGCTTGGTCTTCGGTAATTTTGTTTTTTTGACTGCTTTAGGAAAATGTCAACATTGACAAAGTTGAAAGCCGAAGCAGGTGGAGACCTCATTCTATCTTGGGCTTTTAGCATTTTCGGAAGATTTCAAGGTTGATGAATTTTTTCCTTTCAAAATTAATCCCACTTATATATATATATATTTTATTCAAGTCTTGCCCTCATGATTGTTCGTCTTCAACCTGAATATCTGGAGTTGGAAAAATGCCGATGTAGGGTTGCCCGGTTTGCGCGATGTCCAAGTCAAATTTGGTGCCAGGCTTGCGCAATGCTGAAATCTAGATTTGACTTGCTTGAGGTCATGTGACCATAGTGTCACTAGGGTCGTACGACTTCGGCAACCTTCATCTATGGTTGTGTTGACCGTCAAAGGTCAGACCTGGGAAGCTTAAGGTCACGTGACCCTGATGGCTAGTTTCCTTGAGGTCACTCAAACTTGTCGGCCCTCACCCGAGGTTGCCACCTCGATGAGTCATGCCTTAGCTTTGCTGAGTTTAAATGATCTCCATCACCTGGTGTTTTCGTTGGGCTTTGACAGGGGCTGCAACGAGAGGGGCCGATCGACGCTTGCTTGGTTTTTACGATAGCCTCTAAGGACTTGAGCTCGTATGTATCTCTCACGTGCTACTTTCACTGCCTGATCTTGCTCGGTGTCAAGAATTCACGGCGAAGTGTGAACCACCATTCCGACCAAAAAAAGAAAAAAAGTGTGAACCACTATACCGACATCACCTACTATCACTCTTCCATCTAGTGCTTGCGCGATGACGCCGATGGCCATCCTTTCTCTTCTTACTTGTTGCTATGGCCGCCATATCCCTTTCAGTTGAATAGGTAAACATCAAGTTTCTCTTACCCCCTCTTTGCATGGCGGGGGAGGTTTGTTCTCACTCACCTGCTTTGAATTTGTCCTCTTGCTTAATATTATCTTTGAGTAGGAATGAATCAATTTATCAAGAGAAGTCGCACAATGGTGGAGTCTCCCAAGTCAAAAAGACATTTACTTTTTGTCTTCTCTTCTCTCGAAGTCAAAGATTGGGAATTTCCTTTTGTCTATAACGTCGACGAAGAAAGGGAAGACGAGTTTGAATTCCTCTTCTCTTACAACAACTGTGATCGCTCAGCAAATTTCTCGTGGAGGCCTCGCACTTCATCTTTTCTCCGGCGACTTCACCGGGTGCAGAAGAAGGAAAAAAAAACAAGAAAGAAGAAGATGAACATAGAGAAGAAGAAAGAAAGAAAGAAAAAAAGAAATCCTAAAAATTGACATGTGAGAAGGACATACGAGCTAACACCTTTATTTGAGACTAAATTAAATTATTGTTTACAAAAATAACTCTACTTTAAATCTTTATTTAAATCTTGGGATAACGACCAGCATCAAAGTGAAGGTTCATATAACCTTGTTGTATCCATCGTCGTAGAAGATCTGAAGAAATTTAGAAAGTGAATCCTTCAATTAATTTAAGTTTACGGGCAATATTAAACATTAACATATAGTTTAGAAATTAAATTGAATATGTATAAGAGGTTCACTAATTACATTAAATAAATTGAAAATTTAAGGATGCCATTACTTATTGAACTAAATTTCAAATGTTATATTCTATATTAAATTAAAGTTCAGCACTATCATTTTTCCTTAAATTTTCCCAACTTGAGTCAACTTTAATTGCGATGAGACGGATACGCCGGGCACAGAGAAAATAAAAAAGTCCATCAAAACATGGACAAAAATATCAAAGAGATTCGATACATAAACCGCATTTGTCGCCACTCCTCTGCCTCCAACCTCTGCTCTGTCTTCTCTTCCATTGTTTCTTCAACTCCTACGTCACTGTCCGAGGCTTGTTCCAGCCCGTGGGAACGGACCATTTCCCTCCGTCTCCGGCATTTTCACAAACACCTCGCGGGCGTCTAGGGTTTTTTCCCTCGGCCGCGTCCCTGCTCGGACCGGACAACCGGACTTTTCGCCCAGGAAAAGCCGCCGGTACGCATGGACCGATCTCCGTCTATCTTTCTTGCCCGCTTTTTTTTGCGAGTTTTTCGTGCCTTGATCGTTGAATTTGAACACCATGCAGATTGATTTTTGATGGGTGTGGTTGAAATAAGCAGCTTCTCCGCTCTTTGGTCTGCCAAATTGAACGGCGCCCGGCGACCCGTTTGCTCGCTCGAGGGAAGGCGGAGGGGGGTCGTCGCCATGGCCTCCACCGTGGACGTCCAGCATTTGAGCGAGGCCAACCGGGAATTGACCGGCGACTCGTTCATTCGGCCTCATCTGAGGAAATTGTCTCCTTACCAGCCCATTTTGCCTTTTGAGGTTAGTGCTGAAGCTGGTCCTTTTGAACTTTTTAGTGTACTCTTGCAAAAGGTGTGAGCTTTTGCTTGATGCTTTGCTTTAAATGTCATTGTTGATGCTTAGATGGGAGAGTGTTTCTGGGTTAATAGTTTTGGAGTTTCTTGTAAGTTACCCAAGTTGATTTATCTAGGCGCCAAGGATTTCGCTTCTCAATCTTGGGCTTGCCTGAGAAAATTCAATCGTTATTACAATCTCCTACTGCAGCCTCTTGGTTCCTAGGAATATAGATTAAGGTGAGGAATTGATTCTTTTAAGTCTCGTTTATGCACCAAGAATTGAGCCAAAAGTAATTCTCCTCCCATTTTCCAGTCTGAATGAATGTCAACTGATTGTGGAAGTCCTCCTCCCAACCATTGTACACCTTTGAACTCCCGCTCCATGGGACATAATTTTGTTTATGCTACGGTTGTTTGGTTCTCCTATTTTCATTAATACATGAAGCATGGCACTTCATTTGCAATTGTTAATGCACAAACTGGACATTGTCACGAGTTCTATGTTGATGTTGGCGTTGTGTATCTACTGCAGGTTTTGTCTACTCGTCTTGGAAGAAAACCAGAGGACATTATCAAATTAGATGCAAATGAAAACCCTTATGGTCCTCCTCCGGAGGTAAGTTTCATAAATGATTTGACTGTGCAAAATAATATATTACTGTTTCTTTTTCTTAATAATTACGAATAAATGAATCTTGTTCTTTGTTAAAGCTTCGGTTAGCTACTTATCCAAACAACAACAGCAACAACAGTAGTAGTAGTAGTAGGAGGAGGAGGAGGAGGACGAGGAGGAGTGGTAGTAGTAGTAAAGCTTCACTCGTTTGAATAGACCATCTGTTATTAAGTTTTCTTGTGTCTCCTCTGTTAAATCTTCGGAATTTGCAGGTTTTTGAAGCTCTAGGGTCAATGAAATTCCCATATGTATACCCTGATCCAGAGAGCCGCCGGCTCCGCGCTGCTCTTGCTGTGGATTCTGGCCTCGAAGCTGATTACATTCTTGCGGGATGTGGAGCAGATGAACTAATCGATTTAATTATGCGGTTAGACAAAGCATTTCTTTTGGCCCTTAAAGTTATCTTGACATTAGTATTGCACATGTCCTAATCAACTTGTAAATATGTCATGCAGATGTGTTCTGGATCCTGGTGATAAGATTGTGGACTGCCCTCCAACATTTACAATGTATGAGTTTGATGCTGCAGTTAATGGGGCACATGTTATCAAAGGTGATCAGTTGCAGATGAGTTCTTTTTCTGTTCTGAGTGACAATCTTAATAGATGTATTTAATATTGAATCTGCTTTTATCTTTTGTTCGGTATGTATTCTTCAACTTAACAATGAAACATACCGCAACTTTTGAGCTTATCATTTTCTTTTCGATCTTCTTCTCCAGTTCCTAGGAAGCCAGACTTCAGCTTAAATGTGGAACTCATTGCTGATGCTGTTGAGAAGGAGAACCCTAAATGCATATTTTTAACTTCTCCTAATAATCCAGATGGGAGGTATCTCTCAATTCTGAGTACTTGTGCTTTAAACTTATATAATATATATATATATATATATATATATTATGTTCTGTATGACACTTGACTTCGAATCGTTAAGATGTATGAATTCAACATCTAAATGAGTGAGTTGATTGTCGGTTTTTCTACTTACTATCGCATTAAAACTCACAATAAAGGTCACTTTTGTTAATTGCCATTGCATCTTGCGTCGTAATTTTGTGCAATTCACGCTATAAAGATGATACACACTTTTATAGTTGTGATTTCCTTTATATAATATAATGTGGATCTGCTAATCTGATAGTGTAATAGTAGTTGTTGGTATTGTAGTGACAGAGCTATCTGCCAATTCTTGACTCAGTGTACTAATACTGCAGTATTATTGGTGATGAAGATCTCATTAAAATCCTGAAACTCCCAGTGCTGGTCGTGTTGGATGAAGCATACATTGAGTTTTCGGGATTGAGTCTAGGATGAAATGGGTGAAGAAGTATGAGAACTTGATTGTTCTCCGGACATTTAGCAAAAGAGCTGGTAAGCACACAGTGTCGCAGTTTCTGGAGATTGACAGATTATGCTGGTGCTATTTCGATTTGTTTGAGGAGCTTTTAAATTCATGGATGTCGGCAAATTTATGCCAATGTAGCTTTAGCTGGACTTCGAGTGGGTTATGGAGCATTTCCCTTGAGCATTATTGAGTATTTGTGGAGAGCGAAGCAACCTTATAATGTATCTGTTGCTGCTGAAGTTGCTGCATGTGCAGCATTGCAGAATCCAACTTATCTGGAGGTAATTCTTAGTTAATTATTGATGACATTCTCCATGGAATTCTACCTTTAGTAATCTGAAAGCAAAGCATCAATGTTCTTAATTCTCAAAGCCCTATCTTTGAACTGTTTGTTGATTATTACCAGGATGTTAAAAACGCTCTGGTACAAGAAAGGGAGAGGCTTTTTAAACTTCTAAAGGGAGTTCCATTTCTCAATCCATATCCTAGCCATTCTAATTTCATTCTTTGCGAGGTTACATCAGGAATGGATGCTAAAAAGCTGAAGGTAAGTTAGGACTCTCTCATTTTAATATGCATTGAGAGTTTAAGACAGACATTCAAGGATTCACCTGTAAAAAGGACAGACATTCAAGGATTCACCCGTAAAAAGGACATTCAAAAATTATTTCTTTGATGTTATCTTTGTTGAGTTCCTCTATTATACCGTCATCTGTTATTATGGCCACTAATATTTACATGTTGCAAGGATTAGATGATCTCTTTTGATGACATATTCACTGAATTCCTTGAATCCTTGAAATTTTTCCCCCTCTTCCTTTATTTTCCACAAAGTATTGCTTGTCCAAATTGATGCAGGAGGACCTTGCCAAAATGGGTGTCATGATCCGTCACTACAACAACAAAGAGTTGAAGGGTTATGTCCGTGTATCAGTCGGGAAGCCCGAGCACACAGCTGCTTTGATGGACGGCCTTAGTCGCCTCTCACAATGACTCTGCAATTCCATGACTTTTTGTTAAGAACAAGGTGGAACAGGAAATAGATCTCCCTCACATGCTATAATGCTAAAGACATTCCCCTTGTTTTTGCAGAATTTCCTCAAGACAGGTTTACAAAATTTTTGTTATAGTTGCTGAGGTATGTGTAAGTGTACCAGGGGCTATTCTGTTTAGGTTAGTCATTCTGGATGAATCTGTGTAATTTATTCCAACGATTCGCTGTGTAGCTTTTATTGATAGTCCCATGTCTCATCTCTATAACAAATTGATAAGGCTTTTCTAGATTCATGCCATTAATCGACTTTGAGCACTGGCATCAATAAAGATCCTCTCCTTGCTTGATGTCACAATGTATGAATTATTTGTTGTGTTATGGTGTGCCGATATCTGAAGTACAACAGTCATGAACAGTTTTGTTAAGACATTTGTACTGACATCTGTACTGGACTTGACTTAGTATTTTTTCTACATTTGAGGGTAGGTGTACTTTATTCTACATATAGTGGTGGGTCTACAAATTAGTTTGCAGTGAGTTTATCGAAATTATTCCATGTCCGTCACTCTGTATTGTTGGAACCGTGGTCTGAGGAGCGGTCACATAGTGCTAAATAAAGCATGAATAGTTCACGAAGTTTGGGTTAAGCATCTTCCTATTACAGGTGTAAGTGTTCTCATGAATGCCATTTAGACCGAGCAAAGTATGTGTATTGCTAGATGTTTATGGGAGAATCATGACCAACTAGGCAAAGTTCTGATAATCTTGAGACTTTGCACGCCATGACTCTTTTTTAGGTCCTTTCATGGCCTTGCGCAAGATCTCTAATTGTTATAGATCTCAAATTAATAGTTTGAGTTGGATTTGATTGTTAGAGGTGAATAAATAAATTCTAAGAGGAAATTGGTAAATTGAGCAGATTGGACAAAGTAATTATTGGAAACTTCGTCTGGGAGAAATAATAAGGATGGCCGGGTGAGCCGGTTCAAGAAAAATAATCTTGCAAATGCTTGCAACAATAGACTGTATTCTAACCTTTTTCCCATTTCCAGTCATTCAGGGATAAAAATATGGTGAGCACAAGTGGTCCCACTTCAATGACCGGCCCTCGGATGATGGCTGATAAATTGGAACATTACAGAGAATTGAATCTAATAAATGGCTAATGGACAGGCGACCAGATCTGGTGCAATGATCTACCAAATTCTGACCCCAGATTATCGCGCCAATTTAAATCCGAAAAGGTTAAATTGCTTCCAAGCATGTTATTCAAACGAATTTCCCAAAAGAATTCCACCGTAAAGAATCCTTATCATAAGAACTCTCTTATTCGACGCAACAGCAAGTGTGTAGTCGCTTGACCTAGCATTAGGACAAACCAAACAACTATGTCACAAAGCAAAGAACACTCACACATGGACTCTGAACATAGTACGAGGTTATCACCAGCAGATGTGAACTCTTGCTATCCATCAATTAGAATCAACGATATGTTCAGTCCCATGTCTTTCTGAATAAGCAGGAGTTCTGATTTCTCAACATCATTTTGCTTGGCGTCTTCTAATTCGTGCAGTGAGACTATCTCAGAAGTAGCATAGAACTGGACTTTGCAATGCTGATACGTTTTTGGTGGGATAGGCACCTGTTATGTTCCTAACTAGACTGGTGGTCTGCTGTCCACTCTTCGCTTTTTACGTATCCATTTCGGCCCATTTGAATTTTATCATGTTCACGACCATTATGTTCTGGGATGGTAGATCAAGTTTCAGGGGTCCAAAAAAGGTGGGAGTAAATAGGAGATAAATGAAGCCCCAAAGAAATGGTAACCACAGCATCCTTTAGAAGTTCTGAGTCAGAGTTGATTCTCTGTTTGAAAGGATCATCAAAATTTGCTAAAAGAAAATGTAACACACATGGGCTGCTCGTACCTCGCTTGACCTGAGCTCAGGTTGCATCACATGAGCCACAACTTCGACATCTGTCAGGGGTTCAGCTGGAATGTCAAGCTACGTATACAGGATGCAGCATTTGAGGCGGAAAAATTACCAACATCCCAAAAATAATATCCTTCATATTATGATCTTCCACTTAACAGATCCATAATTTTACTCATATACCTCAGACTGCAAGAGTGAAGGCACATGTGCGACCATCGCTGCTGATTGCCACGGTTCCCCACTCAGCCAGCAGCTAAGTCATGCAACAGCATCACCTACACTTACAAATACATCATGCGCAGGATGAGTACCCACCGGTCTCAAGAAATCAACATGGTCAACTTTAACGGACCGGGGTGCCACACCAGCAAAGGCATATGTGCTTGAAAAGGCCAATTTAAAAGCCCTTCGCATTAAAAATCCTTCAAATATTCTCCCATGGATATTCCTTTGCTGTGGCCGGCATATTAGCGAGTTCTCAAAACAAGTATCTCTTTATCAGAATGCTATCTCTGTCTGCCAGAGCTGGCATATCACAGAAGACACGACCTTCTGCAAGTAAAGCCTGCAGCCTGGACAAGTCATCTACGTTACCATATTTGTTACGTTCTTCTCTCTTCTTTTTCCTCATTTTATTCCTCTTTTCTGCCTCTTCCCAAAGTAATTTTTCTCTATCTGTCACTGGTGAGATAGGTTTAACTGGAGCTGATTTCCCAGTTCTAGAATCACGAGCCACAAATGTGAAACTGGCGGTAAGTGCAACTGAATCTGAAGAATCCTGGGTTTCTGCATGGAATTGCCAGTTTAAGGTAAACAGCAGAATGGATCAATAATAAGACTATATCATGGAAATGATAACTTTATGAAGATCTGATATCTGAATATTGTGCTCGACCAACATGTCAGGATCCTTCACAAACCAATACTTCTTGGCAAGAGGATGTTGATTAGCAAGCTTCTCTATAGTATGGACGGGTTTACTATTTTATTTATTTATTTTTGGTAATAAGGGAATGGTGGATGGAGAGAAAATTAGCAAATTTCTCCATAATTTTTACAAGTAGAGTACCAAAATCATGGAAGAGCAAGTATGGTTTGTGAAGAATAAACATATACTTAAGGCACGGCCATCAAAGTGACACCATCCTGCAATTGCTTAGTGGCAGCAGATGAAAATGTATGATCTTGTCCAACAAGCCAACAAAGCAATGTCATCAACTCTAGGAAAGAAAGTAGCATACTATCAGTCATTTGGAAGCACTGTTTCATATAACACCTTCTGTGGACTGAGTTACTTCCAGTTGGATCTCCATTGATGAGCACCCAACCCATTTAACAGCTCCCGCTATTTGCAAGTCCATGTCAATATGGATTGGCCTCTTGAGAACCATCCTGTCTACAGAAGCAGTGACTAGTAATAGAGGCCTTGTGGTGCCATTGTCGCTGGAGCAATGCTGGTCCAAAAGAAAAGGCTAAATAAAACAGGGGTTCTTCTGTTATGCACAATTTTAATGATGAATTCCACACTATATGAACTACAACTGATCACTTGAGAACTTAAGCATTAAGCCTCTGATCGCAGAACCTGATACGGACAAAGATTGATGAGAAATTAGACATGCTCTTATACGAATGATAGAGACAAGGTACTGCTTACAGCAAATAAGAAGCATGTTGTTCAATCTTTCCGTCAAAGAAATGAACTCCTCTCTAATACCAAATGACTGATTCTAGATTATTCAAACAAGGACTTGACATTCAAACGACTAATAGCAAGATACTTGAACTGATTAACCACCAACTAAGCGCCGCCATCAGTCAGTTTTACATCAGGAATTCATCAAAGTACCAGTTAACTGTATTACTCTATTAGTGTCGATGACATCACATGCAATTCATCTTCCGCAGGAAAAGCCCATTAGAATATGCATCGAGAAAACTTTAGCATGAAAAGCATCGCAGAGTACATATGGCACCACATCCAGATAAAGGAAATCAAGGCATCGCCATCCGATAGTCGTTCAAAGCTCGTTCATTTACCTTATAGCAAATGGTCCCGGCGAGAGCATCGAGATCTTCCACCAGCTTCCCCATCCTGATCTCGTTCCAAGGATTCCTGTACTGCTCCCTGAGCACATAATCGCTCGAGAACTTGTAGAAAATGCTCGTCCTGCTCCTGGCCGGGCTCCGCGGGACCAATTCGCTCTCCGGCGGTGGCGGCGCCGCCTTCCCGCTCGCGCCGGCGCCGCCGACCTCCTCGAACATCTTGGATCTCGCTTCCCACAGGGCGTTGGTGACGGGGAGAAGTACATGCCGGGCCACAGGCTGATCGGCTTCCGGATCGACGATCCGGCGTCGATGGGCGGAGAGCTCTCGTGGGGCGGGGGAGCGGCGGCGGAGGACGGCGGAACGGGGGCTCCGCCGTCCGCCGTGGCGGAGAACCGGGCGGCGCGGGGCCATGATGGCCGGAAAGGAGGGAGCTTGAGGAGACGGTTGGAGAGCGTTCGGTGGAGGGGCGCCATCGGAGTTATGGAAGGTGGAAGGTGGATTGGAGTGACGTTGGACTATATGAATTTAGTAGAAATTATTGTTTTAACAAAAAAATTTTTTTGATAAATTATATGAATTATAGTAAAAACAAATATTTGGAATTTTTTTTTCTTTTAAACAAAACGTGGTGCTTGCGCCTCGAGTATAGGACATTAAATTAAGAAAGCTATGTAGAGAGATGGAATGCATGTCCTAATAATAATAATAATAATAATAATAATAATAATAATAATAATAATTTCTTTAATAATAATCTTCATTGGAATCTGTCAAGGCAAAAAAAATAAAAAATAAAAAATAAAGAAGGAAAGAAAGAAGAAAAGAAGAAATAGCAATCGAATTTTTCATGGAAAGACATCCTATAAGTATAATCCTCTCGTGATTGAATAGTAGCATCATCTTTTGTAGCATTTACAAATTTCTCAAACAAATTCAAAAAATGAAAAACTTAATTCAATTTATGGAGTTAAAACAGAATTACTGACTCAAAATTTACTAGAGGAAAAAACTCATAAAAAAAAAAAAAAAAAACTTGAACAAATCCCAAATTCCTTCCCACCTTCCCAAATATCAAAGCACCACATAATTCGTATTATGTCGAACATTTTAGTGTTGATGTCCTTTAATTTTCTTTTTAAATTCGTGACATTTGGAACTTTTGAAAATCGAAATGTGGGGCCCTATTTGCTTGCCCTCCCAGGTCTGAATTAGCGCGAAAAATCATAATCCATAAAATACTCCTTCATAAATGATTATTCACATTTTTCATAAAAACGAATGAACAAAATACATTTTCATTGTTAATGAAATATCTAGATATATATTGTAAAGTGAAAATACCTTATGTTGATAAATTTTTGTAAGATAATAAAATGTCAGGAAAATAATTTTGAAATTACATTTTTCCCGAAACATTTTGTAACAAATTACGAAACTGCCATTCAGTTTTCCTTCCAATTCTACCCCTCAAAAGCCCACTATTTCACAATTTTGACACTCGGTGCTGATGTATGTGATGCAGAGCTCGGGCTAGGGCTCGTTCTTCTCAATTTCTCTGCAGCGCGCGCTCTGCCTTCGACCCAGCATCGAACCAGGAACTTCCAGCGAAGTGAGTTCAGCTTTAACCTCTTGCTCTTCAAAATTTCTCGCTCCCTCTTCGTCTTTCCGTTTAGGGTTTGTTTCTCTTGGTTCTTTGAAGGGTTTCGTTTTGGTTTCCCCTCCGTAAAGTCGTTTGAATCGCTGCATTTTCTAGTCCATCTTCCATTCTAAGTTCCTTCAATTTGCTGTAAAACGAGGGACGAGATGAGCACACAAGAGGGTCGGCTGCGTTTTGTTGTGTGTGGGGTTTATTATAGGTGGAGGTCAACATTGGATTTGTCGCAGTTTTGTTTGTTCATGAACATTTTTTTTTGGGCCTAAATTAGCGTGCAATTTTGTTTCTTTTCCATTGATTAAATTACGATTGTGGGTATTCCTGTTTCAGGTAGAGGAAGCAGTGATTGAGGATTAGGAGGATGAGCGGAGGAGGAGAGAAAGGGTCGGCCACCACGAAGACCCCCGCGGATTTCCTGAAATCGATTCGCGGGAGACCGGTTGTTGTCAAGCTGAACTCTGGAGTTGATTATCGAGGTACTTCTCTCAACATGGTCTCTGTATTGGGAGAGTTATTCAGCAAAAATTGTCTCTATGTAGCCAGATCTTGCTGAGTTTTTGATTATTTCTGTCCTCGTTTGTTACCTATTGTACTGAATCCTATGTGCTGTTAACTACTTGTCTCAAACTTTAATTAGTTGGGGATGGTTTATCGATTGAATTCTTGGCGGCTCATATGAGTTAAGTGGCCGCTTACTGACCTCAAAATTCAAACAGAAGTTTAAGTCAACCGCAATTATGAACCAAATGAACCTTACCTGAATATTGCTTTTGTCAGAAAATTCAGAGTCATATTGTGACCCTGCATCATGGGCAGTTAAGTTGGTCTTGCCATGTACATTGTGGTCTTGATGTAAGTCATTAAGCCTATTCTTTTATTTCATCAGGAGGGAATATCTCTTCAAAATATAATAGCCGTTTCTTTTTCTATCAATGTCCGTGGTATTCGTTGTTGAAAAGAGATCTGTAGTAAAATTGAGGCTCTGATGTTAAACTCGTCTTACAATGATTAAATGGGAAGTTTTGCTCATGAAATCAGTTAGTATTATAGATATTTAGCCAATAAAATGATGGTGGAATAACAGCCTTTTTCTTGGGAGAAATTGTAAAAATAAGGGTCATGCACATACATGCTGCTATTCAATTACAAAGTACAAAAAACCTTTCTTTGATGGCATGAGTATATATATCCTGGCTTTCAAATTTCACAGCTTTTTTCTTTTGGGTGTTGAGAGAGAGAGAGGAAGAACAAGCGCAGATATAGAGAAGGGCAGAAGCAGGGCCTTTGGTGATAAATTAGCAAACTTATATGGGATTAAGAATTGGTTGCTTGAAAGCCATTTGATCCATTCCAATGGCCTTATCATGAAAATGAGAGGATAATACCCTTTATGTGGGCCTTATGGTGTCATTTTCTAAAAATATCTGAATTACAGTTTGTAGTAAATCCTAATAGAGGAAAAGCTGTGTCTGTGTGGTATGTGCCTATGACCAAGCTTTTTCTTGTCAACTTCTTGTGATTTGTAAACCTTAGTGCTTGTGGCATGAGACCTGGATGGGAGTTGAGTTGGATGATACTAAATTAATGAATGTGGAATGTTTCTGACAAGCATGTTCTCCTTCCCATGCTATATGCAGGCTATGCTGATGATTAGTTTAGAATCACAATCTTGTGCTGTCTGAACTGGTGTGGTATTCTTATATGTTCTGATGCGTTGGAATTTTATGCAGGTATTCTAGCCTGCCTGGATGGATATATGAACATAGCAATGGAACAGACGGAAGAGTATGTCAATGGACAGCTGAAAAACAAGTATGGCGATGCTTTTATTTGAGGAAATAACGGTAACAATGTGTACAAGATTTCTGACTTTTTAGTTTTGTTGACTTGGACCTTTCCTAACTGGTATGATTTATTGCAGTTCTGTACATCAGCACTTCAAAGCGGACTCTAGCAGATGGGGCTTAGCGTTGATTGTTCCATGTAATGTAGCAATGCGGAGTTAATGTAGCCATAACTTTTGATGGGTACATTCTTGGTTGCTCTAGAATCGTGGAAAAGTTAACATATTCCAAAATTTAGAGCTGATTTGTGATTCCTACTGATAATTCTGCATCTCATTAAATCGGTCTGTGAATTGCTTGAAAAGGACTTATTATGCCCTGGCTCTTCCTTAAGTAGCATGTCATCATATGTATGTGGCTGTTTGTGTATTGCCAAATGGCTTTATGTTGTCCTGTTTATGA
The DNA here is from genome assembly GCF_016545825.1 of Eucalyptus grandis. NCBI lineage: Eukaryota > Viridiplantae > Streptophyta > Magnoliopsida > Myrtales > Myrtaceae > Eucalyptus > Eucalyptus grandis. The sequence goes on from NC_052612.1 coordinate 3,146,073, forward strand.
AGAAGGCGAATTGCATTTAAGCATCAACCTTGAATGCCATCTATCTATGTCTGTATAATTGTTTCTATTGCAAAAGCTCATCGAGATAATTGATATCATGTCTGTTGGCATAGATTATTGCCGTGACCCTCCCGAATGAGTTTGAGGATTGCTAAATGGGCGCGAATGGTCCCTCTTGCAAGACAATGTTTACTCTTGACACGGGTTCTCCCAAACCCTATCGATCGTTAGTTGAATTTCTCATTATAATTATGGCCTTTGTTTTGACTTTAGGAGCCACCATTAATATATGATGAGCCGATTAAAGATCGAATAAAACGTTGGAGTTTGTTTTATTTTTGTGAGTTAAAAATTCAGGAGATTTGACTACGCTAAACATATTACCTAATGAGCAATGTGTTAGCTTAGCTCATTTAGGGATTTAGTTTTATGCATTCTTTCACACATATTTTTTGTTTTTCCTGAGACATGTATATCTAAATGATCATGCAAAGGTACTCATACAACAAGATTTAAGCAAGACAATATCCAAGCAAGATATAATAATATCAAAGCAAGTGCACAACAACCCGAGACGCGTCGGGCAACCTTAAACATCGCGTTGTTATCAAGCAACGGTAAAGTACCTATAAGGACTAATGAGGCTAACCCGAGACTCATCGAGGATTCAAAACAAAGCCAATTGACGACTGAGCATCCCCTACCCAGCATGTCTGAAGTCTGGACAGCGTGCGGTGGATGCCACTCCATGTGCTAAACGACACCGAAATGATAACTAAAAGGCCTCGATGCATCTTTGCAAAGCCAACCCGAGACATGTCAAAGATGCAATACCCAAACAAAGGCCCACCAAACGTCTCCTATTAAGCATGCATGAAGTCTGGTAGCAGGCGTGTCGCGTGGTCTTAGGACTGAAAAATGGCTTAAAATTATTCAAAAACAACATCATCACATTCTCGAGCCATGGGGACCCCTGAGGGTTGGCCCGGTGCTTGTCGAATGAACCAAACAAGACTGAACGCTCGCTGTCCACGGTCTGGACAGTGCTGCACAGCCCTCTAATGAAAATCCATCATCTCGGCATTAGTCACGAAGATACACAGACTATTAAATTCTATTCGTACGAACACCAGTAGGAAAGCCATGAGGATGGTAAATAAGATAGTTGATGCGGATCAATTACTCATTCTTAATCAGAGTGGGCATAAAAGTTAATGCCCAAATGAGGATTGTAGACAACCGAAATGAGCCATCAACAGCCACATAAAAGCAAGAAGCTCTCCACCTTTACTCAGCACCTGCACATGTACTTCTCCTTTAATATGTTGCTGCATATGACAACATCTCAACCCAAACTCCGCTCATTATCTTCCACTTCATTTCCCGAGCTCTTTCATCTTTTTAGCTAAATCGGTCCCCTTACTGAGCATGGATTTCGAATGGTATACATCTTTCAATGATTCTTCAGATTTCAAAAACAATTGCTTGCATAGCTGCTCCACATCCTGGGTCGCATCATTCATGTGGAGTAATTCTAGTAACTCCCCCAATGTCTCCCCTATTGTGATTTGGGCAATGCTTGCCACAACAGACATCACATTAGGTTGATTAAGTAACAGATACAACATATAGTTAGAGAGGATCTTGCTAAATTCCCTTTCATCTTTTTTTTTTCATGGATTTCTCTTTGTTGTACCAGATTTCAGTAGCAATATGCCATATTATAATATTGTCATCATAAGTACCCACAATGAAATCCTTTAGAAGATAAACAGATTTGTTTCCATCAGATAAACTCTCGAGATACAAACGACCTCTGGCCTCATATACCTTTTGCGCATCATATTTAGGACTCGATTTACGTCTCACCTCCTCAAAGATAAAAAGCCACAGCTTTTTAAGAAAAGGATTCTTGAATACGTACTTTGTCTTTGTAATCATTAATTTTTTCCCTTTGGTGGTCCTCAGGCCAAAACGTCTGGTGATTGTCTCATCGGCTTGATGGAAATAAGAGAAGATTTTCTCAGCCGTATGGAATGGAAAATCAAAGAGATTAGAAGAAGCAATGCTGCCCAAACTTCTCAGACTCTCCTTCAAGCTCATGGATAAGAGGTTGCAAACTGAGATGGATTCTGACCACCTTCGAAATATTAATGGTGTATGTAAGGCCTCGTAAGTAACAATAGCATTAGGCTCTACTTCACATGTGACGTATCGGGGCTCCCTTAGCTTATACTTGTCATATGCCAATTTGTACATAAGTGAATATAATCTAGATGATTTGGAGTTGTTTTGCATATTTTCGGCAAGGGTCCAATCTGAGAAAATGAGCATAAATAGAGCTACTGCATCGAGAACAATCCCTCCAAAAAGAAGGATATAAGTAATTTTGACATCAAGTTTGGAGAGTTGATGCTTCTTCAAGTGATTGAAGAGGACGAAAGCCACCACAACACCCATGAAGTTTACGAAGCGGAAAAAGTAGCTCAACCTGGAACGTGTTGCTAACGTTTTTGTGTATAGCACTTCGTAAATGAACTGAAGTTCAACTGACATTGCCTCAACGCCTCCATTGCAGAAACGAGGCGGAAATATTCTAGGCTAATATTGCGTTCTTCAAATGTGAACATGAGATCTCCGAGGAAAATCTTAAAGATTTGAAAGAAGTAGTACGATAGCTCTACCACGGTGCTCTCACTAGTCTTTGCTTCATCTTCCTTATGATACGTTGAAAGGAGCGTCCTTATCATGGGAACAACATTAGCCAATAACGGACGCGCTCTGTGAGAGCACCCATTCCTTGAGCCTTGGGAGGCTTGAGAGATTAAGTGCTACTATTCTCTCTGCATTTTTTATGACCCCAACAAGGAAAACCAGCATTGCTGGGATCATCAGCGACCTGTCGCTGGGAAATATCTGCCCAAATACGTAAATGGTAGCACCGATTTGGAAAATGAGACTAAGCAAGTGTCGTCGCCAAAGTGAACTATCATCTAGAGAAAAGGCAGTGATAGTGTCTGGACCACCAAGATGTAACAAGAGAAATGAGGCCCAAAATGCCTGAAGTGCTTTGTCTACTTCAGTTGCATGAGTGCCCAAATTACCTTGGTTGTGAGAGATGAGCCTAATTGCAAATGCGGCTACCCAGTTAGCTAGCAAATAGGCCAACCATAAGAGGAAAATGATGTGATCGTTTCTGTTTTCTTTCTAATGGGTGAAAATATAATAAGAAAGACCTGAAGTGAGAGGCTTAACAAGACAAAACCTTGGATGTTTCATTGGTTCAACAGATCTGAAATGGAGCTAAACACCATGTTCTTGCTTTGTTTGAATTTTATCGCTCCTATCCAATATAAGATTGATGAGAAGTTGAGAACAATACTATTCTCTCAACAATCCATCTAGAGAGTTTACATGCATCAAGAAAACAATGCTTTGCAGACTTTAAAAGGAAGCCTTGAAACTTCCAAGTAAGTGTGGAGTAGAGCGTAATAATGAAAAAGGGTATATTTGGAACATCCCCTCCCTCTCGCTCTCAATGTAATAATGCGTATTATTATTTTTAATTGTTAAGACAATTGGTTAGGAGGCGGCGACGTTGGGGAGGGTCAATGCTTGGGACTTTCGGCCTTGGGAGGATGAAGCAGCACGTGCAGAGCACTGGCCTTGCTCTGCCCCTGATTCAATGAGTGGTGCGGGTGCTGTCGTTTTTGGGGGACAGGTTCAATGTGTTCCTGAGGTTGCTGAGGGTTCGCAAGAATCTAACCTTCTGCCATGGTTTTTCCTTTTTCCTCCGTTAGATTAGATAGTATTACGATTCTACCATCGTCATGAAAACAAGTTATTTGCAAAGCATTTTTTGTTGATTGAAGGTTGAGTTTTCAATCGTACGTAGACTGACAATTAGAGTCGTATAAAAATTCCATCATATTTATACAAAATTAATAGTAGTATATTATTATTACTTGGGACAACTTGACCTTATTTAAAGTTGCCCGAATCAGAAATAATTACTACTCAATGCTAAACATCTCAAATTCTTTCTTAGAAAAATTTCATCTTAGTGGACTCAATATAAGTCACTAGGGTTTGCATGATAACATTTCTGTTTCTCCCAATTTCTAATCTTTTGTTCCTCGGAACAAAAAAAGAACAAAAACTTGAGAAGGAGTGTTGAAAGATATGATTCATCAAATCGTATCTAATTGTTGATAGGTAGAGAATCATGTTTATTTTAGAATTAGAAAGATAGGAGAATATTTCTTTTCCTTTATTAATCTCTTTCTTTGTAATTAAATACACTTTGTACACAATGGAAAAGATACAGTGAATACAAAAATTTCTTCTCCTACATTCCTTCTACCTTTTCTCAATACTTTTCTTGGTCTTTTGACATTAAACAATTGTCGATCGAAAAAGAAAAACATAGAAAGACAATATCTAGTGACATGATCTCTCTTACAACTATTTTATGAGCTAAATCATTTTAGTAACAAGTTCTTTTGTCTTATCTGACTAGCATTGAATTTATCCAACTTAATTCTTCCTCATCCACTTTAATCGAATTTTAACTCAAAATTTGTAACATCTCTAAATAAATCATTCAAAACGAGCCAAGACCTTAGGGATCAATGCCATAAATATGGATTATTAACATCAACATTTTGGTCCATTACGATAAATCTAATTTTCAGCCAAATTGTTTTTATGTTCCCCGGAATAGAAAGTTAGCCCGGGAATAGATTTGGAGTAGAAACGAAAAACAAAAAAAGGTTGCTTCTTGTTCCCGAGAACAATTTCTAGAAATAAGGCAATTTTCTTTTTATTTTTCTTATGTTCCTCTCTTTTGCTACGGCCACCTCTAACCGCTTGGAGCCACCGCCGACAACCGCCGCCTACCGACCGCCGCCGGCTGGTTGATTGCCGCCGCCGACCATCGGTCGCCGCCGCCGCCGTTGCATGACCGCCGGGCCGGCGGTGGGGGCCGTGGGAGGTGGCGGCCGATGGGCTATGCGGCGGCATCATCGGTGATGGTCGGCGGCGGCGATGGTCGGCAGCGGCGGGCGGCGATTGGTTGTCGGCGATCCGTGAGCAAGAACAAAAAACAAATAAATACAAAAAAAAAACTATTTCGTATAAAACGCATTTCTATTCTTTTTATATTTCTGGAATATAAATTTTGCGTAATTACCAAACGCCTTATTTTACTCAGAAATTGTTCCCCGAATAGAAATAGAAAAGAACTATTTCTGAAAAAAAAAACTCTTCCCTAGCCAAGAAATGTTGTCATGCGCAGCCTAAGCCAATTGTTTTCCTTCACAGATAGGGAAACTAAATCTATTCTTTCAAACATAATAACCGTCTCTTTTCTCTAATGATTTTCATTGTATTCATTTATGAAAAGAGATCAGCTATAAAATTGAGGCTCTGATATTAAACATGTCTTCTTATCTATTAACAATGACTAAATGGGAAAGATAATGTAAGAAAAATGTTTCTTCGTGAAATTGGTTATTATTTTCTACATTTGGCAGATTAAATAATGATTGCACAAGATATTCAATTTGATTTTGGAAAAATTATAGCCATCAAATAGCTCAACCGCAAATGAAAAATGATACGATAGTTCACTTTTTTTTTTTTTTAAGGGGTGCAAGTTGAATGAGAAAGACTTGAAACAAGAGGTTTAGTATGCCAAAGTATGGGATATTCCATATATTCCACGGACCCGAAATAAAATTAAATGCCATATTTTTCCCTAGTTTGAATTTTTCTCTAAGGCTCCATTTGTTTCGCGGAAAATAATTTTTGAGAAAACGCTTTCCAAATTTTTCAGCGTTCGTTTTATAGAAAATGAATTCCTTGAGGAAAATGTTTTCCATGAAAGGAAAAAAGTATTCCAAATTAGGGAAAATGTTTTTCACTTTGAAAAGTGAAAACATTTTTCTCACTTAATCTCTCTTATTTCACACCTCTACAAATCCTCACTTCGTCCTCCCCTTTTTTCTTATTCTTTTCTTTTTTATTCGAATTATTCTTTATTTATTCTTTTTCTTTATTTATTCGAATTATTTATAATTTCCTTTTTCTTTTCTATTTCTTTATTTATTTTTCTTTATTTATTTTTCTTTTCTTTGTTTCTCATCTTCTTCTTTCTTGACTAGTCGTCGGCCGTTGCCGGCAAACCTTGAGCTTGTTGATCTTAAGCTCACGCTCGTTGATCCGGCGAGCCTTGAGCTTGATGCTCACGCCGCCAACTGGGAGCGGCAAGCCTCGTGCTCGTCGGTGAGCTCGAGGCTCATAGGTGGTCGGTCACGGGCCATCGCCGTGACCAGCGACCGGCCAAGAAAGAAGGAGATTGAAAACAAAGAAAAAGAAAAAAAAAGAAAACAAAAAAAATTAATAATAGATTTTAAAAATAAAAATAATGAAAAATCAAATTTTAAAAAAATGAAAAATCCAATTTAAAATATAAAATAAATGAAAAAGAGTATATGAAGGAAAATATTTTCCTTACCAAACAGTGAAAAATATTTTCCACTTCATTTTCAAGTTTCATCCGAACATCGGAAAATAATTATATTTTCTTAGAAAATGATTTCATGGAAAATATTTTCAAGAAACTCCACATTTTCCGCGAAACGAATGGAGCCTAATATAATTTTGGTTATTCAACTATCCATCAAGATTTTTTCCTGGCATCAAGAAAGCAGTGCTTTGTAGACATTCTAAGGTTGGGGAGAATTGTTAATTTGTGGAAATGGGAACCGACCCACCTAGGCTTGGAATCGGATTGACCGGTCTAGTTCCTAGGTGGATTAGACCGGTGGTGATATCTTTTTTTTTCTCCCCCAATTACCTGCAAAACTACAAGTGTTGCATAGTCCAAGCCTCGTTAATTTACTCAAAACCATGAACGATCATCGAGATAATTTATTCATAATGAGGACAAATGTTAACCAATGCGAGGTGTCTCCGACTCTCCTTACCTTTGTCTACAAGCAATATCTTTTTAGCTCGATCGATTTTCAAAATCTAATATATGAATGATAGTTTTTTTTTTCCGAAAAAGTACAGCAAATAGGACTACATAAAAATAGAGGGACATTAATTAAGATCCACATTTTGTTTATAGCCTAAATGATTTATAATATGACCAGACCACGAATGAAATCGAATCCTTGATTCTCATTAATGACAAGTTAAATGATATGACACAACAACATTATTTCAATCACTTTCTTGCAATCTCGTCATTTGTTATTGCTATGCAAGTCCTCGCATTTTGGTTCTTTGCCATGCATACTTCCATGCTATATTTTTGAACATAAGGCATTCGCAAATATAATGAATGTTTAGATTGCTGATCTCTTACATGGAGTTGAGTATGTGGGTATTGATTATGATTTAGTTTGAAATACATAGAATTAATTTTTTGGCCCTACAATGCATAAATATATTAAATAAAATCATATGATAGAGTATATATAATGTCTTATAAATGAAAATGTAACTATATTTTATGCATCGATTTGATGAAGAGTATCTCAGAATATACTAGTTTAGAGCCATCACTAAGTCTTGATTGAGTCAAGGTTTATGTATTATTTGGGTAGGATGGACATTTTTCCCTCATTTTTCGACAATTAGTCCATAAAGTTCCTTTAAAAAGGTTTCCATGAAGTCAAGTAGGTTTTCTTTTCCCCTTACTATCTACTTTAAGAGATTCTGTCCACAATGAGTCCATAAAGTACTTTAAAAAAGACTAAAGACTTTTAGGAGAATAGCCACCAGCTCTTTGGATCTTATGTGTTTTGTCAGATGACGAGAGATTCTGGGTAATTGTTTGGCCAATAGGGGACCTTTCGTACGTGTGAACGTGACATGCTATCATCTCATGCGTATTCTTCATTTTTTTGGTCAATATTCAATGAGAGATAAAAGAGACTAGACAAGTATAAATCGAATGAGGACGTAGTTGAATGCACTATTGATGAGACGAATTTGGAAGTACTGTCAATGGAAGATATTCTCCCCTTCAACTCTCTTAACCCTTTGAGCAGTGAATTCTATTTTCAAGATGGTAAGTCTCGTGAGAAAAATATGAAAGGCGATCGCATCCTCAAATTTCAACATGGGATTTTTAGAGTGAGAATGAATGACTCAACCAATTAGTTGGCTTACAATTCAACAACTTACGCTCTTAGTGAAATCTAATCAAATTATGCAATTTAATAGGCATAAACTTTGTCCACCATGCCCTAATGAGATAAAAAACTTCTTCATCTATTTACATTATTGTTATCTCCGATCTCCTTGTGTTTCTTAGAAGTCGAAAATGTCTAGTTCTTAATTTCCCTTATTCATCATTTTCATTTGTTATATCATTCACTGTCAAGAGCTTGGGCAAAAATAGTTATAAAAAAATGATAGTTTCTTCTTTTGAAAAAGTATGACAAATGGGACTGCATAAAAATAGAGGGACATCTAATTAAGACATACCTTTTGTTTATAGCCTAAATGATTTCTAATATGACTAGACTACAAATGGAATTGAATCCTTAATTCTTGTTAATGACAAGTTAAATGATATGACACAACAACAATATTTTAATTGCTTTCCCGCAACATCGTCATTTGCTATGGCTAGGCGAGTCCTCGCATATTGGTTTTTTTCCATGCATACTTCCACGCTATCTTTTTGAACATATGACATTCGCAAACGTAATAAATGTTTGGGTTGCCGATCTTTTATTAGGAGTTGAGTATGTGGGCATCGATTATAATTTAGTTTGAAATACATACAATTAATTTTTTGATCCTACAACACATAACTATATTACATGAAACCATGTGATAGAGAATATATAATGTCTTATAAATGAGAATGCAAATATATTTTATGCATCGAATTAATGAAGAGTATCTTATAATATACTAGTTTAGAGTCATTGCTAAGTGTTAATCGAGTCAAGGTTTATGTATTATTTGGGTAGGATCTTTTTTTTCCTCTTTGGACAATTAGTCCATAAAGTTTCCATGAAATCAAGTAGGTCTCTCTCTCCCCCCCCCCCAAAAAAAAAAAAGAAGAAACTATCTCCTTTAAAAGATTATATCCACAATTAGTTCATGAAGTACTTTAAGAAAGACCAAGACTTTCTAGAGAATGGCTACTACCTCTTCGGATCTTACATGTTTTGTCGGATAACGAGGATTCTCGGTAATTGCTTGGCTAACAGGGGACCTTTCTTGTGTGTGAACGTGACATGCTATCATCTTCTCATGCTCCAGCATCTGTTTATATCTCAGACGTAATGCTCCAATAGATATGACTTCTTTTTGCTTGAACTAATGTGAGATATGAGGTTGGTTGTAAATTGGATTAGCTTGTGTGTATTCTTCATTTTTTTGTCAATGTTTAGTAAGAGATAAAAGAGACCAGACATGCATAAATCCAATGAGGATGTTGTTGAATGCACTATTGATGAGACAAATTTTGAAATACTGTCAACGGAAGATATTCTCCTCTTCAATTATTTTAACCTTTTGAGAAGTGAATTCTATCTTTCAAGATAATAAGTCTCATGAGAAAAAACATGAAAGGCGATCACATCTTCAAATTTTAACGTGAGATTTTCAGAATGAAAATGAACAACTCAATCAATTAATTGGCTTACAATTCAGCACTTACGCTCTTAGTGAAATCTAATCAGATTAGGTAGTTTAATAGGCATAAACTTTGTCCACTATGCCCGAACGAGACAAAACACCTTTTCATCTTTTTGTATTATTGTTATCTCTGGTTTCCTTGTGTTTCTAGGAAGTTGAAAATTTCTAGTTCTCGAATTTCCTTTATTTGTCCATTTAATCTACTATACCATTCACTATCGAGAGCTTGGACAAAAATAGTTATACAAAAAAATGATAGTTTCTTCTTTTGAAAAAGTATGGCAAATGGGACTGTATAAAAATAGAGAGACATCTAATTAAGATCCACCTTTTGTTTATAGCCTAAATGATTTCTAATATGACCCGACTACAAATGGAATCAAATCCTTGATTCTCATTGGTGTCAAGTTAAATGATATGACATAACAACATTATTTCAATTACTTTTTTACAGCATCATCATTTGCTATTACTAGGCGAGTCCTTGCATTTTGATCTTTTGCCATGCATACTTCCATGCTATCTTTTTGAAAGTATGACATTCGTAAACATAATGAATGTTTGGATTGCTAATCTCTTACTTAGAGTTGAGTATACGGGTATTGATTACAATTTAATTTGGAATACATACAATTAATTTTTTGGCCATACAACGCATAACTATATTACATAAAACCATGTAACGGAGAATATATAATGCCTTATAAATGAAAATGCAATTATATTTTATGCATCGATTTAATGAAGAGTATCTCAAAATATAGTAGTTTAGAGCGATGGCTAAATTTTGATTGAGTCAAGGTTTATGTATTATTTAGGCAAGATGGACCTTTATTTTTATTTTTTCCCTTTGGACAATTGGTCCATAGAGTTCTTTTAAAAAGGTTTTCACGAAGTCAAGTAGGTCTACTTTTCCCCTCACTATCTACTTTAAGAGATTCTGTCCACAATTAGTCCATAGAGTACTTAAAAAAAGACCAAGACTTTAAGGAGAATGGCCATTACCTCTTTGGATCTTGTGCGCTTTGTCAGATAGTGAGGGATTTTCAGTAATTGTTTGGTCAATAGTGGACCTTTCGTATGTGTAAATGCAACATGCTATCATCTCCTCATGATCCATCATCTGTTTATGTTTTGAATGTAATGTTCAAGTAGATGTGACTTCTTTTTTACTTGAACAAATGTGAGGGATGAGGTTGGTTGTAAATCGGATAAGCTCGTGCGTATTCTTCATTTTTCGGTCAATGTTTAGTACAAGATAAAAGAGACTAGACAAGCATAAATCCAATGAGGAGATTGTTGAATGCACAAGTTAAATGATATGACACAACAACATTATTTCAATCGCTTTCTTGCAGTGTCGTCATTTGCTATCGCTAGGCGAGTCCTCACATTTTGGTCTTTTGGCATACATACTTCCACGCTATCTTTTTGAACATATGGCATTTGCAAACATAATGAATGTTTGGATGTTGACCTCTTATTGAGAGTTGAGTATGTTTGTATTGATTACAATTTAATTTTGAATACATACAATTAACTTTTTGGCTCTACAACTCATAACTATATTACATAAAACAATGTGATAGAGAATATTTAATGTCTTAGAAATGAAAATGCAACTATATTTTATGCATCAATTCAATAAAGAGTATCTCTGAACATACTAGTTTAGAGGCATCGCTAACTCTTGATCGAATCAAGGTTTATGTATTATTTGATGGACCCTTTTTTAGTTGGTCTTCTTTTTTCCCCACTATCTACTTTAAGAGATTATGTCCACAATTAGTCCATAAAGTACTTAAAAAATGTCACGCCCGATCCTCCGAGCGCCCGAACATCCCACTCTGGTCGATACAAATGCGACTTCCCAGGACGCGTCGCCGACCAATTCATTTTTATTGCACATGCGGAAGCGAAACAAATCCCCTGACAACATTTAACTTAGGATAGAAAAGCAGGCAATCAATCACAACCAAACAAGCTTTCTATAAACACATAGGTTTATATACAATATTGGATGTCTACAAAATAGATAGGCTCAACAAAAAGGGAACTATCCTATGACCAACTTGTCAGACACGTTCGCCGATTCTTCAGCCTCCACCTTCCGAACTCCAGGACTTTCGGTCCTCCACGACCGTCATCTAGGGACCTGAAATATTATCCCACAACCGGGATGAGACTACGTCTCAGCGAGTCCTACCCTCTAAAACTCAATTAGGAAGAAAATACGCCTCAGGGCGCTCTAGCCACACAAATAGGTTAGAGAACTTACCTCGCCTCAATTCCTTCCTACACGTCAATTTAATCAATAAATATTGACAACCACATCATCCAAACAATTCAATTACTTGGATCGATTCAGCGATCAATTGACTTAGTCGATTACATGTCATCGAAATCATCACACGGTCATTCTACCTATTCATTCTCGACTCTCAATCACGGCCTTACAGGCAAGTCTATATGTAGTGGCATTACGGCCCCACTCGGCAATGCTATATGTAGTGGCATTACGGCCTCACTCGGCAATACATATGTAGTGGCATTACGGCCCCACTCGGCAATGTTATATGTAGTGGCATTACGGCCCCACTCGGCATAATTTAGATTTGATGACTTTCTAGGTTCAACTCACAACCTCTCACAGTCATTTTCTCATCAAAAACCAACACTAATCAACTTTGGGATAAATCCCCACATAAACATCCATTCAATCAATCGATACAAACTGGACCTACCAACCAATTACGGTGCCAAAAGCGAACACCGGGTATTTTCAAGTTAAATACCAAAACTTCATCAATATCACTCAATTCCACACTTTTGGAATAATTAACCATAACCATCAATCACTCAATTTCTCAATTTAAGCTTACAATTAACACAAACCGACCGCACTGCTGCGATCAGCGCGAAATTCTAACGACCGGCCATTCCGGCAAAATTTTCGAAATGATTAAATAATTAAATTTAATTCCGAAAATTAAATAATTAAATATTATATTATAATAATATAATTTAATAAAATAATATTTATAAATTCGAAATAATTATTTAATTAAAAATAATTAATTAGGGCTTAAACTAGATTACACTAATTTAATCATACAATTAGCCCTAATTAAACATCCATTAAGCTAATCATACAACTAATCTAATTTACATTAAAATAATCTAATCTAACCACCTAAACCTAATTAGACTAATCTAAACACCCCTTAAGCGTCATTAACTCACTAAGCAAGAATTAGAGGATAAACTCACCGGATTAACATTCCGGCGAGTCCACGGCGAAGGCGACACCAAGGCGGTCGATAAACCCCAAAGCGGCGACACCAACGGAGGCCGGGAAGACATTGAAAACGGGCCTCGAAGTCTCCAAACCTTCTTTGTCTTCGCTTCGATCCGGACTGAACTGCAGAGAAGAAACCAAAGAACTTCAACGGCGAAACGGGCCGATCGGAGCTCCGGCAAAGGTGGTTGGCAACCAATGGCTCCCGGGGGTCTTGGGGGCAAAGGAAGGGTCGGAAAGGGGCGAAACAGCAAGAAAACGCGAAACAGGCGGAACCGGGCGGGTCCGGACGGTCCCGGCGCGAGCGGCGGCGGGCGGCCGTACGGGACGTCCGGAGAATCGTTCCGGCGAGTGGCGAGGTGCTCCGGAACGGTCTGGATGTCATCTTCGCGGCGATGGGTGGCTCGTTCGCTGATTCAACCGGGAAGTTAACTTTTTACTTGGATATTTGGCAAAAGGTCGGCTGGAGCGAAACCGGAACGAGGGGAAAACGAGAGGAAAACGGCCGACGATGGCCTTCCGGGCGTGCGACGATGGAGGGGCTGGTGAGCTCGGTTTCCTCTGGTTCTCTTGAGCTTTTCCTAAGCCTCAACCATGGAGAAAGCCATGAATAAAGGAAGAAGATGGTCTGCTGAAGAGGGGGCCTCCTTGGTGGCTCACTAGAGCTCAACACTTGTCTAAACCTCATTCGCTTTGCCCCCACCATGACATCATCCACTCTCTCTCCTCAATCTTCCTCCACAACCTTGCCAATAGGTGCAAAATAGCTCTCCCCCCCATGGTATACGAATTTCATTCATTTGTACATCAAATTCAATCAATTCTCATTCAATTCCATCCAATTGAAGCTCAATTAAATCAACCCATGTGTCCTCGGCCTTCTCATGACATTTCCCCGCCAAATGATCCAACTTGCATCCCGAAGATTCGATTAAAAACGGCCCTCTGACAATCCCGAACAAAAACGGCATTACTTTGCTTTTCCGCCAAAAATCTCGGTTTGTAGAAAAATCTTCTGGAGATGAGTCGACATTCCTAAAATGAATTGTGACTTGACAGAACTTCCAAATTCTGTAATCGGGTTCAATTTCACGGTTAAATTCAATCCGGCACGACTTTAACGCGTCCTAATCTACCGGGTAGCTTTTAGGAATTTTCGGCAATTGACTGTGGTTGATTATTCTCAAGCCACAAAGTGCATCTTCGACGCATTGGCGACTCTTGATTGTCGTAGAAATCTCGAGGTTTCAAATACGGACACGGGGTACCAAACGATAGAGAAATCGGTCTAGTGCCGATCAACAAGAATTGTGCAATTAGATGGAATCACCCATACTGAATTACATGGTTCGTTGAATCGACCTATCTCCGGGTCTCTAATCGGGCATCGTGCCGTAATGACCTCGTAGATTAGTACGGTCGAGCGATCGTTTCTGGTCAAATTCTCAAGTCTATTGCGTTTAGATTCCTTAACGGCTTCACCTGATAGACTAGTTATCTCGTGAGTGATCAGCTCAGAGAAGAAAGCTATAGACGCGAAGATGAAATGCCCGACTTATTTAATTGAAACCAGAATTGGAAAATCGGGATGTCACAAAAAAAGACCAATAATTTTTGGAGAATGGCCACTACTTCTTTGGATTTTACTCATTTTGTCAGATAATGATGGATTCTTGGTAATTGCTTGGCCAACAAGGGACCTTTCATGTGTGTTAATGTGACATGCTATCATCTCATCATGCTCCAGCATTTGTTTATGTCTCGAACTTAGTGTTTCAGTAGATATGACTTCTTTTTGCTTGAGCTAATGTGCAGTATGAGGTTGGTGGTGAATCAGATCAGCTCATGCGTATTCTTCATTTTTTGGTCAATGTTTAATAAGAGATAAAAAGAGACTAAACAAACGTAAATCCAATAAGGAGGTTGTTGAATGTACTATTGATGAGGCGAATTTTGAAACACTATCAATGGAAGATATTCTCCCATTCAACTTCCTTAACCCTTTGAGCAATGAATTATATTTTTCAAGATGGTAGGTCTCACAAGAAAAACATGAAAGGCGATTAGATCCTCAAATTTCACATTGAATTTTTATAATGAAAATGAACGATTCAATCAATTAGTCGGCTTACAATTTAAGAATTTATGCTCTTAGTGAAATCTAATCAGATTGCACAATCTAATACGCATAAACTTTGTCCACCACGCCCCAATGAGACAAAACACTTATTCATCTTTTTGCATTATTGTTATTTGCAATTTCCTTGTGTTTCTTAGAAGTTGAAAATGTCTAGTTCTCAATTTTCCTTTATTCGTCTTTTTTATATATTATACGATTCACTGTCGAGTGCCTGGTAAAAAATAGTTATAAAAAAATAATAGTTTCTTATTTTGAAAAAGTATGGCAAATGGGGCCGCATAAAAAAATAGGGACTTCTAATTAAGACCCACCTTATGTTTATGGCATAAGTGATTTTTGATATGACTGGACCACAAATGGAATCCAATCCTTGATTGTCATTAATGATAAGTTAAATGATATGACACAACAACATTATTTCAATTGCTTTCTTGCAGTATTGTCATTTGCTATTACTAGGCGAGTCCTCACATTTTGGTCTTTTGCTATACATACTTCCACACTATCTTTTTAAACATATGGCATTTGCAAATATAATGAATGTTTGGATTATTGATCTATTACAGAGTGTTGAATATGTAGGTATTGATTGCAAGTGAGTTTGGAATACATAAAATTTATTTTTTGGCCTTACAACACATAACTATATTACATAAAACCATGTGACAGAGAATATATAATGTCTTATAAATGAAAATGCAACTATATTTTATGCATTGATTTGATAAAGAGTATCTGAGAATATACTATTTTAGAGCATCGCTAAATCTTGATCGAGTCAAGGTTTATGTATTATTTGGGCAAGATGGACCTTTTTTCCCCCTTTCAATAGTTAGTCCATAAAGTTCCTTTAAAAAGGTTTCCATGAAGTAAAGTAGGTCTTCTTTGCCCCCCCATTATCTACTTTAAGAGATTCTGCCCACGATTAGTTCATAAAGTACTTTAAAATAGACTAAAGACTCTCTGGAGAATGGCCACTAGCTTTTTGGATCTCATGCATTTTGTCGATGATGAGAGATTCTGGGTAATTGCTTGGCTAACAGGGGCCCTTTTGTACGTGTGAATGTGACATGCTATCGTCTCCTCATAATCTAGCATCTATTTGGGAGAAGTACACTATTAGTGCCAAAAGTTGAGTCCGGCGCTCACTTTGGTGCTAAAATTTTTCGTTGGATCACTTAAGTGCCAAACCGGCGAAAAAATGATTACTTAAGTGCCTCCGATGAAAAATTCAGGCCAAAAAATGACGTGGCTTTTTTAATTAAAGATTTAATAGGACTGGGCATTTTTTTTAATTTATTTATAGAAAATCAGTCCATGTGGACTTTCTTGGCTACTGTCCAACGAAGAAGAAAGAAAATCAGTCCATCTTCTGCTTCTTCTTCTTCAATGTTCACACCTATCGTTCTTCCTTGATTTTTTTCTTCTTGACGTGAAACGCCAAGGAGGAGGACAAGGTCGCTGTTGCTCCCTTCTACTAGAGCTCCTCCACAAAGCTTAGGTCCGTCTACAAAGGATTGCCCCACATCATTTGACGATCCACCCTCCGCCACCATGCACGTGCGGTGAGTGGTGTCCGAAGTCCCCGACTCAAGCTCGAGCCACAGCTCGGAGCCCCGTTCCCCCAACTCGGCCAAGAGGTCGTGGCTCTATGAAGCTAGAGCTTCGGGTCATGGGTCGCATTGCTTCCAGGACCTCTGCGGCGTGACCTATCTCCTCAACCCTCTGACTCGAGACATCTTCTCATTGTTGAGCATTGAGCCATCGCACAAGTGGTGGCGTTAGGCATAGAATCGGAATCGAGTCAACCGCTTGACCTACCAGTAAAAGATCGTGCAATAAGGGAAGAGGTCCTCAATCAGGGCTCGAGGTCATGAGGAGACATCGTGAGCATCCCCCCTAGGCTCCTCAACCCCGTGTTCGCCGTTGGATCTGTCCATTGGAAAGCCGCCGGTGGAGGCGGCATCATCATCCCATCCTTCGATTACAGAGGAGGAGGTCGAGACGTCCACTTGGCGCACGTCTGAGGAGTTATGGGCTTGTCGACAATAATCAAGGTTTGAAATTGGGGATTTCTTTCAATTTGGCAAATTAGGGTTCTTATTTGTGGGGGAAATGCAACTAAACGACGTCATTTCTTGCTTTAGATGCTAATTGGACTCTCTGGCGAGCCACATCAGCATAAGAAATTAATAAAAAAAGGCCACGTCGGATTTCCGGCCAACCAGATCGGGGTTGGCACCGAAGTGAGCGTTTTTCAAACTTTTTGGCACTTAAGTAATCCGACAGAAACTTTTTGCACCAAAGTGAGTGCTGTACACAACTTATGGCACCGATAGTGTACTTATCCCCATCTATTTATGTCTCGAACATAGTGTTCCAGTAGATATGACTTCTTTTTACTTGAACTAATGTGAGGTATGAGGTTGATTGTAAATCGGATCAGCTCATGCGTATTCTTCATTTTTTTGGTCAATGTTCCATAAGAAATAAAAGAGACTCGACAAACATAAATCCAATGAAGAGGTTGTTGAATGCACTATCGATGAGGCGAATTTTTAAGCACTATCAATGGAAGATATTATCCCCTTCAACTCTCTTAACCATTTGAGCAGTGAATTCTATTTTTCAAGATGGTAAGTCTTACGAGAAAAACATGAAAGGCGATCACATTCTTAAATTTCAACATGGGATTTTCAGAGTGAAAATGAATGACTCAATCAATTAGTTGGCTTACAATTTAACAACTATCTTAGTGAAATCTAATCAGATTTTAATAGGCATAAACTTTGTCCACCATGCCCCAACGAGACAAAACACTTCTTCATCTTTTTGTATTATTGTATTCCTTTTCTTCTCTTTCCCCACCCTCTTGCATTTTGTCATGTAGGGAAAATTTTTATTTTCTTCTTTTTCCTCACCAAATTGTCATGCCTGGAATCCAGTAAAGGTTCCAAATTCATAATTATGTAAGGTTACATTCAAAGAAGATAATCACGCTAGGTGCATTTTCTCATCCTTTTGAGTATAAACATTTGACAAATAAGATGGCTCAAATTATCATTATAAATAGATTACTCTCAAGTCATTTATGAAAAGAGATCGGTTGTAAAATTGAGGCTTTGATATTAAACTTGTATTCTCTATTAGGATGCACATGTGAGTTGTGTTAGAAAAGTCTCATATCGGAGAATTGATGTAATGTAGAGTAATTAATATTTCTTAATTGGCACATGACTCATTAATTTAAATTTTTGAGTGAAAGTGGATCCAACTGATATATTGATAGGCTTGAATTTGGGCTCCCTCTTGGTGATCTCCCCGAAATAAGGTATCGGGCTTCTGCTACACGCTTCTAACAAATGATATCAGATTCGATGGCTGTGGTTTTTGGGCAGGTTGGCATTGTGGTGTTGCAACACATGTCCATAAGTGATGCAAAAAGACACCTAAATTAATGGGGAGCGGGCTAACACTGAGCTCACAAATGTGAGGGGGAGATTATTGAAATGCACATGTGAGGGCATTGTGTTAGAAAAGTTTCACATTGGAGAGTTCATATGGTGTGGAGTAGTTAATATATCCTAGTTGGCTTATAATTCATTGGCTTAAGCTTTTGCGTAAAAGTGGATCTAACTGGATATATTGACATGCTCGGATTTGGGCTTTCTCTTGGTGATTTTCCTGAAAGAACATATTAGGCTTCTGCTGTACACTCCCAACATTCTCATCTATTAACAACGATTAAATGGGAAAGTTAACATAAGTGAAAAGTTTTGTTCATGAAATCAAAGATCATTATTGATGTTTGGCAGATTAAATAATGATCATACAAGGTATTCAATTTCATTTTTGAAAAACTGTAGCCATCAAATAAGTGCGTAGACTTAACAAGCAACTACGGAACAAGGACTTTTATTATTAACAAGCAACTACGGAACAAGAGGAGTTTTATATCATGAAGGCATGTGCAAAGGCTTAGTTTTCTCCTGCTGGACGTGACCTTCAAGTGGGGAGGGGTTGGGTGTTTATAGCCCTCTTCCACGGCCTTTTCAAGATAAAATAATCTACGGCAACTTGCATGGACTTCCACATTTCACATGACTTTTCTAAAATATCTTAGATATTTTCTGAAACTCTTCTAGATATATCTTTGATATTTTTTACAATTCTCTGGACTATCCATCCAAGTATTGTTTTTTTTTCTCTAAATATCTTGAGCATAGACTTCCAGAAATTGGGT
The DNA here is from genome assembly GCF_016545825.1 of Eucalyptus grandis. NCBI lineage: Eukaryota > Viridiplantae > Streptophyta > Magnoliopsida > Myrtales > Myrtaceae > Eucalyptus > Eucalyptus grandis. Next base: position 3,165,423 of record NC_052612.1, read on the forward strand.
CATTGCTTCAAAATTCTCCCTTGTCCATATAGTATTTAGCAGAAACAGTGGAGAAATTGTCGATCTATTCACCGTGTCCAAAATGCTTTTTGGAACATTTGGTCCACTATAAAGCACACCTTTATAGCACCGATCTGGCATGCAGCTTGCGAACTGTTGCTATCTTTCTTTTCTCGCTCGCTTAACGGTCTTCTTCCTTGTTTGCTACCCTATTATCCCCTTTGTCAGTCCCGTTCAGTTCAATATAAGTAGCGACTTCCAGAAATTGGGTCATTGCTTCAAAAGTCTCCCTTGTCCATATAGTCTTTAGCGGAAATAGCAGAGAAATTGTCGATCTGTTCACCGTGTCCAAGCCGCTGTTTGGAACATTTGGTCTATAAAGCACACCTTTATAGCACCGATCTGGCATGCAGCTTGCGAACTGTTGTTATCTTTCTTTTTCTCGCTCGCTTAACGGTCTTCTTCCTTGTTTGCTACCCTATTATCCCCATTTTCAGTTCCGTTCAGTTCAATATGAGTAGCGACTTCCAGAAATTGGGTCATTGCTTCAAAAGTCTCCCTTGTCCATATAGTCTTTAGCGGAAATAGCAGAGAAATTGTCGATCTGTTCACCGTGTCCAAGCCGCTGTTTGGAACATTTGGTCTATAAAGCACACCTTTATAGCACCGATCTGGCATGCAGCTTGCGAACTGTTGTTATCTTTCTTTTCTCGCTCGCTTAACGGTCTTCTTCCTTGTTTGCTACCCTATTATCCCCATTTTCAGTTCCGTTCAGTTCAATATGAGTAGCGACTTCCAAAAATTGGGTCATTGCTTCAAAAGTCCCCCTTGTCCATATAGTCTTTAGCGGAAACAGCAGAGACTTTGTCGATCTTTTCACCATGTCCAAGCCGCTGTTTGGAACATTTGGTCCACTATAAAGCACCCGCTATAGCACCGATCTAGACCAATGGACAAACGAGCATGAACCTCGTCCTTGCACTTGTAAAAACCATGTGTAGCATGCAGCATGCGAACTGTTGTCCTCTTTCTTTTTACGCTCACTTAATTGTCTTCTCCCTTGTCTGCTACCCTATTATCCCCTATGTCAGTCCCGTCCAGTTCAATATAAGTTACTTTGACGACAACTCAAATGACATACTCTACGAAGGAGTTGCGCATGCAACGTATGGCTTACTTGATCTCACCCCACAAGACCCCGGAGAACAGCTTTATAAGGTAGGCCGCATTCAGTATTCCAAACCCATCTATATTAGAGATCCTATTACTGGGAGACAAGCAGACTTCTCTACCCATTTTTCTTTCACCATCGAACCTTTCAGTCCCAACAAATACAGTGACGGCCTGGCCTTTTTTCTTGCTCCTATTGGCTTTCCAATACCACCCAACTCGGCTGGTGCGTTTCTCGGATTGTTCAATGACAGCAGAGTCGATGATGGGCCTCGGAACCGAATTGTGATGGTTGAGTTTGATTCTTTTGCGAACAAAGAATTTGACCCTCAAGAGCTGCACGTAGGAATCAACAACAACTCGATCATTTCAATTGTTCATTCCCATTGGGATATCGAATCTCACAGCGGAAATGCAACTAATGTCGTGGTGACCTATAATTCTACTAGCAAGAATCTTAGTGTGTTCTGGTCGTTCGCTGGAGACCCGATTTCTGTGGACAAGAAAAGCCCCTCGCTTTCTTACCAAATCGACCTTGCTCAAGTTCTTCCTGAAGCGGTCGCAATCGGCATTTCAGCTTCTTGTGGCGGCGTTGGGGAGAGGCACATCATCAATTCATGGGGGTTTACTTCGGACTTGGATGCTGTACGCCCCCCGTCGACCAATTCACCCATCCCGTCGACCAATTCAACCGTAAAGTGGGCACACTACAAAATCTATAGGTTGTTCACATTTATCACTGCCCCTTTAGCAAGTCTAATGCTGATTGTTTCAGCGGGGTCTTGCCTGTTTATGATCAAAATGAGGAAAAAATACGAGCATTGTGCTCTGACTGACATGGAGAAAGAGATAAGAGCATTGCCGCTCAAATTCTCATATCAAGAGTTGGTTGAAGCTACAAGTAGCTTCTCACAAGATCGAAGACTCGGCCAAGGAGGGTCTTGCCATGTTTATAAAGGACTTGTGAACAGTTTAGATCGCCAAGTTGCTGTCAAGAGAATCTTCACGGAATCCAAACATTCCGAGAAGGTCTTCATCAATGAAGTGAAGATATTAAGCTGTGCGATACATCGAAATCTAGTACAATTCATTGGATGGTGTCAAGAGAAAGGTGAATTTTTGCTCGTTTATGAATACATGCCTAATGGTAGCCTTGATAATCATCTCTTTGGAACTCGAAAGGTTCTTCCTTGGGATATAAGGTACAAGATAGCTCTCGGGCTGGCATCGGCCCTTAATTATCTTCATGAAGATCTAGAGCAATGTGTTCTTCACAGAGATATAAAAACGGCCAACATATTGCTAGACACAGATTTCAACACTAAGCTCGGTGACTTTGGAGTATCTAAGCTCGTCGACCCCCAATTCAGGACTCAAACAACCGATGTGGTGGGGACATATGGTTATCTGGCACCAGAATATCTCAACGAACGGAAGGCTACTAGAGAGTCCGATATGTTCAGCTTTGGGGTCGTGGTTCTAGAAATCACTTGCGGTAGGAGGACCTATCAGGATGGAGAATTTCATGTCCCACTGTACAAGTGGGTCTGGCAGTTTTACCTTATTGGAAATATGCTCGAAGCAGTGGACCAGAAGCTGGATTCAAGCTTCGATAGGAAGGAAATGGAATGCTTGATGATGGTGGGACTGTGGTGTGTGCATCCAGATCCCAGGAGAAGGCCAAAAGCAGGACAAGTTATCAGGTTTCTTCAGCTAGAAGTCCCTGTGCCCGAGCTTTCACCCGCTGCATATGAGGCTCCCACTTTTTATCAGCCATCAGCACCAAGAATAGATTCTTCTTCATCTTCTTCTTCAAGTCAAGAAATAGTTCATGTAAAGCAAGATGAAACATCGGTCCCAAAGCCACACAGCAGCACGTTGAGTTTGGGATGGAGGAGGACAAACTTGGGAGTCAGTGAAATGGTTCCTCATGCACGGTCCTTTTACTCTCAATAAGATTCGGGCATTGACCATTTTTGCTCGTTCTTCGTTCATTCTGTATTCCGGTAATAACTAGTTTTATGTTGTAAATGCATTGTTAGCCGATCTCCTCACTACACAAGCTTTTGGGGGAAAATGGTTTGTCTAACACCTGGGACATATATTTTCTCCTGCATACCAATTCGTAGCTAGCAGTTGATGATATAGACAAATCTGTAGGTTTGTACAACAGAACGTTTGCATAGACATGGATGGGCATTCTCAGTTTTCTGATATTTCGAATATTGCTTATTGAACTGATCTTGCAGCGTAATCCTTCAAAGTTCGTTCACTTTGCCGAAAAAGGCATGAACAGGCCCGGTTCCGTGCGTAGTGTTTAATATTTTTTCTGTAACAAACATCAGAAAATGATTTTCATATTATTTGCAACGTATTGCCAAATGTAGTCATTTTCCTTAAAAATAAGTTTTTTTGAAAATACTTTAAAGAAGGTTCATTTTTCGTAGAACAACAAACGAAGCCTAAAGTTCATGTTATATTAAAAGCACGCCTACTAAAAAAAGAAACACACCAAAAAAAAAAAAAAAAAAACATTAATAAGTAATCATAATAAATACCTCTAACCATACCACTATTTAGTGAGTAATAAGTTAGGAACATTACCCATATATAAATTTATAATGTGCCATTAGTAATGTTCTTCACGGTTCACTTTTTATTTATTTATTATAGGTGTTTTTAACTTAAATATATATTTTTTCATTATGATTGGTCTACAAAAATAGTAGACTGAGTGATGTGTCATACTACCCTTGGTTATTGTTTGAAGGTCTACCCACAACCTGACACATAATTTAGTAAATTTGCTTTTGTAGATCGATATTAAAAATACCTTTCATTTTGCTTTTTATTTTCACCAATTTTGCTATCCTCGTTGAGTTTGCCATGTGATTCAAACTCTTTCATTTGGAGCAAGACCATGTTTAGGTCAACTCTTTCTAAGTAAGCCCATTTTCCCTTTTTCATGAAGTAGGCTTGAGTCTTTGGAGTATCAAGGAATTTATGTCATAGTAAACATAGTTTGGGATTTTTTGTGATATTTACTGTATTGTAATTCTAACTTCAACTTGGTCTAAGATTTTTTAGGCTTACCCCGATTAGGAAAGTTTCGATATTGAAAATCTTAATAATCAAGAATTTGAGCTAAGGATTTTTCATTATTGTGATTATGTTTATATCCTAGTTTGGATTGAGGTGACTATTTGATTATGTGGATTTGTTATATTGCATGTTATTAATTTAGTAAATTCTCATATTATAAAAAATAAAAATAATAAAAAATTGCATTACGTGTTACGATAAATTTTTCCTTGTTTTGGATTACATGTCTAGGAGCCATGCAGTAATTTCGGAAATTTCATAATTCAGAATAGGATCTAATCTAAATTATTTCCTAGTTTGAATTAGGTAATTACATATTTACATGGTTTCTTATTTTAATTTTAAAAGATAATCACAATAATAATATGCATACATCATGTAGAATTAGTCGAATTGGTTCCATATCATCATTGCCATGTCATCACTTGTAGCGTCATTAAATGCCATGTCACCTTTGCCACATCATTATGTTACCAAATCACAATTTTCATGTTATTTTTTCGACTCACATAAATTAGATTGCATGTCATATTGGAATAGTTCATATTAATTTTACTTGTCATTGGAATTGAAACATTTAGATCGCATGTTATGTTGAATTAGATCACATAGTTATAATTTAAAATTAAATACATCTTATAATTTAAAAATAAGAAAAACACAAAAAGAAGTATTTAATTGCATAAGCATTTAGAAGTCGTGTTTAGGCTATGCACGTTTTCTTTTTATTAACATCTTGCAAAAATTAAATATGGTTATGCTTTTCTTTGCATTGAGGTATGCTCTATTTCTAGCAATTTATTTATTTATTGCTTTGATTATTGAGTGTTATATTATCTGATTATGCTCTTGCATGATCACCTCTCGTGTGTTAGTGACTTAAGTTAAAATTGATCAATACTATCTATGCAATATTTTTAAATAAAGAGAAAAGATACCGAAAAGACGTTAGATTTATTTAGAGTAATCAATACCCCATATCCATTTCATTTTCAATTGAGGAGTTTAACATGGTATGGCAAATCATGTGCGCAAAAAGCAAACTTCCTCACGCTTGCCATAGACTAATCATTCACACCACCACTAAAATTCATCAATGTATTCTTTTGTTATATGGTATAAGGTTTCACGCGAACGACCCCTTTGTAATATCTCGAACTGGGTTAGGTAACCAAGTAATGTAGACATCAATCATTGTGCTCGGTCAATTTTGCACACTTCCTCACACTTGCCATATACTAATCATTCACATCACCACTAAAATTCATCGATGTATTCTTTTGTTATATGGTCTAAGGTTTCACACTAACAACCCCATTATAATATCTCAAAATTGAGCTAGGTAACCAAGTAATGTAGACATTAGTCGTCTTTTTTTTTTTTTGTCTAAGACTTTAGTCGTTACTCAACCAGCCGCTTCGTCTCGCCCGACGGGCGTAACCGTGTGGGTATTTCTAACACTTTGTTTGGCCCGTTTTGGTGGCCTTCCGACCCCGCTTTGGAGTTTGTCGCTCCTCGTCGCGTCCTCATCGTTTTGATCCGAGCGGATCATTAATCAAGTGAATTTAACTCACTAATCCTTGCTTAGTAAGTTAATGACGCTTAAGGGTTGATTAGTTTAGGTTAAGCTAGGATTAGGTGGTTAGTTAGAATGGATTAGTGAATTAGTTAATCCTTGATGCATGTTAGGTGGTTAGATTAGTGTAATTAGCAAGTAATTATGCTCTAGTGTTTATTTAGATATGTTTGGAAATTTTCCGAACTTGTTTCGGCATTTAATTAGGCATTACGGGCCTAAGTATGCATTTTTGGTATTTAATAATTATTTTTCATAATTAATTTTCGAAAATTGGATTGGAATAGCCGGTGACCAAAATTTATGTCGATTGAAATGATGTGATTGATTTATTTATTTGACTGCTAATTTGTGCAAATTGAGTGTGATTTGTAATTTTGGGATATTTATCCCAAAATCTATTAATTTCAATAATTGATTGGAAAATAACCGGGCGTAGATTTACAACGCCAAAAATATTTTGGTGGACCATATTAAATAGTGGGATTAGTGGAAAGGAAAATATTGTATTTTAGCTAAGGCCAACCGTATACTTACACACGAGTATTTTTATCAGGTATGATAAAAGTTGAGAAATCATTGGTATATTAGAATGGTATACTATATTAGTCTGCGGGCTTGATACCTTAGCTTAGAGTGAATAGTATACCCTAAGTATCACACAGTTTCGGTGAGCAATTAAGATTCATATAGCTTCGGTGAGCAAGTAAGGATCGCATAGCTTTGGTGAGCATTGTTAGTATATTATCTCTATGGCTTTCTAAATCTCCTCTTCTTCTCTAGCCCGGTAGGATCCTCCGAGAAATGCAGCTTGGGTAGGTTAGAAGCGTTTCCATCCTGGCATCTCTGAGTGTCTCTAGGCTCTAAACTAAAGGGCGAGTGGTTCTCTGCTAAAAGGCTGTCCCTGAAGGGCTTGAACGAGAGCTGTTCACCCACTGTGGGAAGGCATATCTGCAGAAAACTTACTCTCCTTCCTTGGTTCTAAGTCTAGGTCCATTCATGCTGCAGAAAACTTACTCTCCTTCCCTGGTTCTAAGTCTAGGTCCATTCATGGTATCAGAGCCATGGTTTCGTTTTTAATATTATCCATTCCATGCGCTTGGTAGGTGAATCTAGTGTTGAGAAGATCTCTTCTCTTCATGTCTACAGAACCAAAAATCCTCGAAGCACCTGTTTCTCTTGCTCCATCTCCCTCATCTTCCACCCCCCTAGAGTTTCGTGTTTCCAATGCTTCTAAGATAGACTATCTCTATGAAGTCTCTCTTAGTGATGAAACCAAGATTTCTGAAACCCAACTTCCACTCATGAACCCTTACTCAGCTTTTGCTAAACCCACTTCGTCTTTCTCACCCATCTGCTCAATCCGCCAACTTATTCACCAAACTCCAAAGCAAGTAAAGGAGTACGTCCAGTCCTCCAAGTTCGACCAGCATCCTATTCCTGCTACTGAAAAGGAATATTTTGTTACTCTCCAGATCCCTCTAGAGTTTCTCAGGCAATGGGCTCAATAGGGATACACTCATGTCCACTATGAAGCTGTTCGTCTTGCTCTTACCTTTCATGGTCGTAAAGGGTTGCCAGTCGTGGCAAGAATTGCTTTGTTAGATACCAGATTTTTACAATACCAGCATGCTTGTATTGGTACTGTTCAGACTACTTTGAATGCTGGAACAGTCTTTGTGACTTTATACCCAAACTTCAACATCGCTCTTTCAGATCCCCAGCTACTTTCTTTCTTGAAAGTCCAAGTTCAGCTCACTGGAGCCCCTCAAACTGCTGACTCTGTAGCTGCAACCTTGCATTACCAGATGGTTTATCGAGTGCAGAACCATGCTCTAGATCTCAACTTTAACAATGGTAATGAAGATGCGTTATTCATCTCTATGCAGAATGACCAGGCGTCCTGTATCCATGTCCCTAGACAGATCCCGAAGGATACGTTGGCCAAGCTTCTTCCAGAAACCTGGATTACCAACTATGAAAAGCTACACCAGCACAACAAACCCATCCAGTCTACGGACTCAGAGTTCGTTCGGAAAAAAGATGGAACTGTTTCCATCAAATTTGGCAAGGAAAAGGAAGAAAGCCCTTCTATCTTCCAGACCCTCTTCATGATTGAACCATGCGTTCCTCAATCAATCTCCGAGCCAGATCCAAAAAAGCATGTTCGACATTTTGACGGTGATGGACATCTTGTCCATTACTACAAAGACAACTATGGTCATTGTTTTTGGGATCCTTTTTGCCAGTGCTCCTATTGTACAAACTCCCCCGACGAGGTAGATCCTCTGGCAAGATCTCCACCTAGAAGAAAGAAACCCAAGGATAAGGTGTACCAAAGGTACTTAAACGGAGATCCCTCCGTTGATACTCTTGGTGAGTGTGATAAATACCAGTTCATGGTTTCTTATGCACCACCTCCACCACCAGAGTTCAGTACTACATTCCAAGCCTCGCCAGATCCACCAAAATCACCTCCACCATCTCCTCCTCAGAAAAAACAAGCTCTCTCCCTGTTTTACAAGCCAATTCTCAAATGGGCTAAGAAGCATTCTTACCCACTTGAAGCCCCAGAAGAAACACCACCCACTTCCTCTATTGCTATGTTTCATGATGCTGATTTTCCTCCCCTTGCCAAAGAAGGATCAAAACTACCGTTTCCTGCTCTAGAGGAATTCATTGATCCTCAAAACAGATATCGTCATATCCCAAAAATAGCAACCCCCACTGATGTGGACGAACATGGGAGACAGAAAAAAACCCTGCTGCTGAAGCCGTTCTAAACTGGCAATCAAAGACTCTGTTGGCACAAAACAATGCCTTCAGGGCAATCGATTCCAAAATCGGAAATGTGCAACAAGATCTCCGAAGGTATGATGAAAGTACCAAGAAAATACTTGCTGAATTCCAGAAAAGGCTTCACGCCTTGGAATCAGGACAACATCTTGGGTATCATCATCTTGAAAGTCCAAAGCCAGAAATAGAAAAGCTCAAGAGGCAAATCCAACTTCTTGAAGAAGGAAGGTTTAGACCTTTCGATCCACTAGCACCTCCTCGTCGAAGCGGGTATTTACCCCCACATCCCTGAGACGTCTATTTTTGCCACCATCCCAGAAGAACCCTACAGAAAAGAACCAGACATGGCAAAAATACGAAATCGCTTCAAGGCCCTACAAAAGGAAAAAGACAAGGAAAAAACACCGCTTACAGAATCAAGTTCAATTGTCATAAGAGAAAGGCCAGATCGATGATGTTATCAAATCCATTAGAGTCTTTTCTAAAGGATTTAGGAACTCAAGAACCTAACCCTGTTATCCAACAGCCTGATCCTGCCATCCCAGCAAAACAGATTCTGTTTCCAGCTGAACAAACTTCGTTTGATACTAAATCAGATTCAACATCTCTTTCTTCTTCATCCTTCTCAATTCCTACAGTTGATTCACCCCCCATTCCACCAGTAACTTCATCCATATTCATGGTTGATTCTCCAGATGATGAAATGGAATCAAACTATTATGATCCAGAATATGGTCAGACAAGCAATCCTGCTAGAAGCAATCCTGCTAAACATGTGTCCATGGCATCAAAACAATTCTTCACCCTCGATGATATTCCTTATCCCAAATGGCTAGAAAGACTTGAAGAATTTCATACTTGGTTGAATACCCAGTCCATTACCAACCATGATATGAATGATGTCCTTTACAATTTTGTTACAAGGTTTACAAGAAGCCTCAAACTCTGGTGGCAATCAATTTCAGAACAAGATCAGATTTTGTTTCTAATGTCGGTCAATTTTAGCCATGCCATTACTCTCTCATATCATGTTTTTGTGGGAAAACCCGGAGATCTCATAGAGATAAAAAGGAGAGATTTTTTTGAAAGAAGATGCTGCTTTCTCCAGGAAAAGCATCTTGATAAGCATTATCGAGTAATGCTTCAGCTCTTTTACCAAGTCGGTGCAGATCCGAATCTGAAACATGTCTTCCTTACATCCATCCCTAAAGAACTATCCCAGATGGTTGAAAGATCTTTTTTCTCAAAACAAAGAAGAGTGCAGGATATTCCCTTGGGGGAAATACAACAAGAAATCCATCTATGCCTTGAAGAATTATGCTTAAAACGCCAGATGGTCCGTACCTACATCATAGATGACAAACGCCTTGAATCAGCTTGTTCTCACCAGAAGTTAAAGATAAAATGCTCCAAACAAGACTGTGATGGTACTTGTGGCAAGTATTCTCGGAAGAAAAAGCACTACAAGAAGTATTGGATGAATAAATCCAAACATGGCTCCAAGCATTTCCGGAAAAAGAAGAAATGGCGATACCTACGCAAAAGGAAGGATCGCACCGGCCATAAGAAATCAAACCGTTGCTACATTTGCAACAAGACAGGACATTTCGCCAAAAACTGTCTTCAAGCAAGAAAAGGTTAGAATCATCATATTGAGAATGAGATAGGTATTTCTCTTGAAAATGATGATATTGAATCCCTATTCTCTGCTGATGAAGAACCATCTGAACAAACTCTTTGTGTCATTCCCTTTTACCAAACTTCTAGTGAAACTAAGTCAGACTCAGAATCTGAAGATATTTTTCACATATCTCCTACATCTCCAGAACCAAACCTTGACATATTTTCAAGTCAAACTCACTGTCCCCATTTCCCAGTAAAAATCCTCACTTCGAAGTTTGCCAAACCAATCAATGTTATTGCTCTCATTGACACATGAGCAAGTTGTTCCATTCTTGATACTAAAATTCTGCCTGAAGAATATTGGACTCCCCATGTCCGATATTTCAACTCCGCCTCTGGAGATACTTTCTCCACAAATGTCAGGACCGCCCCCATAACGGTCCAGTTCTTTCCGCAGTGTTCCATAACTGCAAAAATCTTTGGATCAAATCTCCCCAATAAAGATCTGATAATTGGGTGGGACATCATGACTCAAATCTCTCAGCTTCGCATTATTCCTGGAAAAGGTCTTAGGTATAAAGATCAATTCTCTGAGTTCGTTAATATCCATAGACTCTTTTCCATTCAGATGAGTCTACTAGATCCAATCATGCAAAAGTTACTAGAATCTTGTTCAGAATCTCATTTGGAATTCGCTCAAAAATGTTCTCATCCTTTATGGGAAAATCCAGAATTCTTTATTCGCCTTTCTTTAAAAAAAAATGAAGACATCAACCCAACAAAGGCGAGCCATGTGGGAATGAAGCCAGAACATCTGGCTTTAGCCCAAAGGGAATGCTCAGAACTCTTGCAACAAGGCCTTATTGAAATCTCCAATTCTCAATGGGCTTGCGAAGCCTTTTATGTCAATAAGCGCGCTAAGCAAAACAGGGGAAAAATGAGGCTAGTAATCAACTATCAACCTCTCAATCTTTTTCTCCAAGATGATAAATTCCCTTTGCCATCCAAAGATTCTCTCTTCAGTGGTCGAACCAAGGCCCATATCTATTCCAAATTCGACCTTAAAGCCAGATTTTGGCAATTGGGCATCCATCCTGAAGACAGATCCAAAACAGGATTCTATATCCCAAACTAGCACTTTCAGTGGAAAGTTCTTCCTTTTGGCCTAAAAGTAGCACAATCCCTTTTCCAAAAGGCCATGTGTCGTATATTTCAACCAATTTTGTCAAGTGCAGCCGTATACATCGACGATATTCTGCTCTACAGTCCTGACGAGCAGTCACACTGTCAACTCCTTGAGCAATTTGCACAAATCGTGAAGAAGCATGGTATTATGTTTTCTCAGAGAAAGATGAATATTGCCCAAACAGAAATCGAATTCCTTTTTATGCACGTTAACAAAGGGACATACTATCCAGGGCCTCATATTGCTCAAGAATTATTGAAGTTTCCTGAAGACAACTTCACCACAAAACAAGTTCAGCAATTTCTTGGGATAATCAATTATCTTAGGGTTTTTGTCCCAAATATTGCAAAGCTTCTAATTTCTCGCAATCCATGCTAAAGAAGAATTCCCCACCTTGGGGAAAAACCTAGACTAAAGCAATTGTTGAGGTTAAGGAGGTTATGCAGAATCTCCCACTATTGCAAATACCATCAACAGGAGAAAGAATTCTTCAAACTAACGCCAGTGATGATTACTGGGCAGCCATCCTCTTTGAAGAAATTGATGGTAAGAAACACCTTTGTGCTCACAAAAGTGGAAAGTTTTCTCAAGCTGAAATGCATTACCATTCCACTTTCAAAGAAATCCTAGCAGTAAAAAATGGAATAAAAAAATTTGAGTTTCATCTCATCGGCCATCACTTCTTGGTAGAATTAGACATGTCATCTTTCCCTCAGATGACCAAGTTTAAATAGAAACAAATTCCAAATTCCCAACTGCTTCGATGGGCTGAATGGTTTTCGAAATACTCTTTTGAAACCAAACACATTCCTGGAAAAAAGAATGTACTTGCTGACTTCCTGTCAAGACCCAAAGCACCAGCTGAAATCAACATGTACATCAAGAGGCCTGCTTTCCATATGCTCAATTATGCCGTGAAATACAAAATTGAGAATATCAGGGATTTACAAAGCTGGAAATACCCCCAGGAGATTATTTAGCAAATCCAGAACGACAGTCTTACTGAGAACCTGGAGAACCTCATGTGGCAATGCCACACAGACCTATTCCAGATTCAATGGAGGTTCGATTCTTTATCCTTTCGGGTTAAATTTGAATTATCCTTTCATTCATCCTCTTATCTGGAAGGAAGATGATTTCCCTGAACAGCTCAAAACGCTATTGTGGTACTTAACCAATAAGTACTTGATAGCCATTGAAATTCCAACCAGAAGATTCATTGCCAATCTCACTAGGATATTCTTACTCGGAAGAAATTTGGAAAAAGAAAACGATAAGAATCTCTTAGACTTTCTTAATTGGTTCTATCATCCTACTTGTTGGAAACAAGACTTGGAAAAAGAACTGAGAACCATGACACCATATCCTGAAGTCCACACCATCCTGTTTTTCCGACGACCATGGAATTTTTTCAGAAATAATGGTAATATTCTCGATTCACCACTAGAAATAGGAACCGCATCCTATAAACCTCATTTGAACAGTCGAGAAGCTCAGATTCACAAATATTATCCAAAGTCTGTTAAATTTTGTGAACATGAGTATCGAGAACTCCAGAGGATCTTATGCCAAGAAAATAAAACCGTTCCTGAAGACATTTGGAATAATGTACCTACTACGTGGGATCATTATGACCTAGCACCAGATGCTAAGGAAGCGCTCATGCAATACAGACAAGCTGAATCGTCCCAAGAGCATGAAATGACAAGTGAAGATGACATTGTCCAGTCTACTCAAGACCCCTATGCACGTTTTGGAGGTCCTTTGTCCCAGAATCCCTACGAACAGGGAACCTCATCCTCATTTCAAGATATGGATACATCCTTTTATGCAGAACCATCCAATTGGCCTTAGCCAAGCATTCCTGCCAATACTACCAGTGAAAATACGAATTGGGCAGAAGAATAAGCATCCCATTGGGCGCATGAACAAGCATCCTCATCAAGAAGGCTGAATCAAATCCTCTCACCTGAAGATCTTGAAGCCCTTAAGCAAAAGTACGAGGCACATCTCCTAGAAGACAGCTCGGATGACTCAGTATGCAGCTACAATGCCCATGACGGACGAGACCGTTCAGTTCGTACAAATTCACTGTAGCAAATCACTGTTCATTTTTACTGTAGCACTAGGCTAGGGAAAGTACTGTTCACAGTACAGTTACTGTTCATAGTACGCGAATAATTCCCTCTCGAAATTTTTCGGTGCCTCTGTTTGTACCCGGACCCATGTGCTTGGTCCTTGTTTGTTGGTTTGTAACCTCTTATTGTCTATATAAGGCAAGGAGGGTGTAATGTGTTGGGCAGAGTCCCTTGAAGTTGTGGCATCCCAAAATTCAATGACAAGCTATAAGGTGTGTTAAAGTCTCTAATTAGGTGATAAAATTTCCCATGGCTTATGCTTTAGCCATTAGTCTTTTAAATAGATGATTTGTGCATGTGCTTGTGAGAATTTAAATTTGATAGATTAATAATCTATGCTTGGCCATGTACTTTATAAATTAAATTTCAATAAACAAAATGTCACAAGACTTTGGCCATGTTGAAAATTAAAATTTTAAAATATTTATAGAAGAATTTCAAAAAAAAAAAAAAGAGGGGAAAAGAGGGTAAAAATTCGATTGGGCCTTAAGCCCAAGAGTGGAACTTTAATGGGCCAAGTTGGCCGGCCCATTGAAGCCCACAAGTGGGCTGCCATCGAGCAAGGGGAGGGCCAAGATTGGCCGGCCCAAGCCCAAGCCCAAATTCAAAAGCTCATAAGACAAGTGGCAAAAGACTTTCATGTATTGGCTTAGAAAAGAAGGCCATGCATTGGCCATGGTTAAGGCAAGTAATGATTATCAATGATGAGAATTAGGGGGGTATAAAAAGGGAAGAGAGAGAGAAGGGTGGCCGGTTTACCTCATTCACCCAAAGAGAGAGAGAGATTTCGCGAGAGAGAGGGAGAACGGCCGAGAGAGAGGAGGAGCCGAGGAGGAGCCCGAGATAGCTAGTATAAACACCTAGAGGGGGGTGAATAGGCGCACAAACAATTTGTTGAAATACGGAAGCAATTCTTAACAAAATGAAATACGATCGAGGTATAGAGAGAGAGAATTGAACACAGGATTTATAGTGGTTCGGCTTATTCCAAGCCTACGTCCACTCTTCCGCACCGATGACCCCACCGGCTGGATTTCACTATGATCAAAAAGAGAAGTTACAGCACAGCTTTGCCTTGATTCCACGGTGTAGATGTTCTACCACACCTTCTCAAGGTTTCTCACAAATATAGACTCTCTTTTGTATATAAGTATTCGCTCAAAGGAATTGTCTAAACAAATAGGAGCTTCAGACTTTGGAATTCTTCTATCGCGCACACCTCGAACAACTAAGAACGTCTTCCTTATATACTCCTTTATGCCATCATACCCGTTGGCACTTACCAAAGGAATTCCTCCAATCTACCCGTTGGACGGAATCAATTAGGAAGATTGTTCGAGCTATTAAAGGAACGTGTTGATAGCCCATCAATCTGTTTGCCCATACAATCGGGATCTCGGTTTCCATAAGTAGAACCTTCCAATAATATTTAGACAATCATCGAATCTTCAGTCATTGAATCAATCTTGATCAATCAAAGGATTCTTATACGTCTTCTCCAACCACGAGATCTTCTCCAGATGATAAGGTTAAATCCTGAACAAAACAACCAGTTCTGAATAACCTTTCTTCAACGGATTAGAGACTGTCAATGAGGATAGACTTTGAGTCTTGAGTCAGGCTGTCCGGAAGTCTTCGAGACTTTAACCAAGAGTCCCGCAGACCTTCGAGACTAGCGATGGAAACGTTTTGTCAACTTCAAAACACTTCACGAGGATTTCTCCAACAATCTCCCCCTTTTTGATGGTGACAAAACCTTCCTGCAGATTTGGATAACTTTGACCTGCAAAACATTTCTCAAACACATATGCATATCTTATAATGGAGATGAATGGCTAAAAGATTAACACTAGAATCTGCAACCACAGAAAATAGGTTAGTCTAGTATATAATAAAACCATCCATAAGATATCAATACTTGTGAATAGAAGCAGTCAAGTCCAAGTCTAGTTTAGTTCTCATCCAGACACAAAACAAAGTCAAAGTCTGTCAAAAACAGTTTAAACAACAACACAATCCAACAAACAGTTAAAAAATAATGATTGAAAGTTTTCAAATCATGCATCTCTCCCCCTTTTTGTCATCATTAAAAAGGATGAGATGAAGTCAAGATTGCTTGGGAACGCGGACAAGCCGGAAATCTTCCATAGACCGAACGATGCCTTCCGGCCTTTTAAAGTCTTCCTTCATTTGAGTAACCTCCTCACTCTTGGCATTGGCCTGATTCGAATAGAGAGGGCTTGCATCTTATCATTCAATGAACGGGAAGAAGCTTGACTTTCATTCTTCAAGCTTTGAACGTCGCATCCCAAGGCATAAATTTGACCTCGCATTTCCAAGAGAATATCCATGATTCTGCGAAAATCTGCTCCATTATCGGTCCGAGTGCTTGCTTCGGCTCGATCTCGATGGAGTAAATGCGAGACGACGGTAGATCAAAGCATAATCTCGCAGGTTTGGCGATGAAGCTTCATGACCTTCCTCTGGAAATTGAGATGCATAAACATCCTCTCAGGGGTCCGGGCAGCGAACAGCGACTCCTTCACTTGCATCGGGATGTGAAGACTTCTCCCGATCTCCTTTCTCCCGATCTCCCCGTTTCCATGCCTACGGGTGGAGAAGAGATTTCTTCAGTTCTCATTCTTCGTTCTTTCTTCTTGAGTTCTCCTTCTTCTCTTCTTTCTTCTTGAGGTCTTTCTTCCTCTGCTTCTTTCTCTGCTTCTCTTTCTTCTTCTTCCTTCTCCTCGCTTCTTTAGTCATTTGTTCCGATTCTTTACGTGGAACAGTCGACTCAAATTCTTCAAAGCCATTGCAGAGATGGTGATGTCTTCGTCATCATCTTCATCCTCAACGAGGAGAGCTCTTCTTCTCTTGGATGAAGCAACCATGGGCTCCTTCCCTTTTCTCTTAGATGCGAAGAGATTTGATGAGATTTGGCAGAGTCTTCTCCTTGAATTTCTCCAATTCCTTGCTCGGTTCCTTCGGACGCATTTTGGTCACCATTTTCAGTCCTACCACCATATGATCGCATGATCGAACACAAAAGATTTGCGGAGGCTGAATATTCAGATGTCTGAATAACTTCGTAACAAGGCTTGGGTAAGGGAGTTGACCTCTGTCCTTCATCACTGCTCTATACATGTGAAACATAACGGTATGAGGAGAGAAAACTTCTTCCCACGAGAGGATGGCATACATCAACTTTGCCTCAGAGCTTGAAACATCAGTTTTGGAAGTTGATTTCGGTCGAAGGCAATTGATCACAATCTTGTGAAGCAAGATGTTGAATGCATTCATCCTTGAGTAGGTGATCTTCTCATCTGTTCTCCTGTCCTTCACCGAGTTCAAGTGTGGCCCGAGCAATGGAAACTTTGATTGGTTGATATCTACCTCTCTCAACTTCTAACACATCTCGCAAACATATTCATATCCACAACATAGTCTTGATCTTTAATTTGAAGGAGAATCTATTCGCATCTAAAAAGCTAAGATTTGAATAGAAATATGCGAGTCAATTCAGCATAAGCCTCGGTTGAGTCGAAACGGTACTTTTCAAGTTGAAGATAACGAACTTTTCCCTCAAGTTTACTTTCACGAGAATCGGAAAATCAAAGTCCACACTTCTAGGGTTTATTACCCTACGCTTCAGCAATTTCGAGTACAGATCCTTTTGTTCCTTTGATCGAACAAATCTCCCCTTTTTCCTTGAACCTCGGCCACAATACCCATTTTCGGTTGAAATAGGCGAACAGATTGTCATCGTCATTCCCATCTGAGATTTGGCCCCGATCCACGAGGATCACTTGGGATATTCGCAAGGGTTTCCTCAGCCACCCCTTTACGAGCTATTCCCAAACTTTCCATTTTCCATGAGAAAAATGTATTCGTTCCCATATCCTTTGTCTTTAAGGAAGTCATCAACATAGTTTAAAGGAGTACGAGTTCCTTTTAAGGCACGATATAGCTTGTAAATAAAAGCGGGCTTTTGAACTCTTATGGGGTCTGCATCCTCGATGATTTCTTGCTGTTGTTGATGATCAATGCCTTGAGGACTAGATGGTGGAGAGTGACGCTGCGAGAATGTTGTGGGCTCGCTTGCGATGCGGAGTAACTTCATCTTGGTAAGATCGAAGTGCGTAGGCCCCTCACTCATTCTCTGTGGTCCCCCTTTGCGATTCTTGAGGACTTTCGTGAAGATGACATCTTTCTCGGTGTTTGGAAGATTCCTTGCTTGACTTTCCCGAGAAAAGATGACAACTTTTTGAAGATTGAGCGAAGAAGACAAGCGGGAATTGAGGATCGATGCTTTCTAGGGTTTTTGAGAGAAAAGTGAGTAGAAAAGTGAAGAGAAATCGACAGTGCACAATCGGTTAAAGAGGAGTAAACGAACCGTCACAAAGGAAATAAAAATATGCCTTTTCAAAATAACTGTCGTTTTCCACAAAAATAGTCATTTAAAAAATAACTTCCTTTTTGAAAATGAAACGATGCAATATTTGCGTCGATTAAATATAGCAATAATTAAAACACAGTCTGACGATCGTACCTTTTCAAGAATAAATTAGAGAGAAAGACTTACAATCTGACGGTCGAGCCAAGACTATAGATAAAGTCTTGTAAGCCTGAGTCTGAAAGTCTTTAGACTTTGATATCCTCATACCTCAAAATGTTGAGTCAGTACGGATAGACTCAAATTGATTTTCTCCAAAGGCTTTGTGAATATATCCGCCGGTTGATTCTTTGAGTCAACAAACGAATTGAAATCTCTCCATTTTGAACATGATCTCTAATAAAGTGATGTCGAATCTCTATATGCTTTGCTCTTGAATGGAGAATTGGATTATTGGTGAGGTTGATAGCGGTGTTGTCGCAATTAATCTCCGTGCATGAGTCTTCAATTTCAAAGTCTCTTAGCTGTTGTTTTATCCATAGAATTTGCGACAGTAGCTTCCAAGAGCTACATACTACTGCTTCGTTGTTGAAAGAGACACGGTGCTTTGTTTCCTTGAAAACCAAGACGTCACGCTTCCAAGCAACGGCAAGTTCTGAAGTGCTCTTTCTATCAACTCGCAACCGGCCAGATCTGCGTCGAATATCGGAAGATTAAAGTCTCCCTTCTTAGGATACCAAAGACCGATGCTTGATGATGAAGCAACGTATTTAATGATGCGTTTCGCAAAGCACCGAGATGAGATTCTCTAGGATCGATTGAAACCTAGCACAGATGCAAACACTCAACAAAATATCAGGTCTAGAGGCGGTAAGATAAAGAAGTGATCCAATAATGCTCTGTACAGCTTTTGATCAACTTTCTTCCCTTCTTCATCTTTGTCTATCTTTAAAGAACTTGACATTGGTATGTCGGTCTTTTTGCACTTTTCTGTCCAAACCTTTTGACAAGATCATTAACATATTTTTCTTGATAAATAAAAGTTCCTTCCTTCAATTGTTTTACTTGAAGACCGAGAAAGAATGTTAATTCTCCCATCATACTCATTTCAAACTCATCCCGCATAGACTTAGAAAATTTCTTGCCAGACTTTCATTAGAGGATCCAAAAATAATATCATCCACATATATTTGAACAAGCAAGAAACTTTTGATTTCCTTCTTGATAAATAAAGTCGTATCTACTTTACCTTTGACAAAACCATTTTGTATTAAGAACTTACTTAATCTGTCGTACCAAGCCCGAGGTGCTTGCTTTAAACCATACAAAGCCTTTTCAGTCAAGACCGAGTCCGGCTTCTTTGGGTCTTCAAACCCTGGTGGTTGTTCCACATAAACTTCCTCATGGATAAATCCATTTAGGAAGGCGCTTTTGACATCCATTTGGAATAACCTGAAATTCTTATAACAAGCAAACGCAAGTAATAGTCGAATAGCTTCTAACCTTGCTACTGGAGCGTAAGTCTCATCATAGTCTATTCCTTCTTCTTGCGTATATCCCTTGGCCACGAGTCTTGCTTTATTTCGTACGACTTTTCCTTTTCGTTCATCTTGTTTCGAACACCCATTTAGCTCCAATAACAGTTTTACCTTTTGGTTTGGATGTCAATTCCCAGACATCATTAATGCTGAACTGCTCGAGCTCTTCTTGCATAGCTTCAATCCGACTTTCATCGGATAAAGCTTCTTCTATGCTCTTTGGTTCAATTTCGAAACGAGTGCCACGGCACTAGACTCTTCTCGCCTTTTGGATGCAGTGCGAATTCCTTCATTAATTTCGCCAATTATAAGATCTTTGGGATGATTTGGACTTATGTTTCCAGTTACTTGTTGATTTAACGGATGATGATCTCTTTCTTTATTTGGATCTTCACTAACAACCGATGCTGGTTTTCAGTCCGAGATGCTTCTTGAGTTGTAGACTTTGGAGGGTGCAGGGGCGGGTTAGGACTCTTCTTGATGAGTCTGACTTGATTCATCTTGCGTTGAGTCTTGAAATTTGACATTCATTGACTCCTCCATAGACTGACTCTTCTTGTTATAGACTCTGTAAGCTTTGCTTGATGTAGAATATCCAAGGAAGATACCTTCATCTGATCTTTCTTCAAACTTACCAACTCGATCTTTTGCATTTTTCAATATAAAGCATTTACAACCAAATACATGAAAGTATGAAACAATAGGCTTCTTTTCTTTGAATAACTCATAAGGGGTTTTCGAAGAATAGATCTTAAGAAGACTCTATTGATGATATAGCATGCTGTTGAAACGACTTCAGCCCAAAATCGAGAAGAAATTTTACTTCAATTAAAAGAGTTCTAGCCATTTCTTGAAGAGACTGTTTCTTTCTTTCCACAACTCCATTTTTGAGGAGTATATGGAGAGGAGAACACATGCTTAATGCGAGATTCATCACGGAATTTTGTAAAATCTTGATTTTCAAATTCACCTCCGTGATCTGTTCTTATACTAGAGATAACACATCCTTTTTCATTTTGAACCTTTTTAGCAAATTTTTCAAAATACGAAAAGGTTTCGGACTTACTTGCTAGGAAATATACCCAAGTAAATCGTGAATAATTGTCAACAATTACTAGGCAAAATTTCTTACCCCCAATACTCTGTGTTCTGGTTGGTCCGAAGAGATCCATATGCAGCAACTGTAGTACATGATTAGTAGAGACATGATTTATTGGCTTAAAAGAATTTCTTACCTGCTTTCCCGGAATACATGGAGTGCATGAATCGGTCTTTTGGTATGGCAACCGGGTAGTCCTCGAACAAAGCTGTTTTGAAGAGATTTTGGCTAATTGCTTCATGTTGACATGACCAAGCTTTTTGTGCCATAAGCTTGCTTCATCTTGAATTGAGATAAGGCATTGCGATTCATTTGGTTTCACATCCGGAAGATAGATATTTCCATGTCTTTGACCCATGAAAGACCGAGTAGAGTCTTTGATTCGAACATGTTCCTTCTTGAAAGAAGATCTTGAAACCGAGTATCACACAATTGACTAATCCGAGAAGATTGTAATTGAGTCCTTCCACTAAGGAAACATTACTTATTGTGAGAGTTCCAATTTTCACGGTTCCAAATCCCACAATACTTCCTTTTCTTTGTTTCCTCCAAATGAAACTTTTCCACCATTTACTTGAGCAAGCTTTATAAAGCAATTTGAGTCTCTGTCATGTGTCTTGAGCATCCGCTGTCAAGATACCACTTTACTGTTCTTGACGGAGACCCGCATTTAAAATAAAGTCTCAAGCTTTCTTTGGTACCCAAATTTTCTTAGGTCCTTTGGTGTTAGTAACATAAGCGGTATTAGCCCATATTTTCTGAATAGGTTTCCAAACCTTAGGACACTCTTTTTCAAAGTGATCTCGATTGTTGCATTTTGAACATCCGAGAGCATTTCTACCTACAGATTTTACAAAAACTTTCTTGAAATGATTTTTGTAATCCTCTCTCGAGGGTCTTTTCTTAATCCTTTCTTTTACTTTAGGAAAATCAATTAAGGGAATTGTTTCTGCTGTCATACCTAGACCGGACTTATTGAAGTAAGGTCTTTGAGTGAAAGAATTTTTCAAGTTTCTCAGACCCTATTGAAAATTTCTTTGAAATATTTGATAAGTCTGTTTTTAAAAGATTATTTTCTTTTAAAAGATTATCTTCATTTTCTTTAAGAGTGGAAACTTGGTTAAGTCTAGACTTTTAACTTTTTCTACTAAAACATTTTCCTTTTGTTTTAGAGCTGAGTTTTCCTTTTCGGTTCGGAAATTCTTTTGAGAGAAGTCTTAAGACTAAAACACGGTTCATCAATGTATTTAGAAACTTTGTGGAATTTTGAAATTACTTGCCTCAAATTCACTGTCCGAGTCGATCCAGTCCGAGTCGATTGTGCCATCAGACATAGATTGTCATATTCATTATCACTTTCTTCACACTCGTATCACTCCCGGTTTCGGCTTTGAGAGCTTTTCGAAATTTTTCAGCTTTTCCTCTCTTATTCTTGAAGAGGACAGTTGGGTACGATGTGTCCCTTTTTCTTGCATTCAAAGCAGACTACATCTTTATTTGGTTCCTCATCATCAGACTTGACTTGGTCTGCTGTCTTTGAAAGCTTTGTTTCTTTGAGTTGAACCTTCTTCCTTTTCTATTCGGTTTTCGAATCTTCTTATCATGAGAGCAAGCTCCTCATCGTCCATATCATCTTGAGAATCGTATCATCGAATCATCATTTGATTTTAATGCAATGGATTTCTTACCTTTTGGATCTTCATCTTCATTGATCCGTTCCACTTCATAAGACTGAAGAGTTCCAATCGGCTCGTCGACGGATAGTGGCATAATTCTTTGCGTCTCTCTTATCGAAGTCTTTATGTGATTCCAATCCTGGAGAGTCCACGCGGTAGCTTGTTTACCTTCATGGGATCGAAGTTGGTTGACCTTGATTTTCAAGACCATTCACAATATTTGTAAAACGACTAAACATGTCGGATATTGATTCTCCCGGTTTCATTCGAAGGCTTCGTATTGACCGAGAAGAATGTTGATTCTTGTTTCCTTCACTCGATCTGTTCCTTCATAGGTGATATGCAATATGTCCGGACTTCTTTTCTTTGTACCACGGGAAGATATTCTATTATATTCAGTTGGTGACAAAGCACAATATAAAGAGTAAATTGCTTTTGCATCGAGTGTTTGTCTCTTGTTTATCTCCTCCCGAGTCATTCCATTGGTCTCAACGGTTTCTTTCCCTCTTTCGAGACTGATGCAGGTTTGTAGGAGTAATTCATTTTTCTACAACATCCCATTCCGGAGGATCCTTTGATCGTAGAAAAGCTTTCATCTTGTTTTTCCAGATGTTGTAATCCTTTCCATCAAAGTAGGGTGGTGCGGGTGTTGCTTTGCCCTTCCATCGCCCGGTGCTAGCATACTAGCCATGGATCTTTAACTCTGAAGTAAAACACTTCAAACAAAGTGAGTACACAAGCTCTGATACCAATTGAGATAGCTAGTATAAACACCTAGAGGGGGGGTGAATAGGCGCACAAACAATTTGTCGAAATACGGAAGCAATTCTTAACAAAATGAAATACGATCGAGGTATAGAGAGAGAGAATTGAACACAAGATTTATAGTGGTTCGGCTTATTCCAAGCCTACGTCCACTCTTCCGCACCGACAGCCCCACCGGCTGGATTTCACTATGATCAAGAGAAGTTACAGCACAGCTTTGCCTTGATTCCACGGTGTAGATGTTCTACCACACCTTCTCAAGGTTTCTCACAAATATAGACTCTCTTTTGTATACAAGTATTCACTCAAAGGAATTGTCTAAACAAATAGGAGCTTCAGACTTTGGAATTCTTCTATCGCGCACACCTCGAACAACTAAGAACGTCTTCCTTATATACTCCTTTATGCCATCATACCCGTTGGCACTTACTAAAGGAATTCCTCCAATCTACCCGTTGGACGGAATCAATTAGGAAGATTGTTCGAGCTATTAAAGGAATGTGATGATAGCCCATTAATCCTGTTCGCCCATACAATCAGGATCTCGGTTTCCATAAGTAGAATCTTCCAATAATATTTAGACAATCATCGAATCTTCAGTCATTGAATCAATCTTGATCAATCAAAGGATTCTTATACGTCTTCTCCAATCACGAGATCTTCTCCAGATGATAAGGTTAAATCTGAACAAAACAACCAGTTGGATAACCTTTCTTCAACGGATTAGAGACTGTCAATGAGGATAGACTTTGAGTCTTGAGTCGGCTGTCCGGGAAGTCTTCGACTTTAACCACGAGTCTGCGCAGACCTTCGGACTAGGACGATGGAAACGTTTTGTCAACTTCAAAACACTTCACGAGGATTTCTCCAACAGAGCCACCGTCCGTCCGCCGTGCTCGCCGCCGTGTACCGCCGTTCGTGAGGTTTAGAGGCAAGTGGGAGTCCTCTAGCTTCTCTTGCATGTTTGTATGTTACTTGCATGTTGAATTTTTGGGTGTTTAAGTGAGAAAAACCGAGGTATGGTTGGCTTATTCTTGAATGGCATGACTGTTCTTGCTCGTGCCGTGTGAGTCAGAATGTTGTTTGAGGTTTCTTGTGTGTTTAGAGTCAGATTTTGGCTTCAATTTATTCATGAGAGTTGTAGCTAACATCTTGAAATACAACATAATAAAATTTCGTGGAAAATTATGGAGATTTGAGGGGTTAAAGTCTCATCCTACGAAGACCTCAGATCTGGAAAGTTTTTACTGAACTTTTGTTGGATTTGTGGTTGCATGTTGGTTTGTGTTAAGAATATCTCTTCTATTTCTTCATGAAAGTTGTAGGTAACATCTTAAAATACAACATACTCAAATTTGAAGTGAAATGAACAAGTATAGCCTAGTAAATCGACTAGATCTTGAAGACGGTGATTCTGGAGATGTATTTTGGGACACCCGAGACTTCATGGACCTAAATGACGACCATAATATGGTTATTTGACTTATATATCTTCATGAAACTTGTAGAGGACATATTTTTGTATAAAATATCCAAATTTCAGAGGAAACGAAAGAGAATAGGTAGGTTAAAACTCGATATTTCAAAGAAGCTGGCACTGGACGATGCGGTAACGGATCCAGAAGCTTCGTGAGACTGTATAAAATAATATAAAAATAATCTGGTTTGGAAGTCTTCATGAAAGTTGTACGAAAATGTCTTGGCTATCACTCGGTAAAATTTCGTAATTTTTGGAGGCCGTATGGATATTTTAATCGAATTTCTTCGGAAACCGTGCATTCTGGTTTCATCCGAAAATCATATGATGTTTTGTGAAAATTGTGAGATTGTGTAAAATTCTATTTGGCCATGTATTTTGCATGTAATTATCATCCTATTGGCTTGTTTGATAATTGATTTAATTTTTATAATTTTAGGAATTTATAGATATTAAATTTAATATTTATGAAAGTTGCAAAAGTTGAAATTTAAAAATAAATAAATAAATAAAATGGATTATTTTATTGGCCATAAATTCCATTAAATTTATTAATAAATAATTATACATTGTTGCATGTATGATAAGGTCTTGGTGTGTGCATGACATTTAATTGAGATGCATGTGTGAATTCTATGCCAAGAATGATTTGTTTGATGTCATGTCATATGCCATGCTAAATTAAGATTGAAATTGGTAAATGTGGATAATGATAAGTGAGGAGGTGGTTGTGGTGGAGGATGATGGTCAGAATGTATAGAGATACATTGCCGGATTGCCCTGGGAGATTTAGGATGCCCGAAATGTGGGGGGCCGGAAGCCCTGTCGGAGGTTTTTGCCCGAAGGGAATGCCTCGTGATGCTAGTTGGGATGCGAGATGCCCGGAATGTGGGGGGCCGGATGCCCGGTGGCCTGGAATGGCTGAATGCCGGAGGTTTTTCTCGCATGGGATGCGAGTGTATAATGTGAGATGAAATTGATGATCCGAGGAAGGATGATGTGGTGATCAAATTAAAAATTAAAAGTGGAAATTGACCCATGCATGATGTGATATGGCATGATGATATGCATGATGATGATATGCATGATAATGATGATGATGATATATGATATGGCATGATGATATGCATGATGATATGCATGACGATGATGATGATGTCATGTATGATATGATGATTCCATGATGATGATGACATGTGTGATGTGGTGATGTCATAATGATGATGACATGTATGACATGATGATGATACACATGTATGTGTTATAATTTGTGATGATGATGCATGATAGTATGCGCATGGCTTCAAGGTAAACGCTTTGCAATGCATGTATGACTTGTATGATGCATTGAGTGGTTATTGGATTCCTTATCTGCTGAGTGATTGTACTCACCCCTTCTGGGGACCAACATTTCAGATTAGCAGTATGCCGCTTCCTGCCGTCGCGCGGGGTGCATTTTACGGGTTACCGTTCGACGTCGAGGTAGAGTGTGAGGAGTTCAGCTGTCCTTACGTACTTTGGACTCACCTACATACGTGTGCGCTATTTTGTCTCATACGACATAGGCCTGGCTGGGGGCTCGATTGTCCAGGAGTTTGTCTCCGTCCACGTTCGCCGCGATGGGGTGATGAGAGGGAGGCTGCCACCGCTGCCGCCTGACGCATCGGACTGGGTGTGAGACCTATGCGTGACGAGTAGGAGCTGGATCTTTTTGGGATAGTTAGCCGACACTTATGATGGGGGTTGTGCACATGTGATGTAGAGGGTCAAGGGTTCTTTTTGAGGTTTTAGGCTAGACATGGCTGAGTCCTAGCTTTTCCTTTTTGATGTACCGACCCAAAGAAGTCCCATCTTGAAAATATATGTAAATAAAGTGTCTTGGCTTGTCTATAAAAATCATGGTGATTAGTGGTGTGTATTGGTATCATGGTTGGTAGGGGGAGAGATGGTGATGCTTTATTCTTCTTCCGCTAGTGAGTCGCGTTGGGACCGCTTTTTTATTTTTATTTTTTTATTTTTATTTTTTATTTTATAAAAAAAAATGCCTGTGAATAACGACGCTTCTTCTAAGTGTAGAACAAAAGGGTAATAAGATGTAACATCGGTGCTTGTGGCGACCTTCGAAGGGTTCGGGGTGCTACAGAAGTAAAGTGAGTGTTTATGCAAACTCTCTCTATGGCTTTCTAAATCTCCTCTTCTTCTCCAGCCCGGTAGGATCCTCCGAGAAATGCAGCTTGGGTAGGTTAGAAGCGTTTCTATCTTGGCATCTCTGAGTGTCTCTAGGCTCTGAACTAAAGGGCGAGTGGTTCTCTGCTAAAAGGCTGTCCCTGAAGGGCTTGAACGAGAGCTGTTCGCCCACCGTGGGAAGGCATATCTGCAGAAAACTTACTCTCCTTCCCTGGTTCTAAGTCTAGGTCCATTCATGTGGCTCGATATGTCAGCTTAGAGAGAGAGAGAGAGAGAGAGAGAGAGAGAGAGAGAGAGAGAGAGCGGTATACTATTTATTAGCCTTTGAGGCAAGCTATACTACTTATTTTCAGCTTAGGGTGAGCAGTTCTTGATGAGATCGGACTTATAGATATTACTGATTGGGTTAACCGTGTGATGGTTCTGATGACATGGAATCGACTAAGTTGATTGATCGATGATTCGATTTGTTATGATAATTTGATGTGATGAGGTGATCCCATGAAATTGTGAATTATATTGATTTGCAGGAAGGGAGTGAGGCCAAGTAAGTCTTCTAACTCGTGATTGTGCTTGGGTAGCCCTTAGGGTGTATTTTCTTCCTAGTCGGGGCTTAGGGGGTTGAACTTATTGAGACGTCGTCTCACCTCATTGTGGGATAACATTTTTTCAGGTCCCTAGTTGATAGCTGTGGAGGACTCGAAGCTCGGAGTTTAGGAGGTGAAGCCCGAAGGTTAGTCATAGGACAATTCTCTTTTGTTGAAAGCTGATCCCTTTTTGTTGGCTTTTGTGTATAAACCTGTGTGTTTATAAAAATGCATCTTTTGAGAAAAATTGGCCATACTTTTTTATCCCATCTTGTTGTTGTCTGGGGATTTATTAATTGCTTCTGCATGTGTATTCAGATGAATGGGTCGGCAATGCGTCTTGGGATGTCTCTATTTAATCGACCAAGCCGAGATGGGCACACGTTCAGAGGATCAGAGCGTGACATAAACATTTTGAAGCCAAACTTGAAAAAAACTTGAAGTGAGAGGCTTAGTATGACAAAACCCGGTATGTTCCATTTGTTCCATAGATCTGAAATGGAGCTACATACCATGATTTTTCGCTGAGCTTGAATGTGATTGCTCATCTCTAATATAATTCTAGCTACAACAAAATGTAAAAGGAGGAATAGCAGGGAATGTATGTATGTGTTGAGATGATTCCTCTTACTTGTTAGGATACGGTATTTACGCAAAAATCCTAAAAGGTTAAGCAATCACGGACTATCCATTTCGCAAATGAAATGGAGTCCAAAATAGATCTAATTTGAGGTGGTTTAACTACTAATGGATTAAATTAAATGTTTACTTTGGGTCGTGTGTCCACAAAATTGGAAGACGGTATTAGGTTATTAATTGTTAAACACATCGAGTGTGGTCTTGCTTCATGTGACAAAAGTTACCCAAAAAGTCCCATTTGGTTCAACTTTGGGAAAATGGCTTTGCATTTCCCCAAGTATCTTTAGAGGGATGGACATTTGATGAAGGCAAAGGTGTTTGGGTACTCTATTTTTGTGTATTTTACAAAGTAGCTTTGAGGTGAAAAGAAAAGGAAAAAAGAAAAGGAAAAGGAGGAGGAAATGCTAAACCAGAGGGGAACGAAAGGGAGGGCAGCTGGAGTTGGTGGCAGTGGTGGTGGGGAGGTGGTGGGTTGCGCGACCCGGGCGACGGCGGTGCGTGGGTCGTGCGACCAAGGCAGTGTCGCCGAGGCCACGCGACCCGGCGGCGGCGGTGCGTGGGTTGCGCAACCCCCAAGCGACGTCGCTTGAGGCGCGACCCAAGCGACGATGGTGCGTGGGTCACGCGACCGGGCAACATCGCTAAGGCCGTGCAACCCACGCGACAGCGATGCTTGGGTCGCGCGGCCTCGGGCGATGTCGCTTGAGGATGCGACCCCGCACCGCCGTCGCCAGGTCGCGGCCTCAGGCGACGCTTCTCGGCGACCAGCTCCGGTCGGCTGAGCTCTGCTGGCAAGTCCAAGAGGAAGAAGATGAACAATAAACTTTTAGGGTAAAAGAGGAAAACGCAATTATCAGTGATGGTAATATTGGAAGAAAAAAAATTCATTAAACCCCTATTTAGCATTCCGAAAATGCTGAAAGCTCTAAGTAGGTCCCCACCCGCTTTAGGTTTTTAGCATTCCAAAGGTCAGCATTTGGCCAAAGACACCTCCAAATGCTGAACCAAACAACTAAAATTTTTCCAAATGGGTTTTCGAGGCTAAAAGTCCATTGGGAATGCTGAACCAAACGGGGCTAAAGTGTGCTTTAGCTAAAGAAATGGGAAAAAAGAATACCTTCCCGAAATAAGCTGTAGCCAAATTGGAGTAATCATGAGTGGTAGGCTTCAAAAAGGTATCTCCCACCACAGCAGATAGGTATTCCGCTGCAGAAATCTCCCTATATCTTTATTTATTTAATATTTCTAAATTATGAATTTCTATGGCCCGAAGTGGTTCCCTTAATTTTTTTCCTTTTTATTTAGACAATATTAGCTCTCATAGAATGAAAAATTATAGGATTTATATAAAATTTGTACCGGAATTACTATATAGTATTCTCATTCAAGATTTTGTTGTATTTTAGAGGATTTTTGCCAGTAGCTGTTAGCAATGTTGCGGGGGTAAATAACTCCTTAAAAAGAAAATCATCATTGTTCAAATGTGATGATATTATGGGACAAAGACCATATCATCGAGTCAATTACATGCTTTCACATGCCTGGATTGCTTAATCTTCCTTCTTCCTAATTAAATGAGGATACTTAGCCATGCACTCTGAACATAGGAAAAATTTCAAAAAAGGACCGGAAGTGCCTTTATTTTCTCAAATAAAGGCTCGAAGTGGACTTTATTTCAAACAAGGACCTAAAGTGGTCTTGGTTGTTTCAAATAAGGACCCGACCTCATGGGTTGTTGGCCGGCTAAATTTTCGCTCGATCAAGGGTATTTTCGCCATTTGGCATTTTTCCTTTTTTTTTTTTTTTGGCGCTTCTTCTTCCTCTTTGCTGGTGGCCGGATACTTATAGAGGGCTAGGCGAGGGTCCCCTACGTTGGCGAGGGCCACCCACGTTGGCCACAGGCAAGGGACGGCCTCGCTTAGGCATGGCGACCCTCGCCAAGGGGCCATCCACGAGGGCCGCCTTCGCCGCCCCTAGGCGAGGCTAACCCTCCCCACGGGGTGGCCTCACCCATGGCTCTTTGGTAAGGGCCGGCAAGGGCCTAGCCCTCATCGGCCGTGGGCGAGGCCACCCTTTCTAGAGCTTTTGTCGGCCGCGGCCAAGGCTGACCCTCGTGCCTGGGGCTGGCAAGGGTTGACCTCGCGAATGGCCCTTGGGCGAGGGTGGCCACACCCAGGTAAGGTCGTCCCTCGCCTAGCCCTCTGTGGGCATCGGCCGAAGAAGAACAAAAAAAAAAAAAAGGAATTGGCAAATGGCAAAAATACCATTGACTGTCGGAAAGTTAGGTCTTTATATGAAATAGACATAACTACTTAATGCCCTTATTTGAAATAAACATATTCACTTCAAGTCACCATTTGAAATAACATCCACTTCAGGTTTTTATTTGAGAAAGTGATGGCACTTCAGGTCCTTATTTAAAACAAGATTCACTTCAGGCAATTATTTGAGAAAATGAGGGTACTTCAGATCCATTTTTGGAATTTTTCACCTGAACATATATAGATTCTCGAGGTGGTGATGGTGGCGACGGCCCTTCTCCATCTCCTTAGGGTTTTATATTCACGATGCACATTCTCGAGGTGGTGATGGTGGAGACGCCCATCCGTAGATGTTGCCCATCATAAAACGCTTCATCATCTTCTAGCATTACTATTATCTCCGCTCTCCTTGTGTTTCTTAAGAGCTAAGAAAAAAATGACTGGTTCTCAATTTTCCTTTGTTCATCCTCTTCGTCTATTATACCGTTCACGGTCGTGCCATCACGAGAGCTTAGGCAAAACATCTAGGAAAAGGAGTCCTACGTTTCCGTATTCTTAATGAAACGAAATTAAGTTTTTTTTTTTTTTTTTAAATTTTAATTAATTAATTTATTTTTATTTTTTTATGGTGAATTACGTGACATCTTTTGATAAATAAATGGAATTAGAGCCTAGGGGATTACAATGACAAAAAGATTTATTTATGGACTCTGTATAAGAAATTGAAGCATAGCTCCAAGCAACAGTAGAGACAAAGACTCAAGACTTTTAGGCCGAATCCGGGATCACGGGACACATACATTGTTCATACATTGTTGTGGTCAGTCGTGCTTTTTCTCAGACTCCAAACCTGACTAAATACTCGAAACCACGAGCAACCATCGATATAATTAATTCACAATGAGGACATTGAGGTGTCTCCGACTCTCCTTACCCATATTTACAAGCAATATCATTTAGCTCAACCGATTTTCAAAATCTAATAAATGAATGATAGTTTCTTCTTTTGAAAAGTATAGTGAATGGGACCCGCATAGAAATATGGGGACATGTAATTAAGACCCAACTTTTGTGTACAGCCTAAATGTAATTACTGATATGACCGGACCACATATGGGATTGAATCCTTAATTCTCATTGATGACAATTCAAATGATATGACACAAGAACATTATTCCAATTACTTCCTTGCAGTGTTGTCCTTTGCTATTGCTAGGCGAGTTCCTGCATATAGCTTCTTAGCCATGCAAACTTCCACCCTATCTTTTCCAACATATGGCATTAGACAAGCAAAAGAGCCGCAAACATAATGAATGTTTGGATCAGTGACCTCCTACTGGTAGTTAAGTGAGTGGAAATAAAGTATTTAATTTAAATACATATAATTTAATATTTTGGCCCTACAGGGCATAAATATATTGTTGGTTTTTTTGGGTAAAACAAACAAAATATTACTTTTTTTTATCACACATAAAAAAAGTTTGGAGTAATTGGGCCATTCCATAAGTGTGGAAGTCTTCTAACTTGTTCAAATTAAGATGACTGGCTCTAGGCTAGACCCCATAATACCCTCATGCGAGTGTGCAATTAGTACTTTGCATGCTCCCCGATCATAATTAGCGTCAAAAATCATTTTTTTTTTTCGTGTGGTTATTTTGCTAATTTTAATAGGCGTGTCATGACCTTTGAAAAGTTCTATTTGTTCAATTGATATTTTACTGGGATTTATGAAATTTGAAATAAAATGTTATATCATCATCATTAATATCATCATCATTTGGGTTTTCAAATTTTAGAGCTGATTTGTGATTCTGACCGGCGATAATCCTACATCTCATGAATTCCATTTGTGAATTGCTTGACGAGGGCTTTGAAATGCCCTAGTTCTTCCTAATTTAGCAAGTCGTCGTATGTATCTGGCTCTCTATCTGTGTATTGCCAATTGGCTTAATGCTGTCCCAATTATGAAGAAGGTAAATTGCATTCAAGCATCAATTTTCAATGCCATGTATTCAGACAAACCGCATTTGTAACAGACTAGAATCCACCATTCCTGAACCACTTTGTTGTCATACGGTGACTTCATAAAAATTCATTTCATTATGGGGTTCATTCTTGACTATTAGGGGCAGACTTTAGTGTTCGCCAACTAGGTGACCAATTCATTCTTGTTTCTCCGTTTGAATTTTATTATGCACGATCAGAGGAGCGGAATGATAATAAAATTTGCTAAAAGAAAATGTAACACACATGGGCCGCTCGTGCCTCGCTTGACCTGAGCCCAGGTTGCATCACACAGGCCACAACTTCGACATCTATCGGGGTTCAGCTGGAATGTCAAGTTACGTATACAGGATGCAGCATTTGAGGCGGAGAAAATTACCAACATCCACCAACATCCCAAAAATAGTATCCTTCATATTATGATCTTCCACTTAACAGATCCATAATTTTACTCATACATCAGACTGCAAGAGTGAAGGCACAAGTGCGACCATCGCTGCTGATTGCCACGGTTCCACACTCAGCAGCTAAGTCGTGCAACAGCATCACCTACACATACAAATACATCCTGCGCAGGATGAGTACTCACCGGTCTCAAGAAATCAACACGGTCAACTTCAAGGAACCGCGGTGCCACGCCAGCAAAGGCATATGAGGTTGAAAAGGCCAACTCAAAAGCCTTTCGCATCAAAAATCCTCTGAATATTCTCCCATGGATATTCCTTTGCTGTGGTTGGCATATTAACGAGTTCTCAAAACTAGTATCTCTTATCAGAATGCTATCTCTGTCTGCCAAAGCTGGCATATCACAGAAGACACGACCTTCGGCAAGTAAAGCCTGGAGCCTGGACGAGTCCTCTACCTAAGTATCTCTGTTACGTTCTTCTCTCTTCTTTTTCCTCATTATAATCCTATTTTCTGCCTCTTGCCAGAGTAATTTTTCTCTCTCTGTCTCCGGTGAGATAGGGTTAACTGGTGCTGATTTCCCAGTTCTAGAATCACGAGAGCCACAAATGTGAAATTGGCAGCAAGTGCAACTGAATCTGAGGAATCCTGGGTTTCTGCATGAAATTACCAGTTTAAAGTAAACAGCAGAATGGATCGATCATAAGGTTATATCATGGAAAGAATAACTTTATGAAGATCTGATATCTGAATATTGTGATTGACTAACATGTCAAAACCTTGACAAACCAACACTTCTTGGCAAGAGGATGTTGATTAGCAAGCTTCTCCACAGTATGGACGGGTTTACTATTTTATTTATTTATTTTTGGTAATAACGGAATGGTGGATTGGTAGCAAATTAGCAAATTTCTCCACAATTTTTACAAGGAGAAACGAAATCATGCAAGAGCAAGTATGGTTTGTGTAGAATAAACATATACTTAAAGGCATGGCCATCAATGTGACACCATCCTTTGGGACCAGGAGCAACGCGACTCCTGCAACTGCTTAGTGGCAGCAGGTGAAAATGTATGTTCTCGTCCAATAAGCCAACAAAGCAATGTCATCAACTCTAGGAAAGAAAGTAGCATACTATCGTCATTTGGAAGCTCTGCTTCATATAACACCTTCTGTGGACTTACTTCCAGTTGGATCTCCATTGATGAGCGCCTGACCCATATAACAGCTCCCGCTATTTGCAAGTCCATGTCAATACGGATTGGCCTTTTGAGAACCATCCTGTCTACAGAAGCAGTTACTAGTAATAGAGGCCTCATGGTGCCATCGTCACTGGAGCAATGCAGGTCCAAAAGAAAAAGGCTAAATACAACAGGCGGATGTCCTGTTACACACAATTTTAATGATGAATTCCACACTATATGAACTACAACTGATCACTTGAGTACTTAAGCATTCAGCCTCCGATCGCAGAACCTGATATGGACAAAGATTGATGAGAACTTAGACATGCTCTTATACAAATGACGGAGCCAAGGTACTGCTTACAACAAATAAGTAGCATGTTGTTCAATCTTTTCGTCTAAGAAATGAACTTCTCTCTAATACCAGATGACCGATTCTAGATTATTCAAACAAGGGCTTGACATTCAAACTACTAATGGCAGAATACTAGAACTGATCGCCCGCCGACTAAGCACTGCCGTAAGTCAGTCTTATATCAGGAATACAACAAAGCACCGTCATTGACGTCATATGCAATTCATTTTCCGCAGAAAAGACCATAGAATATGCATCGAGAAAGCTTTAGCATGAAAAACATCGCAGAGCATAAATGGCACAGCATTCAGAAAGAGGAATCAAGGCATCACCATCCGATAGTCGTTCAAAGTTCGTTCATTTACCTTATAGCAAATGGTCCCGGCGAGAGCATCGAGATCTTCCACCAGCTTCCCCATCCTGATTTCGTTCCAAGGATTCCTGTACTGCTCCCTGAGCACTTAATCGCTCGACAACTTGTAGAAAATGCTCGTCCTGCTCCTGGCCGGGCTCCTCGGGACCAATTCGCTCGGCGGTGGCGGCGCCGCCTTCCCGCTCGCCCCGGCGCTGCCGACCTCCTCGAACATCTTGGATCTTGCTTCCCACAGGGCGTTGGTGACAGGGGAGAAGTACATGCCGGGCCACAGGCTGATCGGCTTTCGGATCGACGATCCGGCATCGATGGGCTGAGAGCTCTCGTACGGCGGGGGAGCGGCGGCCGAGGACGGCGGAGAACCGGGCGGCGCGAGGCCATGATGGATGGAAAGGAGGGAGCTTGGAGAGGAGACGGTTGGAGAGCGTTCGGTGGAGGGGCGCCATCATGGGGATGGAAAGGTGGACTGGAGGGACGTTGGACTACATGAATTATAGCAGAAATTATTGTTTTAACAATTTTTTTGATAAATTATATAAATTATAGTAAAAACATATATTAGAAAATATTAGAAAATTTTATTTTATTTTCTTTTAAACAAAACGTGGCACTTGCGCCATGAATAGGACATTATATTAGAGAAATGGACTGCATGTCCTAATAATAATAATAATAATAATAATAATAATAAGTAATTTTTTTAATAATAATCTTCATCGGATCTCAACTATGGTCGAGGCAAAAAAAAATAAAAAATAAAGAAGAAAATTCCTTTTCTGAAAAAAGAAGAAGAAAAAACTAGCTATAGAATTTTCATGAAGGACATCACCAATAAGTATAAATCTCTTGTGGTTGAATAGTAGCATCCTTGTACTTACGAATTTCACGAACAAATTCGAAAAATGAATATCTTAATTCAAATTATGGAGTTGAAACACAATTACTAACTTAAAAAGCTCGACGGACCCCTTCTTCACCTCCCATCTATAACATCCCAAATATCGCAACACCATAATTTAGGAAGCACCGCCGCTTATTCGTATCGTGTCGGACATTTCAACACGTGTCCGACGCTTTTCGACACTTTTGGATACTCTCCGACACTTGGTTAGCATGTGTCGAAAAATTCGACATCTAATTAACTTTCTCGAATTCTCCGACACTCGAGTTGGAATTTCGACATGTGGGTTTCCGACACGTGGGATCAATTTTTGTTTTATTTTTGTGAGTAAAAAATTCAGGACATGGAGATTTGACTCATTTGTTAGCTTAGCTCATTTGGGGATTTAGTTTTATGCATTCTTTCACACATATTTTTTTGTTTTCCTGAGACATGTATGTCTAAATGATCATGCAAAGATGCTCATACAAGAAGATTTAAGCAAGACAATATCCAAGCAAGATATGATAATATCAAAGCAAGTGCACCACAACCCGAGACGCATCGGGCAACATTAAACATCGCCTTCTTATTAAGCAACGGGAAAGTACCTACAAGGACTAATGAAGGCTAACCCGAGACTCATCGAGGATACAAAACAAAGCCAATTGGCCACGACGCATCCTGTACGCAGCATGTCTTAAGTCTGGACAGCGTGCGGTGGATGCCACTGTCGCGACCTCTTTTTTCCGGCACCCGCAATCGGGTACGAGCGCCTAAAGGAGGCTAATGGCTCGGCTGAATTTATTAAGCCCGGACTCTCCCAAGTCCACCAATTCACGACTTAATGGTTCAAGTTTTTTAACCTGTAAATCAATTTTTAAAATGGAGTCGCTACTAATCGATTTGGGGTGGGTTGATTAGAAACCCAAGTGAAGTATCGGGAGAAATACTTACTCCTGCGCAACCAGAGAAATTAGGATCGGGGACTTGATTACACTAGTTAATCACTAATGCCCTTTCGGTACCTAATCTTGTTTAAACCTTGAGGTTTTTTTTTGGATGTTTGAGAGATTTTCCATGCATTTTGTGGAGGAAAAACATTTTTGGGACCTTTTTCTATTTTTTTGAAAGTAAAAGGGATTTTTGGATTTTTTGCTATTTTTTGGAAAATAAGTCTTTTGGCATTTTTGAATTTTTTTGGCTTTTTCCATGAATTTTTGGTTTTTTTGGGGATTTTTGGCATTTTTGGAAAATATGAAATTTTTTTTTTATTTTTATTTTTTTTGGAAAATAATTTTTTTATTTAAAAATATTATTTTATATTATAATAATATAAAAACGAACCGGGTCGGATCCCGGGTTGGGTCCGACCCGGTTCGCAACCCACGAGACTCGGACGGGCCCGCGTTGCGGGCTCGGCCCGAAATTCTTTTTTTTTTTTTTGCTTTTCTTCTTTTTAAAAAAAAAACTCAGCCCATGCGGAATTGGGCCTATTTGAATTAAATAGAAAATACCCATCCCGAGTTCGAAACCGGCCCAACGAGTGCGGTTCCGACTTGGGAAACCCTACCGGAAGCGGGAAACCGGGTCGGACGGACCGCGAGCTGACCCGGTTCCCGCCTTCTTTCTCCTTCGCTCGCTCGCCTTTGGTGAGGGGGAGAAGCGTAAGCGACGACGATAGCGGCGATGGAGGCCACAACGGCGGCGACGACACGACCGATGGCGGTGACAAAGCGGTTACGGCGAGGATGAGTGAGGACGGGTCTGTGCCGGTGTGGCCGGCGGCACGGTTCAAGGGGGAAATGCGACGGCGACGATGCGGCGAGCCCGGCCTTTACCTGTCGCAACGAGGGCACGGTAAGGCTCTGCTGTGGAGACGTCTTCGTCAAGTGGTGAGCAGCAACGGCGATGGTGCGGCGACGTCGGGGTGGTCGGGAGTGTTCGGTTTGGCGCAGGAATGGCGTTGGGCAGCGTCGACGGTAGCTCTGTCTCCTCAAATCCGACCTTCCCTCCTCGATTCCTCTCTCGCTTAGCCCCTTCACCCGCTCGGATCCCTCTCCCTCGGGCTCGCTTGCCGCCGGCCTCCCCCGAAGTCTCTCGGAGGGAGGTCGTTCGAGCTTCGCGACCCGATCTCTCTTTCGTACTCACTCGTTGATTCTCCCCTGAAGTCTCTCAAGGGAAGATCTCCGAATTCGCCGTGTCCTTCGACGGAGGTGGTGCCTCGCTATTTATAGGCGAGGGGCGGCGGTTGACGGGGATTCGACTGCCGGTCTTCGCACGCCGAACGGACGCCCGCGGCTGAACCGCGCCCCATCCTCGCTCCTCCAACAAAGCATGCTCGGCATTGAAGGCAGCCATTAATGGCGCCTGAGATTTGTCATCTCCGGCCGACGTCGGCCTACCCTCCTCGGCCATAGGTTGTCTTCGAGCGCGTGAGTTGCAGAGGCATAGGGGGAAGAAGGGAGAATAAGGAAAAAGAAGGAAGAGGAGGAGGAGAAGGGGGCCGGGCTTTGGGGGAAAAGGCTAGGCCCTGGGCCTGTGTGGGAAAGAAAAAGAAGAGGGGGCTGGGCATGAAGGCCCGATTACGATGGGCTGCTTCTTCTTTTTTATTTATTTGTTTTTTATTTGTTGTTTTTGTTATTTGTTTGGTTTATTATCCGAAAAAAAAAGGAAAGATACATAAATAAAGAAACTAAAGCCAAATTAATAACCTAATTAAAATTTTAGGTGTCAACAGCTGCCCCTCTTTGAAGGTGAGTTCGCAGAGGTTGCATTCAAAGATAAACCTGATACCTAAATTTTGTCTATACATATGCAATAGATTATATGATATTTAGGACCTAGCGTCCTATGCAGAAAATGAGCAATATAACATTAAGTATACTAAGACGAGATAAGAAGATACTTGTAGTTACTTATCGGGAGTGAGTGAGATAGGGTGTGAACCACGAGTTTTGGCAAGCATCAAGGCGTCATCTTACTGTTGCATGAGGGGATTGCTTCTCAAGGACTCGAACCATTCTTCGGTCGCCTATTGGAGCAATAAGTGATTTGTCTAGGACCCGAACCTTTCTTCGGTCGCCTTGACGGGGAATTGCCTTCCCAGGACTCGAACCTTTCTTCGGTCGCCTGTTAGAGCAATAAGTTGGTTTGTCTAGGACCCGAACCTTTCTTCGGTCGCCTTGACGGGAAATTGCTTTTCTAGGACCCGAACCTTTCTTCGGTTGCCTTGACGGGAATTGCTTTTCGGGACCCGAACCTTTTTTTCGGTTGCTTTGTTAGAGCAATAAGTTGTTTGTCTAGGACCCGAACCTTTCTTCGGTCGCCTTGACGGGAATTGCTTTTCCGGGACCCGAACCTTTCTTCGGTCGCCTGTTAGAGCAATAAGTTGTTTTATCTAGGACCCGAACCTTTCTTCGGTCGCCTTGACGGGAGATGCGCCGACCTTTCTCAAGGCATCTGTTTGTTGGGAGATAGTACTTGGATGATCACAAGTACAAACTCTTGGGAGATACTTGGATGATCACAAGTATCGAAGGGGTACCTGGACGATCACAGGTACAAACTCTTGGGGATACTGGATGATCACAAGTATCGAAGGGGTACTGGACGATCACATGTACAAACTCTTTGGGGATACTTGGATGATCACAAGTATCGAAGGGGTACCGGACGATCACAGTACAAACTCTTTGGAGATACTTGGATGATCACAAGTATCGAAGGAAATTTGGACGATCACGGTACAAACTCTTGGGGATACTTGGATGATCACAAGTATCGAAGGAGTACCTGGATGATCACAGGTACAAACTCTTTGGGGATACCTGGATGATCACAAGTATCGAAGGGGTACCTGGATGATCACAAGTACAAACTTTGAAGGAAGAATCAAGACATACCTGAGATATTCGTGTGGAAATATCGAGGATGGGTCTTGCATATACATGAAGGTTTCTCACCTCCTGGTAGTGGGAATATCGAGGACGTACCTTGAATATTCATGAAGGTCTCTCACTTCCTAGTAAAGGGGAATATCGAGGATGTGCCCCGCATATTCGTGAAGGTCTCCCACCTCCTGGCAACATAAACTTGAATGTAGCACAAGGCTTACCTGGATGGCCGCAGGTGCACAACGCAGTGGAATGCTTGAATAGCTACTAGTATTTAACGATGCAATTTTGAGGACAACTCGAACAGATCGAGTGTCACGGAAAGGGAGTATTCGAACGGTGGCCGATACTAAAAAACAAAAGGATACTTGGACAATCACAAGCATCCAAACTCAAGGGACGACTCGAATAAGCCGAGTGTCAAGAAGAGAGTACCTAGACAGTGGTAGGTACTTTAAGACAAATGGGGATAGAGATATGCTTACCTGGCAATATCTCTAATCTCTGAGAGTATGTCTGCTATTTGCACAATATGCACACATGATTGTATATGCTGTAAATTCATGAGTTTAAATGTGATTTATGCATGACAATTTTGTCAGTTTTGCATCATCTGAGTTCCACTGGGGAAGATTTTGAAAGACAACCTTTATTCGGAATATAGATGTCTTGAGCATACTAGATGAGGGACTTTGATCGAAAAGGACTTTCCACTCTCTCTCATGGAAAAGGCTATCCCGACCATTGATGCGGGATTTATAAGGACCACACTTCTCCGTCGTCATGTCGGCGGGGGTGCAGTATTCTCGCAAGTGGTACGACTTTACCAACGTGAGAGGTCTTTGTTGAAATTGTGATGAAGACTTGGTCAATAGTTCATCAAATGGGACCGTCGAGGTCAAGGCTCATGAATGAAGTGCCGCACGATCATCTCCAGGTTTGCAAGTCGAGTCCTGCGAAAAGAGATAGAATAGTCTTGCTCGTACTTCTTCGAGCGATGCTTATAGACATATGAAATCCTACGTTAATTGAAGTGCCCCTAGTCTGAAGAGACTTTTACAATGGGATGCAATGTAGGCTTGATCATGTGTAAGAGGGTGAGAGCTGGTGATTGCCTTGGCATTTGTCACCGGTCTTTCTTCTCACTTTCAGATGGAGGCTTTATCACAACATCAACTTCTCTTGGGAATACAATTGACTGTATTTTTCTTTGGGGCATTGGCCTTGCTTTTACCAAGCACACTGCTTTTTCATGCCCCTATTTTTTTATCCCAACTTTCATTTATGGGCATTTGACGTTACTTTTACCAGGTACACTGCTTTTTTATGCCCCTAGTTTTTTGTTTTGTTGCTTGAGGAACTGATCTAAGCAAGTTCAATCGAAGCACCATTATTTAGACTCTTGAATCTTCTTCTTCAGCCGGCGCTTTAGGCTATGGCAATAACTTCTGCTTTGTCTCAATGTGAGGGTAAAATTACAGACTCACTTGGGTTGTACAATGCATATAAGTGCATAGAGAAGGAATTGCTTTTCGTCATTCTAAGACACTTAAATTAACACGAGTGTTCATATGCAATAAAGACACTCGGAGATTGATGCAAGTGCGAGCAAGAAAATTTCTATTTCTCTTCTCACCTTGTGATGCTGCTTTGTCTTCGATCTGCCCCAGTGTGGGGTGGTTCTTGACGGGGATAGGACAAAAATTTCATCAGTGTATGAGACTCAATGGGGTGAGCAATGAAATGCCTCTCACTGCTTTGGTTATCGTACCATTCGCGAGAGAACTCTTTACCCTGCAGTCATGGAATCTTCTGCACTCATCTCACAAGTGTATAGATGGGGGACTGTGTGTAGTATATGGCTTGCCTTTCATCATTCTGACGCGCCTCATCCAACATGCTCAATTAATCTTGTATTCTTCACTTAGTTGTCTATTCTAATAATCCTTGATGGAATCAGTGATTTAGACAGACAAAATCATCATGCAAAAATCCATTTAGAAAAGGCATGCATCATTTTAATCATGAGAGAGTTTGTACTCTTAGAACAAATGAATGGTTTTTGCTCAAAAAGACCTTGTTGACAGCTTTAAGGGCCAACAGAATGGTTTTTCCAAATATGTTAGATTTTGAACATCAAAAGGGTTATTCGCAAATGGATGTCAATGGTTGTCCCTATTGATTAGGGATATGACACATGAATGATCAGCCAAGGATTGGGAATCTGATCGGGCATCTCTGCTTTTACCCCTGCAGAAGAGAAGATGAAAATGGATCAATCAACAGGGCCAAAATTAAAGGTGAATTGAGGCCTGAAGGATCTATGTCATTTGTTTTGGCGATAGTTGAGACGCCATTTTGCTTGGGAGAGTTTATCATGCCTCTCATTGATTTGTTATCTTTGTTTTTGACAATCGGGTGATCCTATAAAAGATAGGAAAGAACGTGTCAGTCACTATTTTTCTCAGGAGTTTAAACAACTGGGAGCGATACAATATTACCCTTCACTGGTTTGCAGATGATTGGATGGACTTGAAGTGCGAGTGGGATACGAAGTCCTATGTCTTTTGCTTCGTTAGGTCACCTGCTTTCTCGCAATTTGCAGGCGCAAGAGAAGCAAATTTTTTTTTACCAAGCGGCTAACTGCCGCGTCGAGGATTCGAACCCCCAACTTCGGACCATTTCGCTTCTTCTCGGATACCACTCGGCTAAAGGCACCGACGGTGTTCGTAGGGCGTTGTTTTTTTTCATTTAACCGACTCGGTTCCTGGACGTCACGTCCTTTCATACCAAGTTAGGTAAAAAGATATGGGTCATTTGATTTGTCCATATTAATCATTAAGCTTGCTTCTTGAATCCTATGCTTCCTGTCAATAGGAGAAAATATGTCAAAAGTGAGTTCAGATACTAGGAGTATTGGAAACGATACCAAATTACTCTTCCCGAGAGTTTATATTTGCTGACTTCTAGGGGTATTTGAATGTCAATGACGGCCTTTTGTTTTCGACACAGCTCAATGTCTCTTTTGATTGGCCCTCCTCATTTGTGGCCCTGTGTACATGATTGATGATTTGCAACGCCTTCCTTCTGTGGAATTCTGTCTTTGACCATATGACCATTAGCAGCATTGAGTAAAGTCATGTACTTTCAAGCTTCTATGGAATCTCATGGACAATCAAAACCTCTAATTTCTCTGATGGCAATTACTTCTTGCGAGAGCCTGCATCTGGAACAAAAAGTGAAGCTTCCAGATTCTAAGATTCTTGGCCCAGGACAGAAGGCTCCTTCTAACGGACCGGTTCTTGAATGACGCGTCCTTTACACCGAGTTGGGCGAAATTGACATGGATTACTCTTACGAGTCTGGCTGGGTAATGTCAATTTGCTCAAGTTATGCCATCGAATTTGCTATTTGATTTTCAACACTTCTTTAAATGTTGGTGATTATCATTCATTTTTCTTCATCGAGTCAACCAAACACACATTTTTTATGATGGTGGAAATACATCACTCATATATAAAGGTGCATAGGCATTTTAATTCTAATAGAGAAGTGCTTGGCAATGAACATCTTTCAAGGGTAGTACTTTTTCACAGTATCAGAATTAACTGGTTTAGAGAATTCTCGCCCATCCATCTCAGTTAGGATCAAGGCTCCTCCGGGGAGTATCTTCTTTATTACATAAGGACCCTTGTAATTTGGGGCGAACTTGCCTCCGGGCTTTGGAAAGATTGGCAGTGTCTTTCTCAAGACTAGCTCGTTTACCTCAAAGTGCTTGGGTCGCACCTTTTGATTGAACGATCGAGCTACCCTCTGCTGGTAACACTGGCCATGACAGAGGGCTTTTAGTCGTTTTTCGTCGATCATATTCAGTTGCTCAAGCCTTTGTTGTGCCCATTCTTCCTTGGACAATCCTGCTTGGGATAAAATTCGCAGGGAAGGGATTTCTACTTCCACGGGCAAGACCGCCTCCATGCTGTAAACCAGGGAAAAAGGCATTGCCCCAGTGGAAGTTCGAATGAAGTTCGATATGCTGTTAGTGCGAAGGGTAACCTCTCATGCCAGTCGCGGTAGCTTTCAGCTGTCTTGGATAGGATTCTCTTGATGTTCTTATTGGCGGCTTCCACGGCTCCATTCATTTATGGACGATAAGGGGACGAGTTCAGATGTTGGATTTTGAACTCAGAAAAAAATTGATCAATCAACTTGTTGTTCAGGTTTGACCCATTGTCGGTGAAGATAGCTTCCGGTACGCCATAACGGGCGATTATGTCACGTTTGATGAACTTCATGACGTTTCGTGTAGTTACGCTTACATAGGATGCTGTCTCGATCCATTTTGAGAAGTAATCGATTGCGACCAAAATGAACCGGTGCCCGTTTGATGCCTTTGGATTGATTGGGCCAATTACATCGATGCCCCACATTGAAAATGGCCACGGCTCAAATAACTGATGCAATTTAGTTAGAGGGACATTTATCTTGTCCCCGTGAATCTGACAACGATGACAGCTTCGCACATGTTGGGCACAATCGCCCTCTAAGGGAGCCAATAATAACCCAATCTCATTATTTTCTTGGCCAACATACGTCCATTCATGTGAGGGCCACATACTCCCTCATGTATTTCTTGCATTATTTGTGCGGCTTCATTTGCATCCACACACCTTAATAGGACTGAGTCATATGATCTTTTGTACAAATTTTCACCGCTGACGAAGAACCTCGAAGCCATTTTCATTAGGTATTTTTGATCCGAGTGAGTGCTTTCTTTAGGGAATTCACATACGGACGTATTTCATGATATCATAATACCAGGGTTTCCCGTCGGGTTCTTCAGTTATAGTCATGCAATGAGCTTGTCTTGCCAGGACTTCAATGTTCAAAGGCTCCACTTCTAACCCTTCTGTTACTTGTAACATAGATGATAACGTTGCTAGCGCATCGGCGAACTGATTATGAATTCTAGGTAGGTATTCAAACGAGATGTCCTGGAATTCTCCCACCAATTCTTCCAAGTATTCGTGATAAGGTACAAGTTTGGCGTCTCTTGTTTTCCACTCGCCCACAGTCTGAAGAATAATTAAGGCGGAGTCACCGAACACTTTTAGTTTTGTTATTTCCATTCCAATAGCCGCTTGCAGGCCGAGGATGCATGTTTCATATTCGTCTATATTGTTGGTGCATAGAAATATCAATTTTGCAGCCACAGGATAATGCTGCCCATTTGGGGATATCAAGACCGCCCCGGTGTCGGAACCTGACAAATTTACAGCTCCGTCGAAGAACATAGTCCATGTGTCCTCTTCTACTATTGAAATTCGGTTGTCTGGGGAATTATCCTCGCGTACTTCTTTAGGGCAATATGCTAACATATCAGCAATCACCCGACCTTTA
This sequence comes from Eucalyptus grandis, assembly GCF_016545825.1. Taxonomy (NCBI): domain Eukaryota; kingdom Viridiplantae; phylum Streptophyta; class Magnoliopsida; order Myrtales; family Myrtaceae; genus Eucalyptus; species Eucalyptus grandis. The sequence goes on from NC_052612.1 coordinate 3,210,127, forward strand.
ACTGATTTTTGCGACATCACTTGGATGTCAAATCTGAGATAAGGATTTGCCATTTGGCCAATTTTCCCACCAAGGCCGGGCGACCGAGCAAATACTTGATCGGATCACTCTCAGTTACAAGGAATGTTTGGTAATGCAAGGTATACTGCCGGAGTCTGTGCAACACCCATACCAACGCAACACATGTTTTTTCTGATTTGGAGTAGTTTTGCTCTAACGTGGTGAACTTTTTACTCAAATAGTAAATGGCTCGCTCCTTCCCATCATGGGGGCCCTTCTGTGCCAACATTGCACCTAGGGATTCACTTGTTAATGGTAAGGTAGAGAGTCAAAAGAGTGTCTGAGTCGGGGTACTAAAATCGGGGTTTCATCAGTCTTTGCTTTAGATTTTCGAACGCCGTCAGCGGCGATCGTCATCCCATTTAATTTGTGCATCCTTCCTGAGAAGCTTAAAGAAAGGTTTTGCAGTTTCAGAAAGTTGGGAAATGAATCGCGCAATGTAATTTAATCTTCCCAAGAGGCTCCAGACTTCTTTTATAGTCGAGGGAGGAGGCATCTCAAATATCGCCTTGGTTTTTGACGGGTCTACTTCTATCCCTTCACAGCTCACAATGAACCCAAGTAATTTGTCAGAAGTTGCCCCGAACACACATTTTGCCGGGTTCAAGCACAACTTGAACTGGCGAAGCCGATCGAATAATTTCTCTAGGGTCTTCACATGGTCTTCTCCATGTCTGGTTTTAGCGATCATGTCATTGACATATACTTCAATTTCTTTGTGCATCATGTCATGGAAAAGGGTGACCATGGCACGTTGGTAAGTTGCTCCTGCATTTTCAGGCCAAAAGGCATGACCTTGTAGTGGAAGGTTCCCCATGGAGTGATGAATGCCGTTTTTCTTTGTCTTCTTCTTTCATCCTTATTTGGTTGTATCCTGAGAATCCATCCATGAAAGAAAAGTTTGAATCCATCGGTACTATCCACAAGAACGTCTATGTGGGGTAGCGGGAAATCATCTTTTGGACTTGCTTTGTTCAAGTCGCTGTAGTCAACACAAACCCGAATTTGACCATCCTTCTTCTTTACTGGTACAATGTTTGCTACCTAACTAGGGTATCGTGAGACTTCGAGGAAACCTACTTCGAGGAGCTTCATTACCTCTTCTTCAATCTTTTTTGATAATTCCGGCTTGGTTCTTCTTAGTCGCTGCTTCTTGGGGGCTACATCAGGGTTGGTTGGCAAGCTATGCTCCACGATCATTGGATCAAGGCCTGGCATATTGGCATATGACCATGCGAATACATCTTGATACCTCTTTAGGAGGGCAATTAAGCTTGCAGCTTCTTCTTTAGGAAGGTTCGCGCCAATCTTTATCTCCTTTGGACCTTTTGTGCTACCTAAATTGACAATGACGGTGTCTTCAGTAGTAAGGGGCCTTGTTTCTTCATGGCGCTCCCAATTCCGTTGAATTTCGTCGGAATCATCAAAATCATCATTCGAGTCTTCAGAATTGCTATCATGGCTACTTACGGTGTTGGTTTGGACCGTTCCCATACCCTCGCCTGCCGCTAGATTATTCTTGTGTTATAGAGTAAATAAGTCAAGGGAACGAATAAGGTTAGTAGTATGCATGCTTATTTCTTTTGAAAAGGTGATAAATTGTTTTTGAAGATTAAAGACAAGGAAACATGAGGAGACCCGGGCCTTAGATTTCTTCTTTCATTTGACGGCTGGCTATCATCAACGGGCCGGTTTGGTGTGTCTCCTCATGCCCTCAAAATGTTTTCAACTTTATTTATTAGTAGACGGATTTACAAGGTGATTTCAAAAAAAATTCCTTGAGTGGAACTGATGTTGAAAAAAAAACAAGCCAGACTTTAAGAAATATGTACAGGCTCCCACGTAGGGGAGTATGCAAGGGAATTAAAAAGGGTTCTACTCGAGCGGGCCTGCACCCATTTCCCCTGACGGTCCTTCGTTGATAGCGCCCACGAAGAAGTATTCATACCAGTCACTAGTCACGCCTCCTTGTGCTCCCAGCTTTATGAATTTCAGATCATCCATGCCTCCCCATCCATCAGGGACGATGCTCTGATGATGGTCATAGAAACCTTGGGGAATTGAATAGTTGACATAACAGTCGAATTTGCCACTTGGATGGCCCAAAGTGTCCATGATTGCCTTTCCTTTATGTGCTTCCTTAGCATGCTCAGGGAGTATGGTATGGGTGCTAGATACCACGAGGAGGTCATCTTTGCCATAACATAGCCACGGGGAGCGGAACGTGAATACCCCAGCATCCAAAAGATCTTGAATCTTGTCTCTCAGGATGGTACAATCATCTAGTGAGTGTCCTACTTCCCCTGAATGATAATCACAGTATTTGGATGGATCATAATCAAGGAAGTACTCGGGAGTAGGACGCCTCAGTTCCCTAGAGATTATTCCTTGCTCTAGGAGGATGGGGAAAATAGTGACTATCGATTTAGGAAGAGGCAAATATGACCGTGTGCTTCTTGAGGACTGTGGTAGCCGAGCTCCTTGCTAGATTATGTCAGTAGGGTCTTCTTCACTTACTTTGGCTAACAACTCCTCATTGTGATGAGAGCGGAATGTACGGGCAGCTTGAACAAAATTTTCTGTCAAGTGGTATATGCTATCGCGTAGTTCATCGACTTGACGTTGAAGCTGGGTGAACGAGAAGTTATCGCCTGTTTCTTCTAGCTGTTCTTCCTCAATGGCACCTACGAAAAGGTCCCCAAACATGGTGGTCACGTCATCTGGCCCTTCTTTCTTTGTAAGTACGGGCTGAGTTATGCTCTTTTGACCCATGCCCAAGTAAATGGGAAACTTCATGCTTTCATGGTTGAATTGTTTTGGAACGCCGATAATTTCTTCTTCCTCATGCATCATCTTCGCAGGGCCTGGGAAGGTTTCCTCAAGGCGAGGGTATACAAGGTCGGTCTTCTTTTTTACTTTTCCTTCACGGTACTGCTCCTGATATCCTAAACCGATGGTGTGAGGTCTCCTCAAGGCTTTGATAGGCTCGCGGATTCCTTGGTTTCCCTTGCCGAGCCCTTGACCCGGGATAAAACCGTATCCAGTCATGATTTTCCCTACCATGATCGCAGTGCTTGATATTTCGGGGACATGGGGTGGAGTCCCTCGAGTTTTGTGTATAGTAGACACAAGCTCGAACGATTGATAGCTGGATTCATTTTTGTCACCAGGTTCAACATAAGGGATGGCCGTCTCATGGTAGATGCGGTGATCTTCTTCTCCGCGAATTGTGATAAGTTTTCCTCCAATCACGAACTTTACATTTTGGTGGAGGCTTGAAGGTGCTGCTCCAGCGACATGGATCCATGGGCGGCCTAAGAGGAAATTGAACGCAGTGGGGATATCCATCACTTGGAACAAAATTTTGAATATGGTTGGGCCTATTTAAACGTCAAGCTCGATCTCTCCCACTGTTTCCTTCTTTGTCCCATCGAATGCTCGAATGGAAGTCTTGGGTGTCTGGATTCGTGATGTCTCTATTTTAAGACGACAGAGTGTTGCTAGTGGACATATGTTAAGAGCAGATCCATTGTCAATCAGTACTCGAGCGACGTGAGATGCGTTGCACTTGACTGATATGTAGAGGCCTTTGGTGTGTTCTCTACCCTCCTCAGGGATCTTTTCATCAGAAAATGCCATTTGATCTTTTAGAAGGATGGTACTGACAAACTCCTTAAGTTTGTCATGTTCAATCGTTTCAGGAACATGTACTTCACTTAGTACCTTCATGAGGGATTTTTGGTGCTTGACAGATGTCTGAAGTAATTCCAGCAAAGAGATATGTGTTGGTGATTTCCGTAATTGTTCCACCACATTGTACTCGCTGGCTTTAACTACAGCCAAAAACTCCTTGGCTTCTTCGTCGGTGACGGGTTTGGCGGTGCGTATTGGCTTGAGCATAGGTTCGCCGGATCTCGTGACTAAGCCAACATCGAGGTTGTAGGACCACGGTACATCATTGTTGCCTTCGTATTTGTAGGGCTGGGGGATCTCAATGACTATAGCTGCTTCTGCTGTTGATGCTTGAACTATGGATCCTTTCCCTTTAAAGACGCCCTCAGGTGGGGTGGAATCCTTCTTCTCCCTCTTTGCGTTTAGTGTGGCAAATTCTTCATCCCAATTGATGACGACTTGCGATGTGGTAGAGACCATGCCGGTGTGGCCGGCGTACACGATTATTCCGGCCTCTATCATTCTTAATACCCTTTCCTCCATTATTACAAAGGGTGGTATTTCATCATCTGGATAATACCCGGTTTCTACTAGCCCTCGAAAGATGTCAGCCATATGTGCATTGACATTTCTGATTTGACTGGCTTCAGAACTGAATATCATGTTTACTTTGTCAACGTGATTAGGGAGCGGATTGCTTTGGACATTCGGCTTTGTAGTTTAGAATGAGAAGGCCTTAGTATCCAACAAGTTTTGGATCCGATGTTTAAGGATGAAACACTCATCAATTGAGTGGCCTACTTCTCCCATGTGATAAGTCACATTTTTTGGACGGGTCATAGCTGGAGAAGCTTTCAGCGTTGGGTCGCTTTGGCTCAATTGAGAGGAGGTTCTTGTTCCAGAAGATTGCCAAAACCTGTGATAAAGATCTAGGATGCGGGGTGAATTGTCTTCATTGTTGTAGCGCTGGGGTGGTTGACGACTGGTGGTCTGTTGTTGCCTTGTGCTTGTTTGAACAGTCGAGAGGTGACCGGTATTTGCAGTGTAGGTTGAATTGACATCTACTAGGGGTTCTTTGTCTTTTTTCAGGCTAAGCCTTCTGCTGACGGGCGCAGGTTCAGTGAACTAGCCATCCCTTAACCCTATCTCAATCTGCTCTCCTCTTGGAATGAGTTGATTGAATGATTCAACGATCGTAGTCACCATTCGGTTGCGGTATTCATAGGGAGGGTTTTGATGAACATTTTCTTAGTTCAAAATCAATTGGTTCGGGACTGATCCGGGGCGGCTAGATTCCTCCATCTAATAGCATATTCTTTGAAAGATTCATGCTTTTTCTTTCCGTGCGCTCGAGATCTTCATGAGAAGGGTAATATCCATTATGAACTTTATCTTTGCTTAAGGAATGCTTCACTTGCTTCACTCCATGCTTCGAGGAGGTTTATATTTTTTGTGATGTACCACCTCAGGGCGGGACCTACCAGGCTTGATTGGAACAACTGGATCATTAAAGGTTCATTATTAACGTACTGGGTCATTCGAACCAAATACATCTGCAAGTGAGCTCTTGGGTAGGTCGTGCCATCGTATTTCTCGAACTCAGGCATTTTGAATTTTTCCGGCATTTTGACCTTAGAGTAGATGGAGAGGTCTGTTGGAGTAGGATCTTGAAGGCCCTGCAATTGTTTTAGCCTCTCTTCAAGTTTCTCAAGGCGTTTGTCATGTTCAGTCTTAGACAAACTGTTGGGCTTTGCTTTCTCGACTACGATTTGGTGTGCATCATCCTCCAATTCGGGCATGTTATCATCGGTATCTCTTCCTTGATCACCTCGGGTAGACGATTACGGTAACAATACTTCGATTGAGGCTGGGGCGGGAGCCAATTTTCCTTGGATGGAATCTATCTGCTTTGAGAGTTGTTGAAGCACATTGAAGACTTGCTTCATTTCACTTTCCATAATCTCGACACGGCTTGGTACATTTTCTTCAGCCATTCTAGCTTTTGGATTTGGCGAATACAACTTATGATGTGATTACCTGTCAGCACAGAAAATGGAGAAAACGTAAACGAGGGAAACACATGGAAAACTGGCTCATGGCAAGGGTCGAGTCTTTCTTATTTATTTTACAGGAGATTTATACAATGCCAAAAATGCTTTTTACACAAGTCAGAACGACCCTAGATATTCACATTAGAAATATTCACATCAAAAGTCCCGCTGCCCATTTTTATATGCGATGGGAAGTTCCGGTCTTGTGAAGCTGCTTGCTCCTTTGTACTAGTTTTGATACGTGCCTCCTGCTTGTCTCCAAACTTTTTTCAAGAGATTCAATTTGTCTTTGAAGAGTAAGTTTATCAGCTACATCGGGGATTACTGGTTGCAACTCTTCGAGAATTATATGGTTGAGGATGTAGAATGTAGACGCATGATGAGCTTTTTCTTGCCCCTTCAACCTTCTGGGTACGATGATCTTCTCGGTGTGACATTTACTCCATGCATTCTGAATTATGTGGATCTCCTCCAAGTAGTCATAGCTCGTATGGGTGAAAAGAATTCGAAACAATCCTGATTTGAGCGGTGGTGGGATTTCTTGGAGGGCCCTATACTGACAAGCCACCCTATATGGATAATATGAGGTAGCTCCGGAGAGGCCCAGCAGCGGGATGTGGTCGTAATAATTCAGCGCAAAGCGCGCCTCTCCTGCAATGAACCATTTAGTTCGCCATAGGAATGTCTCGGGGACAGGGTTTTTTAATAAGTTAATCCATCGAGAATATTCCTCGTTGGGAGAGTGTTTTTCCAAGCTTTGAAATTTTTGCAGTGGGTGTTTGAATTCATTGATTTCAAATATTTGCATGAGGTGCCCAAATCCTTTGATATGGGAAAAGAACCACATTTGTAAAATTTCGGGGGTGGCTCTCATGATTTTTTCTTTGTTTTCCTTAAAACGATTAAGGGATAAAAATGTTTCGGCTAAAACCATGTTCACATATCCTGCTCCAAAAATGACTTGATTTATCACCCATGCGATTGAAGGATTTATAGCATTCTTTCGATAGGGGAAGATAATAAATCCAAAGAACGCTAAGAGGAAGATCTTGGTTTTTTGGGTCATTGATTGTTTTTCAAAGCATTCGGTTAAAGATGACAGCGGGAAAGTATGGTTGTTGGCTTGAACAATTTCTTTTACTGAATGATTTTTTAAAAACCGTGATAGACTAACCACAGGGTCAATGCTGATCGGTGGCTTGGCAAGCTCCCTTCCCAGGGGCATTCCTATGGCGAGACTATATTCTTCCAAAGTCGGAGTCAGTTCAAATTTGCCGAATATAAAGGTGGATGTTTCAGGGCACCAGAAATGTGGTAATGCTTGCATGACCCTAGAGTGGATGTCGATTCGGAGTAATGGGAGGAGATGGCCGATCCTTGCTTTGACATGTTCTTGGCCAAGCTGATCTAACTGATCCCACCATCTCAGGAGCTCTTTCTTGGGGGTAGGAATAAACTGGATATCGATCTTTCCCATCGCATATAAGAAAGGGAGTTACACAACCCGACCCTATTTTGCCATGAGCCAATAAAAAGACTGAGTAAAAGTAAAAATTACTTTACTTTTAAAGAAAAATGGCAAGCACAAAGACATGCGCATGGGACGTGTGGCTCGATTTCTAACTGGGAAGGCTTGCTGAAATTAAAAAGGTATCCGCCCGTCGCAGTCTCGCGTTAGCAGCGTACCCTCTTAACCTCGGCTAAAGAAATTCGGGGAAAAGAAAGGCAACCTCATGACGCAGTCTCGCGTCCGAAGCCGTATCTTTCTTAACACCATCCTAAATATCCTATGGCGGCCCAAGTCCGGCGGCCGGGTTGTGTGTGCCATGTGTAATGTTAAAAACATTAAAGCATGCATAGCAATTTATAATCACATGACATTTTATTTAAAAAATAAAATCTAAGACACTAACCTGCACAAAAGAAAAAAACCCAAGTCAGTAAAGCATTTAAACAAGATAACAACGGCCTAAGTTCTCAAAGTCCCCAGCGGAGTCGCCAAGCTGTCGCGACCTCTTTTTTCCGGCACCCGCAATCGGGTACGAGCGCCAAAGGAGGCTAATGGCTCGGCTGAATTTATTAAGCCCGGACTCTCCCAAGTCCACCAATTCACGACTTAATGGTTCAAGTTTTTAACCTGCAAATCAATTTTTAAAATGAAGTCGCCACTAATCGATTTGGGGTTGGTTGATTAGAAACCCAAGTGAAGTATCGGGAGAAATACTTACTCTGCGCAACCAGAGAAATTATGATCGGGGACTTGATTATACTAGTTAATCACTAATGCCCTTTCGGTACCTAATCTTGTTTAAAGCTTGAGGTTTTTTTTTGGATGTTTGAGAGATTTTCCATGCATTTTGTGGAGGAAAAACATTTTTGGGACCTTTTTTCTATTTTTTCAAAGTAAAAGGGATTTTTGGATTTTTGCTATTTTTTGGAAAATAAGTCTTTTTGGCATTTTATGAATTTTTTGGCTTTTTCCATGAATTTTTGGTTTTTTGGGATTTTTAGCATTTTTGGAAAATATGAAATTTTTTTGATTTTTTTTGGAAAATAAATTATTTTTTATTTAAAAATATTATTTTAATTATAATAATATAAAACGAAGGCGGGTCGGATCGGGTTGGGTCCGACCCGGTTCGCAACCCACGAGACTCGGACGGGCCCCGCGGGCCCGGCCCGGTTTTTTTTTTTTTTTTTTTTTTTTTTGCTTTGCTTCTTTTTTTTTTTTATAAAAAAACTCAGCCCATCTTGGAATTGGGCCTATTTGAATTAAATAGAAAACACCCAGCCCGAGTTCGAAACCGGCCCAACGAGTGCGGTTCCGACCTGGGAAACCCTACCGGGCGGGAAACCGGGTCGGACGGACCCGCGAGCCGACCCGGTTCCCGGCCTCCTTTCTCCTTCGCTCGCTCGCGGCGCTAGTGAGGGGGAGAAGCGTAACCGGCGACGACAGCGAGCGACGGCGGCCACAACGGCGGCGACAAAACGGTTACGGCGAGGATGAGTGAGGAGGGGTGCATGCCGGGGTGTGGTCGGCGGCGGCACGGTTCAAAAGGGGGAAATGCGACAACGACGATGCGAGCGAGCCCGACCTTTACCTGTTCGCAACGAGGGCACGGTAAGGTGGCTGTGGAGACGTCTTCGTCAAGTGGTGAGCAGCAACGGCGATCTGGTGCAGCGGCGACGTTAGGGTGGTCGAGAGCGTTCGGTTTGGCGCAGGAATGGCGTCGGGCAGCGTCGACGGCAGCTCCTGTCTCCTCGAATCCGACCTTCCCTCCTCTGATTCCTCTCTCGCTCAGCCCCTTCACCTGCTCGGATCCCTCTCCCTCGGGCTCGCTTGCCGCCGGCCTCCCTCGAAGTCTCTCGGAGGGAGGTCGTTCGAGCTTCGCGACCCGATCTCTCGCGTACTCGCTCGTTGATTCTCCCCTGAAGTCTCTCAAGGGAAGATCTCCGAGTTCGCCGTGTCCTTCGACAGAGGTGGTGCCTCGCTATTTATAGGCGAGGGGGCAGTCGGTCGACGGGGATTTGACCGCCGGTCTTCGCACGCCGAACGAACGCCCGCGCCGAACCGGCGTCCCATCCTCGCTCCTCCAACAAAGCATGCTCGGCATTGAAGGCAGCCATTAATGGCGCCTGAGATCTGTCATCTTCGGCCGACGTCGGCCTACCCTCCTCGGCCATAGGTTGTCTTCGAGCGCGTGAGTTGCAGAGGCGTAGGGGGAAGAAGGGAGAAGAAGGAAGAAGAAGAGGAGAAGGGGGCCGGGCTTTGGGGGAAAAGGCTAGGCCCTAGGCCTGCGTGGGAAAGAAAAAAGAGAGGGGGGCTGGGCGTGAAGGCCCAGCCCCGATGGGCTGCTTCTTTTTTTTATTTATTTGTTTTTTTTTGTTGCTTTTGTTATTTGTTTTGCTTATTATCCGAAAAAAAAAAAAGGAAAGATACATAAATAAAGAAACTAAAGCCAAATTAATAACCTAATTAAAATTTTAGGTGTCAATAGTCACTCCATGTGCTAAACGACACCGAAATGACTACTAAAAGGCCTCGATGCATCTTTGCGAAGCCAGCCCGAGACACCTCAAAGATGCAATACCCAAACAAAGGCCCACCAAACGTCCCCTATTAAGCATGCATGAAGTCTGGTAGCAGGCGTGTCGTGTGTCATTAGGACTTGAAATTGGCTTAATATTATTCAAAAACCACATCGCCACGGGAACCCCTGAGGGTTGGCCTGGTGCTCGTCGAATGAACCAAACAAGACTGAACGCTCGCTGTCCACGGTCTGGACAGTGCTGCAAAGCCCTCTAATGAAAATCCATCAATTCTTGGCATTAGTCACGAAGATACACAGACTATTAAATTCTATTTGTACGAACACCAGTAGGAAAGCCATGAGGATGGTAAATAAGATAGTTGACGCGAATCTATTACTCACTCTAATCAGAGCGGGCATAAAAGTTGCCCAAATGAGGATTGTAGACACAACCGGAATGAGCCATCAACAGCCAAATAAAAGCAAGAAGCTCTCCACCTTTATTAAGCACCTGCACATGTACTTCTCCCTTAATATGAACCGCTGCATATGACAGCATCTCAACCCATACTCCGCTCATCACCTTCCACTTCATTTCCCCGAGCTCTTTCATCTTTTTAGCTAAATCGGTCCCCTGACTGAGCATGGATTTCGAATGGTATACATCTTTCAATGATTCTTCAGATTTCTCAAACAATTGCTTGCATAGCTGCTCCACATCCCGGGTCGCGTCATTCATGTGGAGTAATTCTAGTAACTCCCCCAACGTCTCCCCTACTGTGATTTGGGCAATGCCTACCACAGCGGACATCACATTAGATTGATTAAGTAACAGATACAACAAATAGTCAGAGAGGATCTTGCTAAATTCCCTTTCATCTTTTTTTCCATGGATTTCTCTTTATTGTACCAGATTTCAGTAGCAATATGCTATATTATAATATTGTCATCGTAAGTACCCACAATGAAATCCTTTAGAAGATTGACAGATTTGTTTCCATCCGATAAACTCTCGAAATACAAACGACCTCTGGCCTCAGATACCTTTTGCGCATCATGTTTAGGACTCGATTTACGTCTCCCCTCTTCAAAGATAAAAAGCCACAGCTTTTTAAGAAAAGGATTCTTGGATACCTACTTTGTCTTTGTAATCATTAATTTTTTCCCTTTGGTGGTCCTCAGGCCACAACGTCTGGTGATTGTCTCACCGGCTTGATGGAAATAAGAGAAGATTTTCTCAGCCGTATGAATGGAAAATCAAAGAGATTAGAAGAAGCAATGCTGCCCAAGCTTCTCGGACTCTCCTTCAAGCTCATGGATAAGAGGTTGCAAGCTAAGATGGATTCTGACCACCTTCGAAATATTAATGGTGTATGTAAGGCCTCGTAAGTAACATTAGAATTAGGCTCTACTTCACATGTGACGTATCGGGGCTCCCTCAGCTTATACTTGTCATATGCCAATTTGTACATAAGTGAATATAATCTAGATGATTTGGAGTTGTTCTGCATATTTTCGGCAAGGGTCCAATCTGAGAAAATGAGCATGAATAGAGCTATCGCATCGAGAACAATCCCTCCGAAAAGGAGGATATAAGTAATCTTCACATCAAGTTTGGAGAGTTGATGCTTCTTCAAGCGATTGAAGAGGACGAAAGCCACCACAACACCCATAAAATTTACGAAGCGGAAAAAGTAGCTCAACTTGGAACGTATTGCTAACGTTTTTGTGTAAAGCACTTCGTAAATGAACTGAAGTTCAAGTGACATCAGCCTCAACGCCTCCACTGCAGAAATGTGGCGGAAATATTCTAGGCTCATATTGCGTTCTTCAAATGTGAACATGAGATCTTCGAGGAAAATCTTAAAGATTTGAAAGAAGTAGTATGCTAGCTCCACCACAGTGCTCTCACTAGTCTTTGCTTCATCTTTTTCAGAATAATCGATTGCTTCATCTTCCTTATGATACGTCGAAAGGAGCGTCCTTATCCGGGGAACAACATTAGCCCCAACGGACTCGCGCTGTGAGAGCACCCATTCCTTGAGCCTTGGGAGGCTTGAGAGATTAAGAGCTACTATTCTCTCTGCATTTTTTTATGACCCCAACAAGGAAAACCCGCATTGTTGGGATCATCAGCGACCTGTCGCTGGGAATTATCTGCCCAAATACGTAAATGACAGCACCGATTTGGAAGATGAGATTAAACAGGTGTCGTCGCCAAAATGAACTATCCTCTAGAGAAAAGGCAGTGATAGTGTCCGGACCGCTAAGATGTAACAAGAGAAATGAGGCCCAAAATGCCTGAAGTGCTTTGTCTACTTCAGTTGCATCACTGCACAAATTACCTTGGTTGTGAGAGATGAGCCCGATTGCAAATGCAGCTACCCAGTCAGCTAGCAAATAGGCCAACCATAAGAGGAAAATGATGTGATCGTTTCCGTTTTCTTTCTAATATGTGAAAATATAATAAGAAAGACCTGAAGCGAGAGGCTTAGCAAGACAAAACCTCGGATGTTCCATTTGTTCCACAGAATTGAAACGGAGTTAAACACCATGTTCTTGCTTCGTTTGAATTTTATCGCTCCTATCCAATATAAGACTGATGAGAACAAAACTATTCTCTCAACAATCCATCTAGAGAGTTTACATGCATCAAGAAAACAATGCTTTGCAGACTTTATAAGGAAGCCTTGAAACTTCCAAGTAAGTGTGGAGTATGTTGGAAGATATGCGGCTAGACAAAAGGATCAAATTGATTCTAATCCGATTTGCACAGATCAATTAGGTTTAAATCTAGAATAGATTGATTTGTAGGATATTTAATTTCCTCGTTCATTCATTCTCTTGTTCTATATTTACAGAAGATGTACATTGATTCATTAATTGAAGACAATAGAATATACAAAACTTCTCTCCACTCTCGAGTTCTTCAATTCTCCTTTCCTTTTCCTTCATCTTCTTACAGAGTAGAGCGTAATAATGAAAAAGGGTATATTTGGAACATCTCCTCCCTCTCGCTCTCAATGTAATAATGCGTATTATTATTTTTAATTGTTAAGACAATTGGTTAGACGGCGACGTGCAGAGCACTGGCCTTGCTCTGCCCCTGATTCAATGAGTGGTGCGGGTGCTGTCGTTTTTGGGGGACAGGTTCAATGTGTTCCTGAGGTTGCTGAGGGTTCGCAAAGAATCTATCTAACCTTCTGCCATAGTTTTTCCTTTTTCCTCCGTTAGATTAGATAGTATTACGATTCTACCATCGTCATGAAAACGAGTTATTTGCATAGCATTTTTTGTTGATTGAAGGTTGAGTTTTCAATCGTACGTAGACTGACAATTAGAGTCGTATAAAAATTCCATCATATTTATAAAAAATTAATAGTAGTATATTATTATCGCTTGGGACAACTTGACCTTATTTAAAGTTGCCCAAATCAGAAATAATTACTACTCAATGCTAAATATCTCGAATTCTTTCTTAGAAAAATTTCATCTTAACATTTAGGGATAAGTACAATAAAAGTTTCAAAACTTATCACAAAAGTGCAATTGAGTCCTAAAATTTTCAAAAGTGTAATCAAATCTTGAAACTTATTAGGAAAGTGTAATCGAGTCTTAAAACATCTAAAAAGTGTAATCAAATATTAAAATTTGTTACGAAAATACAATCGAGTTTTAAAATTTTCAAAAATTGCAATCAAAGAAAAGACTTGATTGAATCAACATGATAACTTTTAGAACTTGATGGCACTTTTTGAATATATGACTCAATTGCACTTTTGTAATAAGTTTTAAGATTTCCTCGTGCAGCAACGTCTATCTTGAATAGATTAATTATGAGTCTACAAATACCGTACTAATACCATGGTTCCAATTAAGAGATCAAAGCATAAATGTTTTGAAGCCAAAGCTTAAAAAAGACTTGAAGTGAGAGGCTTAACATAACGAAACCTGGTGTATTCCATTTGTTTCATAGATCCGAAATGGAGCTACATACCATGTTTTTTTGCTTAGCTTGAATGTGATCGCTCATCTCTAATATAATTTTGGCTACAACAAAATGTAAAAGGAGGAATAGTGGGGAATGCATGTGTGTGTTGAGATGATTCCTTTTAGTTGTTAGAATACGGTATATATGCAAAAATCCTAAAAGGTTAAGTAATCACAGACTATCCATTTCGCAAATGAAATGGAGCCCAAAATAGATCTAACTTGAGGTGGTTTAACTATTAATGGATTAAATTAAACGTTTACTTTGGGGCGTTTGTCCACAAAAGTGGGAGACGGTATTAGGTTATGGTTATTAATTGTTAAACACATCGATTATGATCTTGTTTCACGTGACAAAAGTTACCCAAAAAGTGTGCTTTAGCCAACGAAATGGGAAAAAAGAATACCTTCCCAAAATAAGCTGTAGCCAAATTGGAGTAATCATGAGTGGGAGGCTTCAAAAAGGTATCTCCTACCACAGTAGGTAGATATTCCGCCGCAGAAATCTCCCTGTATCTTTATTTATTTAATATTTCTAAATTATGAATTTCTACAGCCCGAAGTGGTTCCCTTAATTTTTTTTCCTTTTTATTTAGACAATATTAGCTCTCATAGAATGAAAAATTATAGGAATAATATAAAATTTGTAACTCAAGATTGCATGGGCTGAATAAGCTTCGTCGATATAGTATATACTATTTCCTATATTTTCTCGCCTGTTCCCTCTCTATATCATATAGATCTATAATCTCTGGTAAAGAGTGGGAGTTGCATCATCTGACCGAATCTTGGAACACAGGACGCACATACATTCTTTTGGCTGGCTGTGCTTTTCCTCAAATCTCAAACCTCGTTGATTTACTCTGGACCGCCATTGAGATATTTAATTCATAATGAGGACAAAATCGACCCATGTGGGGAACCGACTCTGGTCCACATCTACACGCAGTATCTCTTAACTTCATCGATTTTCGGACACCCGATTAAGTTTATATCTTTGCTTAATCAAAAGTTTGACCATTGATCTCGGAGAAGGAGAATTCGCAAGAAAATTCTTTTTGGTAACTTCATCCTAAGTGATTTTTCCTACTAGGAATTGAGCTTTATACAATTGTGAAACAGTGAAATGTTACTGGTAATTTTCACATAATTTTTTTGAAATTTATATAATCTTATAATTTTTGACAGGAAAGTAAACAAAAACACTTACAACTTTTATTTATGTAATATGTCACAAGTATATTAATTTAGGGACTTCGAGATCTAAAAATTAATTTGTAATAAATTTATCACGGATATACCAATTTAGAATCTTTAATGATCTGAAAATTAATTTGAAGTAAATTTATTACGAGATGTCTTGGTTTGGGATTTTTTCGTGGTATTAGCCCCTATTAATATGATGATAATCTTTGAAATGCATATATTTATGGCTGGTAAGTTTTCAACCAATAACCATTATTATTAAAATTTCATGTTAAATTATAAGTTTTTTTCCTCATCATTAAAGTTGATTTTATTGGAAGGTGATTTATTGCAATGTAATTGATTATGTGGTACAACACAAATCCAATCCCGATACATCACTCTTTATCAAAGGACAAACACCGGGAAAAGTGCCAAAAAAGTCCTAAACCTTTTTGTCATTGTGCCGATTTAGTCCTAAACCTTTTTGGTGCCGATTTGGTCCTAAACCTTTTTAAGTTGTGCCAATTCAGTCCTTTCCGGCCAATTTGGCCGGATTTTGCTGATGGGCGCCGCCGGCTGACGTGGATAACTTTTACTAATATTTTAATATTTTTGAATTTTTGAATTTTTATTTATTTATTTATTTATTCTGCTCTTCTTCCTCCACCCGGTCGCCGGACCTCGGCGACCGGCCGAGGCGACGGCCGGCGAGGTCGACCTCGACCTCGCCGGCCACCTCGCCAGATGGCCGCCCTCGAGGCCGGGCGACGAGGGCCTCGAGGGCGAGCCGCGCCAGCTCGCCGGATATGGCAGCGGGTTGGCGAGTAGCGGTGGGCGGCATCGGGCGGCGGCATTGCGGCGGTGGTCTCACGTGGCCAGGGTTTCCTCGGCTTGGCCGGGAGAGAACTCTCTCTCTCTTTCTTTCTCGATTTCTCTCTCTCTCTCTCTCTCGGGTCCCGCCTAGATCGAACGCCCTCGGATCTCGAACCGAATCCTTGAAGACCGCGAGCTCGGCCTCGGTCCGACCAACGCAAGGCACAAAAAAGACCGAGGCCTACCGGAGCTTCGGCGCTTGAAACCAGCGCGGCCGTAGGCCGATGGCCGCGGCTCGGGTGCGGTGGCCGGCGGTCTACCCCCTCCGACTCTCTCCCCCGCTTGAACCCCTCACTCGCCGGATCCGGCAAGTTGGCGGGGCTCGCCCTCGCCGGCCATGGGCGAGGCTCGACCTCGCCGGATCCGACGAGGGCGAGCCTCGCCGCCCGGGCCTCGAGGGCGGCCTCGCGTGGGGTGGGCGAGGCTCGACCCTCGCCGGATCCGGCGAGGGTGAGCCTCGCCGCCCGCGCGAGGTCGCCCCGCGGCCACCGGCGAGGTGGCCGAGGTTGACCTCGGCCTCGCCGGTCGTCACCTCGGCCGGTCGCCGAGGTCGGCTGACCGGGCTGGAGGAAGAAGAGCAGAATAAATAAATAAAAAATTAAAATTAAAAAAAAAAAATTAAAAATTAAAATATTATTAAAAGTTGTCCACGTCAGCCGGCCGGCGTCCAGTCAGCAAAATCCGGCCAAATTGGCCGGAAAGGACTGAATTGGCACAACTTAAAAAGGTTTAGGACCAAATCGGCACCAAAAAAAGGTTTAGGACTAAATCGGCATAATGATAAAAGGTTTAGGACTTTTTTGGCACTTTTCCCGACAAAGACCATATTATAAAATCAACCACCGGTCTTACTTATTATAGTAAAATCCGGATCCGGAGTTTAACCTCATTGCGTATGGAATTCGTACTTTTGCAGATCAATAAGCCTATCATAATGCATGCTTTTGTATGACGCCTAACGATTGATGTCATACAACTGACAAAACAAGAAGACAAGCACTCCCATTCCGTCTCTTTATCAAAGGGGCCATCTCCATCTCCTTGGGGTTTTATATTCACGATGCACATATTGAGTGGAAAATGTGACAATCTGACTATTTAAAGATGAGTTGTATACGAGAAAGAATATCAATGTCAACGAGCCTAATGATGTGGCAATTCATGTAAAATATTCTTAGCAATGTCCCAAGAAAACATACTTCCTCACGCTTGCAATAGACAAATCATGTTAATAGTGATCATCATTATTCTTTTGTTATATGATCTCAGGTTTCACACTAGCAACACCTTACCAGACGATGAAATTGCTAGGTGACTAACTAATGTAGACATCAGTCGTTGTGCCTTGTCGATTTTTGACTCCATCCAACCACGAGAGGCAAGGAGGGGATTCCATTCTTGACGTGCTTTTCCACTCTCAAACAATCGTCGATCGAAAAAGAAAAACATAGAAAGACAATATCTAGTGACGTGATCTCTCTTACAATTATTTTATGAGCTAAATCATTTTAGTAACAAGTTCTTCTGTCTTATCTGACTAGCATTGAATTTATTCAACTTAATTCTTCCTCATCCACTTTAATCGATTTTTAACTCAAAAATTTGTAACATCTCTAAATAAATCATACAAAACGAGAGCCAAGACCTTAGGGATCAGTGCCATAAATATGGATTATTAACATCAAGTGGCAAAATAAATCGAGTTTGTTTCTTACATTTTGGTTATCCATTACTATAAATCTATATTTTCATCATTATTATTATTGAGCCAAAACCATTTATTGTCGTTGTGGACTCAATATAAGTCACTAGGGCTTGCATGGTAACGTTTCTGTTTCTCTCAATTTCTATTCTTTTGTTCCCCGGAACAAAAAAAGAATAGAATCCGTTTGGTAACGTCAAGTTGTTTTTTTGTTCCCCGGAATAGAAAGTTAGCCCGGGAATAGATTTGGAGTAGAAACGAAAAACAAGAAAAAGTTGCTTTTAGTTTCGGGGAACAATTCTAGAAATAAGCTAATTTTATTTTTTTATTTTTCTTATGTTCCTCTCTCTTGCCGTGGCCACCTCCAACCACTTGGAGCCACTGCGGGGACCGACCGCTGCCGCTGGTCGACCGTCGCCACCGACTGTCAGCCTGTTTGTCATTGCACGACCGCTGGCAGGTGGCGGCGGCCCGCAGGAGGTGGTGGCCAATGGGCTGTGCGGCGGCTGTTGGCGGTGATGGTCTGTGACCAGCGGTCGTACAACAGTGGCGGCTGAAAATCGATGGTCGGCGATCCGTGAGCAAGAATAAAAAAACAAATAAATACAAAAAAAAAACTATTTCATATAAAACGCATTTATATTCTTTTTCTATTTCTAGAGTAGAAATTTTGTGTAGTTACCAAACACCTTATTTTACTCATAAATTGTTCCCTGGAATAAAAATAGAAAAGAACTATTTCTGAAAAAAAAAAAAAACTCTTCCTCGGCCAAGAAACGTTGTCAAGCACAGCCTAAGCCTATTGTTTTCCTTCACCGGTAGGGAAACGAAATCTATTCTTTCAAACATAATAATTGTCTCTTTTCTCTAACGATTTTCATTGTATTCATTTATGAAAAGAGATCAACTGTAAAATTGAGGCTCTGATATTAAACTTGTCTTCTTATCTATTAACAATGACTAAATGGGAAAGATAACGTAAGAAAAATGTTTCTTCGTGAAATTGGTTATTATTTTCTGCATTTGGCAGATAAAATAATGATTGCACAAGATATTCAATTTGATTTTGGAAAAATTATAGCCATCAAATAGCTCAACCGCAAATGAAAAATGATATGATAGTTCCCTTTTTTTTTTTTTTTTAAGGGGTGCAAGTTGAATGAGAAAGACTTGAAACAAGAGGTTTAGTATGACAAAGTATGGGATATTCCATATATTCCACGGACCCGAAATAAAATTAAATACCGTATTTTTCCCTAGTTTGAATTTTTCTCTCTAAGGCTCCGTTCATTTCGCTAGGTGCATTTTCTCATCCTTTTGAGTATAAGCATTTGACAAATAAGATGGCTCAAATTATCATTATAAATAGATTACTCTCAAGTCATTTATGAAAAGAGATCGGTTGTAAAATTGAGGCTTTGATATTAAACTTGTATTCTCTATTAGGATGCACATGTGAGTTGTGTTAGAAAAGTCTCATATCGGAGAATTGATGTAATGTAGAGTAATTAATATTTCTTAATTGGCACATGACTCAATAATTTAAATTTTTGAGTGAAAGTGGGTCCAACTGATATATTGACAGGCTTGAATTTGGGCTCCCTCTTGGCGATCTCCTCGAAATAAGGTATCGGGCTTCTGCTACATGCTTCCAACAAATGATATCAGATCCGATGGCTGTGGTTTTTGGGCAGGTTGGCATTGTGGTGTTGCAACACATGTCCATAAGTGATGCAAAAAGACACCTAAATTAAGGGGGAGCGGGCTAACACTGAGCTCACACACGTGAGGGGGAGATTATTGGAATGCATATGTGAGTGCATTGTGTTAGAAAAGTTCCACATCAGAGAATTGATATGGTGTGGAACAGTTAATATATCCTAGTTGGCTTATAATTCATTGGTTTAAGCTTTTGTGTAAAAGTGGGCCCAACTGAATATATTGACATGCTCGGATTTGGGCTTTCTCTTGGTGATTTTCTTGAAAGAACATATTAGGCTTATGCTGTACACTCCCAACATTCTCATCTATCAACAACGATTAAATGGGAAAGTTAACATAAGTGAAAAGTTTTGTTCATGAAATCAAAGATCATTATTGATGTTTGGCAGATTAAATAATGATCATACAAGGTATTCAATTTCATTTTTGAAAAACTGTAGCCATCAAATAAGTGCGTAGACTTAACAAGCAACTACGGAACAAGGACTTTTATTATTATATTGGAGATGGAAGATAGTGGAAGGCAAAGTAGGGAGCAAAAGAGGACAGGAGGAGTTTTATATCATGAAGGCATGTACAAAGGCTTAGTTTTCTCCTGCTGGACGTGACCTTCAAGTGGGGAGAGGTTGGCTGTTTATAGCCCTCTTCCACGGCCTTTTCAAGATAAAATAATCTACGGCAACTTGCATGGACTTCCACATTTCACATGACTTTTCTAAAATATCTTAGATATTTTCTGGAAACTCTTCTAGATATATCTTAGATATTTTTTACAATTCTCTGGACTATCCATCCAAGTATTTTTTTTTTCCTAAATATCTTGAGCATAGACTTCCAGAAATTGGGTCATTGCTTCAAAAGTCTCCCTTGTCCATATAGTCTTTAGCGGAAATAGCAGAGAAATTGTCGATCTGTTCACCGTGTCCAAGCCGCTGTTTGGAACATTTGGTCTATAAAGCACACCTTTATAGCACCGATCTGGCATGCAGCTTGCGAACTGTTGTTATCTTTCTTTTCATGCTCGCTTAACGGTCTTCTTCCTTGTTTGCTACCCTATTATCCCCTTTGTCAGTTCCGTTCAGTTCAATATGAGTAGCGACTTCCAAAAATTGGGTCATTGCTTCAAAAGTCTCCCTTGTCCATATAGTCTTTAGCGGAAACAGCAGAGAATTTGTCGATCTTTTCACCATGTCCAAGCCGCTGTTTGGAACATTTAGTCCACTATAAAGCACCTGCTATAGCACTGATCTAGACCAATGGACAAACGAGCATGAACCTCGTCCTTGCACTTGTAAAAACCATGTGTAGCATGCAGCATGCGAACTGTTGTTCTCTTTCTTTTTACGCTCCCTTAATTGTCTTCTCCCTTGTCTGCTACCCTATTATCCCCTATGTCAGTCCCGTCCAGTTCAATATAAGTAACTTTCGCGACAACTCAAATGACATACTCTACGAAGGAGTTGCGGTTGCAACGGCGTATGGCTTCATTGATCTCACCCCACAAGGCCCCGTTGAACAGCGTTATAAGGTAGGCCGCATTCAGTATTCCAAACCCATCTATATTAGAGATCCTATTACTGGGAGACAAGCAGACTTCTCTACCCATTTTTCTTTCACCATTGAACCTTTCAGTCCCAACAAATACAGCGACGGCCTGGCCTTTTTTCTTGCTCCTACTGGCTTTTCAATACCACACAACTCGGCTGGTCCGTTTCTCGGATTGTTCAATGCCAGCACAGTCAATGATGGGCCTCGGAACCGAATTGTGATGGTTGAGTTCGATACTTTTGTGAACACTGAGTTCGATACTTTTGCGAACACAGAATTTGACCCTCAAGATCTGCACATAGGAATCAACATAAACTCGATCTTTTCAAAGGTTCATTCCCATTGGGATATCAAATCACACAGCGGAAATGCAACTAATGTCGTGGTAACCTATAATTCTACCATCAAGAATCTTAGTGTGTTCTGGTCGTTCGCTGGAGATCCGATTTCTGTGGACAAGAAAAGCCCCTCGCTTTCTTACCAAATCGACCTTGCTCAAGTTCTTCCTGAATCGGTCGCAATCGGCATTTCAGCTTCTTGTGGCGGCGCTGGGGAGAGGCACATCATCAATTCATGGGGGTTTACTTCGGACTTGGATACTGTACGCCCCCCGTCGACCAATTCACCCGTAAAGTGGGCACACTACCCGTCGACCAATTCACCCGTAAAGTGGGCACACTACAAAATCTATAGGTTGTTCACATTTATCACTGCCCCTTTAGCAAGTCTAATGCTGATTGTTTCAGCGGGGTCTTGCCTGTTTATGATCAAAATGAGGAAAAAATACGAGCATTGTGCTCTGACCGACATGGAGAAAGAGATAAGAGCATTGCCGATCAAATTCTCATATCAAGAGTTGGTCGAAGCTACAAGTAGCTTCTCACAGGATCGAAGACTCGGCCAAGGAGGGTCTTGCCATGTTTATAAAGGACTTGTGAACAGTTTAGATCGCCAAGTTGCTGTCAAGAGAATCTTCACGGAATCCAAACATTCCGAGAAGGTCTTCATCAATGAAGTGAAGATATTAAGCCGTGCGATACATCGAAATCTAGTACGATTCATTGGATGGTGCCAAGAGAAAGGTGAATTTTTGCTCGTTTATGAATACATGCCTAATGGTAGCCTTGATAATCATCTCTTTGGAACTCGAAAAGTTCTCCCTTGGGATGTAAGGTACAGGATAGCTCTCGGGCTGGCATCAGCCCTTAATTATCTTCATGAAGATCTAGAGCAATGTGTTCTTCACAGAGATATAAAAACGGCCAACATATTGCTAGACACAGATTTCAACACTAAGCTCGGTGACTTTGGAGTATCTAAGCTGGTCGACCCCCAATTCATGACTCAAACAACCGATGTGGTGGGGACGTATGGTTATCTGGCACCAGAATATCTCAACGAACGGAAGGCTACTAGAGAGTCCGACATGTTCAGCTTTGGGGTCGTGGTTCTAGAAATCACTTGCGGTAGGAGGACCTATCAGGATGGAGAATTTCATGTCCCACTGTACAAGTGGGTCTGGCAGCTTTACCTTGTTGGAAATATGCTCGAAGCAGTGGACCAGAAGCTGGATTCAAGCTTCGATAGGAAGGAAATGGAATGCTTGATGGTGGTGGGACTGTGGTGTGTGCATCCAGATCCCAGGAGAAGGCCAAAAGCAGGACAAGTTATCAGGTTTCTTCAGCTAGAAGTCCCTGTGCCCGAGCTTTCACCCGCTGCATATGAGGCTCCCACTTTTTATCAGCCATCAGCACCAAGAATAGATTCTTCTTCATCTTCTTCTTCAAGTCAAGAAATAGTTCATGTAAAGCAAGATGAAACATCGGTCCCAAAGCCACACAGCAGCACGTTGAGTTTGGGATGGAGGAGGACAAACTTGGGAGTCAGTGAAATGGTTCCTCATGCACGGTCCTTTTACTCTCAATAAGACTCGGGCATTGACCATTTTTGCTCGTTCTTTGTTCATTCTGTATTCCGGTAGTAACTAGTGTTATGTTGTAAATGCATTGTTAGCCGATCTCCTCACTACACAAGCTTTTGGGGGAAAATGGTTTGTCTAACACCTGGGACATATATTTTCTCCTGCATACCAATTCGTAGCTTGCAGTTGATGATATAGACAAATCTGTAGGTTTGTACAACAGAACGTTTGCATAGACATGGATGGGCATTCTCAGTTTTCTGATATTTCGAATATTGCTTATTGAACTGATCTTGCAGCGTAATCCTTCAAAGTTCGTTCACTTTGCCGAAAAAGGCATGAACGGGCCCGGTTCCGTGCGTAGTGTTTAATATTTTTTCTGTAACAAACATCAGAAAATGATTTTCATATTATTTGCAACGTGTTAGAATTTAAATGTGCGCGGAAGCATGGTATAATTTATATTTGATAGAGAATGGACAAGGGACAATGATAGGATATTTTGAGAAGGTTTATGGGATAAAGATAGTTTAACTAGTTTATGAAAATAATTTTACAATAGTTGAAGGAGGTGTTGGTGAGGGAGCTATGTGGTTTTTATGGTTAGCTCCCACACAAAACATGGAGCACTTGCTCCTTTATATAGCTGCCAAAGTTGGTGGAGGAAGTCTCTAAACTTCTCTAACATAAGATGAAACTTCTAGACACATACGAGATGGCAACTTGTAGACTCTTCTAGAATTTTTCTTGAATTTTCTAGCTCAAATCTATCTTGAAGTTTCTAGGATTGGATCACAAATTCCAACACTCCCCCTTGATCCAATTTCGGAATACTCCGGACTTGTGTTGTAAAGTCTCGGACATACCTTGAAAATTTTATTGTAATTTGTCCCATGCCTTTTATTCCGTCTTCGTTTCACAATCCCTTGCATTCTCTTGTCGAAACACTTGCACTTGCCTTTAAATGTGCATGTCTTTTCTTCAACAATGTCCCATATGTCTTGGGCCATCAAAATGCTCTTAGTTGTAGTTGTTAGCTCGAGCTCTGGCTCTGGCTCTCGTAGGCTCTGGCTCTGGCTCTGGCTTTGACTCTGTTGGCTCTCGCTTGGGCTCTGGCCTTTATAGTTGAGGATGGTGAGGACAAACGCCCATAACCATCCGATATGCCTGGTTCTGGCTTCATGGTCCCTTACGCCTGGCTCAGTTACGAACCTAGGCGTAACTTGGCTCTGATACCATGTTAGAATTTAAATGTGCGTGGAAGCATGGTATAATTTATACTTGATAGAGAATGGACAAGGGACAATGATAGGATATTTTGAGAAGGTTTATGGGACAAAGATAGTTTCACTAGTTTATGAAAATAATTTTACAATAGTTGAAGGAGGTGTTGGTGAGGGAGCTATGTGGTTTTTATGGTTAGCTCCCACACAAAACATGGAGCACTTGCTCCTTTATATAGCTGCCAAAGTTGGTGGAGGAAGTCTCTAGACTTCTCTAACATAAGATGAAACTTCTAGACACATAAGAGATGTCAGCTTGTAGACTCTTCTAGAATTTTTCTTGAATTTTCTAGCTCAAATCTATCTTGAAGTTTCTAGGATTGGATCACAAATTCCAACACAACGTATTGCCAAATGTAGTCATTTTCCTTAAAAATAAGTTTTTTTTTTAAAAATACTTTAAGGAAGGTTCATTTTTCGTAGAACAAACGAAGCCTAAAATTCATGTTATATTAAAAGCACGCCTACTGAAAAAAGAAACACACCAAAAAAAAAACATTAATAAGTAATCATAATAAATACCTCTAACCATACCACTATTTAGTGAGTAATAAGTTAGGAACATTACCCATATATAAATTTATAATGTGCCATTAGTAATGTTCTTCACGGTTCACTTTTTTATTTATTATAGGTGTTTTTAACTTAAATATATTTTTTTCATTAAGATTGGTCTACAAAAATAGTAGACTGAGTGATGTGTCATACTACCCTTGGTTATTGTTTGAAGGTCTACCCACAACCTGACACATAATTTAGTAAATTTGCTTTTGTAGATCGATATTAAAAATACCTTTCATTTTCCTTTTTATTTTCACCAATTTTGCTATCCTCATTGAGTTTGCCATGTGATTCAAACTCTTTCATTTGGAGCAAGACCATGTTTAGGTCAACTCTTTCTAAGTAAGCCCATTTTCCCTTTTTCATGAAGGAGGCTTGAGTCTTTGGAGTATCAAGGAATTTATGTCATAGTAAACATAGTTTGGGATTTTTTGTGATATTTATTGTATTGTAATTCTAACTTCAACTTGGTCTAAGATTTTTTAGGCTTACCCCAATTAGGAAAGTTTCAATATTGAAATCTTAATAATCAAGAATTTGAGCTAAGGATTTTTCATTATTGTGATTATGTTTATATCCTAGTTTGGATTGAGGTGAATATTTGATTATGTGGATTTTGTTATATTGCATGTTATTAATTTAGTAAATTCTCATATTATAAAAAAATAAAAATAAAAAATTGCATTACGTGTTAGGATAAATTTTTTCCTTGTTTTGGATTACATGTCTAGGAGCCATGCAGTATTTTCGGAAATTTCATAATTCAGAATAGGATCTAATCTAAATTATTTCCTAGTTTGAATTATGTAATTACATATTTACATGGTTTCTTATTTTAATTTTAAAAGATAATCACAATAATAATATGCATATATCATGTAGAATTAGTCGCATCGGTTCCATATCATCATTGCCATGTCATCACTTGTAGCGTCATTAAATGCCATGTCACCTTTGCCACATCATTATGTTACCAAATCACAATTTTCATGTTATTTTTTGGACTCACATAAATTAGATTGCATGTCATATTGGAATAGTTCATATTAATTTTACTTGTCATTGGAATTGAAACATTTAGATCGCATGTTACGTTGAATTAGATCACATAGTTATAATCTAAAATTAAATACATCTTATAATTTAAAAGTAAGAAAAACACAAAAAGAAGTATTTAATTGCATAAGCATTTAGAAGTCGTGTTTAGGCTATGCACATTTTCTTTTTATTAACATCTTGCAAAAATTAAATATGGTTATGCTTTTCTTTGCATTGAGGTATGCTCTATTTCTGGCAATTTATTTATTTATTGCTTTGATTATTGAGTGTTATAGTATATGATTATGCTCCTGCATGATCACCTCTCGTGTGTTAGTGACTTAAGTTAAAATTGATCAATACTACCTATGCAATATTTTTAAATAAAGAGAAAATATACCATATCCATTTCATTTTCAATTGAGGAGTTTAACATGGTATGGCAAATCATGTGCGCAAAAAGCAAACCTCCTCACACTTGCCATAGACTAATCATTCACACCACCACTAAAATTCATCAATGTATTCTTTTGTTATATGGTATAAGGTTTCATGCGAACGACCCCTTTATAATATCTTGAATTGGGTTAGGTAACCAAGTAATGTAGACATCAATCATTGTGCTCGGTCAATTTTGCACACTTCCTCACACTTGCCATATCCTAATCATTCACACCACCACTAAAATTCATCGATGTATTCTTTTGTTATATGGTCTAAGGTTTCACACTAACAACCCCATTATAATATCTCAAAATTGAGCTAGGTAACCAAGTAATGTAGACATTAGTCGTCTTTTTTTTTTCTTTCTTTCTTTTTTTTTTTGTCTAAGACATTAGTCATTACTCAACAGGCCGCTTCTGTCTCGCCCCCGACCAGAACTGAACAGTGTGGGTATTTCTAGCACTGTTTGGCCTGTTTTGGTGGCCTTCCCGACCTCGCTTGGCGATCCCGCTTTGGAGTTTGTCGCTTCTCGCCGCGTCCCTGTCATTTTGATCAGAGCGGATCATTAATCAAGTGAATTTAACTCACTAATCCCTTCTTAGTAAGTTAATGATGCTTAAGGGTTGATTAGTTTAGGTTAAGCTAGGATTAGGTGGTTAGTTAGAATGGATTAGTGAATTAGTTAATCCTTGATGCATGTTAGGTGGTTAGATTAGTGTAATTAGCAAGTAATTATGCTCTAGTGTTTATTTAGATATGTTCGGAAATTTTTCAAACTCGTTTCGGCATTTAATTAGGCAATACGGGCCTAAGTATGCATTTTTGGTATTTAATAATTATTTTTCGAAAATTGGATTGGAATAGCCAGTGACCAAAATTTTATGTTGATTAAAATGATGTGATTGATTTATTTATTTGACTGCTAATTTGTGCAACTTGAGTGTGATTTGTGATTTTGGGATATTTATCCCAAAATCTATTAATTTCAGTAATTGATTGGAAAATAACCGGGCATAGATTTATAGCACTAAAATATTTTGGTGGACCATATTAAATAGTGGGATTTGTGGAAAAGAAAATATTATATTTTAGCTAATGCCAACCATATACTCACACGTGAGTATTTTTATCAAGTATGATAAAAGTTGAGAAATCATTGGTTGATTAGAATGGTATACTATATTAGCCCGCGGACATGATACCTCAACTTAGAGTGAATAGTATACCCTAAGTATTACACAGCTTCGGTGAGCAATTAAGATTCGTATAGCTTCGGTGAGCAAGTAAGGATCGCATAGCTTTGGTGAGCATTGTTAGTATATTATATCAACTCGATGGCTCGATATGTCAGCTTAGAGAGAGAGAGAGAGAGAGAGAGCAGTATACTATTTATTAGCCTTTGAGGCAAGCTATACTACCTATTTTCAGCTTAGGGTGAGCAGTTTTTGATGAGATCGGACTTATAGATAGTACTGATTGGGTTAACCGTGTGATGGTCCTGATAACATGGAATCGACTAGGTCGATTGATCGATGATTCGATCTGTTGTGATAATTTGATGTGATGAGGTGATCCCATGAAATTGTGAATTATATTGATTTGCAGGAAGGGACTGAGGCTAAGTAAGTCTTCTAACTCGTGATTGTGCTTGGGCAGCCCTTGGGGGTGTATTTTCTTCATAGTCGGGGCTTAGGGGGTTGAACTTACTGAGACGTCGTCTCACCCCGTTGTGGGATAACATTTTTTTAGGTCCTTGGTTGACAGCTGTGGAGGACCCGAAGCCCGGAGTTTAGGAGGTGAAGCCCGAAAAATCAGCGAACATGTCCAACTAGTTAGTCATAGGACAATTCTCTTTTGTTGAAAGCTGATCCATTTTTGTAGGCTTCTGTGTATAAACCTGTGTGTTTATAAAAATGCATCTTTTGTAAAATTGGCCCTACTTTTTTTATCCCATCTTGTTGTTGTCTGGGGATTTATTAATTGCTTCCGCATGCGTATTGAGATGAATGGGTCGGCAATGCGTCCTGGGACATCTCTATTTAATCGACCAAGCCGGGATAGGCACTCGCTCGGAGGATCGGAGTGTGACATAAACATTTTGAAGCCAAACTTGAAAAAAAACTTGATGTGAGAGGCTTAGTATGACAAAACCCGGTATGTTGCATTTGTTCCATAGATCTGAAATGAAGCTACATACCATGATTTTTCGGAGAGCTTGAATGTGATTGCTCATCTCTAATATAATTTTGGCTACAACAAAATGTAAAAGGAGGAATAGTGGGGAATGTATGTGTGTGTTGAGATGATTCCTTTTACTTGTTAGAATACGGTATTTATGCAAAAATCCTAAAAGGTTAAGCAATCACGGACCATCCATTTCGCAAATGAAATAGAGCCCAAAATAGATCTAATTTGAGGTGGTTTAACTACTGATGGATTAAATTAAATGTTTACTTTGGGTCGTGTGTCCACAAAAGTGGAAGACGGTATTAGGTTATTTATTGTTAAACACATTGAGTGTGGTCTTGCTTCACGTGACAAAAGTTACCCAAAAAGGTCCCGTTTGGTTCAACTTTGGGAAAATGGCTTTGCATTTCCCCAAGTATCTTTAGAGGAATGGACATTTGATGAAGGCAAAGGTGTTTGGGTACTCTATTTTTGTGTATTTTACAAAGTAGCTTTGAGGTGAAAAGAAAAAGGAAAAAAAGAAAAGGAAAAAGGTGGAGGAAATGCTGAAGTAGAGGGGAACGAAAGGGAGGGCAGCTGGAGTTGGTGGCAGTGGTGGTGGGGAGGTGATGGGTCGCGCAACCCAAACGACGACGGTGCGTGGGTCGTGCAACCGAGGCAGCGTCGCTTGAGGCCACGTGAGGTGACGGCAATGCGTGGGTCGCACGGCCCCAAGCGGCATCGCTTGAGGCCGCGACCCAAGCGACAGCGGTGCGTGGGTCGCGCGACCCGGGCGACGGCGATGCTTGGGTCGCGCGGCCTCGGGCGACGCCGCTTGAGGTTCCGCAACCCACGCATTGCCATCGCCTGGGTCGCGGCCTCGAGGCAACGCTTCTCGGTGACCAGCTCCGGTCGGTTGAGCTCCATCGGCAAGTCCAAGAGAAAGAAGATGAACAATAAACTTTTAGGGTAAAAGAGGAAAATGCAATTATCAGTGATGGTAATATTGGAAGAAAAAAAATTCATTAAACTCCTATTTAGCATTTCGAAAATGATGAAAGCTCTAAGTAGGTCCCCACCTGCTTTAGGCTTTCAGCATTCCAAAGGTCAGCATATGGCCAAGGACACCTCCAAATGTTGAACCAAACACCTAAAAGTTTTCCCAATGGGTTTTCGGGATTAAAAGTCTCTTGAAAATCTTTGAACCAAACGGGCCAAAGTGTGATTTAGCTAAAGAAATGGGAAAAAAGAATACCTTCCCGAAATAAGCTGTAGCCAAATTGGAGTAATCATGAGTGGGAGGCTTCAAAAAGGTATCTCCCACCACAGCAGATAGGTATTCCGCCGCAGAAATCTCCCCATATCTTTATTTATTTAATATTTCTAAATTATGAATTTCGGCCTGAAGTGGTTCCCTTAATTTTTTTCCTTTTTATTTAGACAATATTAGCTCTCATAGAATGAAAAATTATAGGAATAATATAAAATTTGTAACTTAAGATTGCATGTGCTGAATAAGCTTCGTCGATATAGTATATGCTATTTCTGATATTTTCTCGCCTGTTCCCTCTCTATATCATATAGATCTATAATCTCTGGTAAAGAGTGGAAGTTGCATCATCTGACCGAATCTTGGAACACAGGACGCACATACATTCTTTTGGCCAGCTGTGCTTTTCCTCAAATCTCAAACCTCGTTGATTTACTCTGGACCACCATCGAGATATTTAATTCATAATGAGGACAAAATCGACCCGTGTGGAGAACTGACTCTGGTCCACATCTACACGCAGTATCTCTTAACTTCATCGATTTTTGGACACCCGATTAAGTTTATATCCTTGCTTAATCAAAAGCTTGACCATTGGTCTCGGAGAAGGAGAATTCGCGAGGAAATTCTTTTTTGTAACTTCATCGTAAGTGATTTTTTCCTACTAGGAATTGAGTTTTATACAATTGTGAAACAGCGAAATGTTACTGGTAATTTTTTTGCATAATTTTTTGAAATTTACATAATCTTATAATTTTTTATGGGAAAGTAAACAAAAAAACACTTACAACTTTTATTTATGTAAATATGTCACAAGTATATTAATTTAGGGACTTTGAAACCTAAAAATTAATTTGCGATAAATTTATCACGGGTATATCAATTTAGAATTGTTGATGATCTGAAAATTAGTTTGAAGTAAATTTATCATAGATGTACTAGCTTAGGATTTTTTCGTGGTATTAGCCCCTATTAATATGATGATAATCTTTGAAATGCGTATATTTAGATGGCTGGTAAGTTTTCAATCGATACCCACTATTATTAAAATTTCATGTTAAATTATGCCTTTGAGATTATAAGTTTTCTTTTCCCATCAGTAAAGTTGATTTTATTGGAGTGTGATTTATTGCAATGTAATTGATTATGTGGTACAACACAAATCCAATCCCGATACGTCACTCTTTATCAAAGGATAAAGACCATATTATAAAATCAACCACCGGTCTTACTTATTATAGTAATCCGGATCCGGAGTTTAACCTCATTGGGTATGGAATTCGTACTTTTGCAGATCAATAAGCCTATCATAATGCATGCTTTTGTATGACGCCTAACGATTGATGTCATACAACTGACAAAACAAGAAGACAAGCACTCCCATTCCGTCTCTTTACCAAAGGGGCCATCTCCATCTCCTTGGGGTTTTATATTCACGATGCACATATTGAGTGGAAAATGTGACAATCTGAATATTTAAAGACGAGTTGTATACGAGAAAGAATATCAATGTCAACGAGCCTAATTATGTGGCAATTCATGTAAAATATTCTTAGCAATGTGCCCAAGAAAACATACTTCCTCACGCTTGCAATAGACAAATCATGTTAATAGTGATCATCATTATTCTTTTGTTATATGATTTCAGGTTTCACACTAGCAACCCCTTACCAGACGATGAAATTGCCAGGTGACTAACTAATGTAGACATCGGTTGTTGTGCCCTGTCAATTGTTGACTCCATCCAACCACGAGAGGCAAGGAGGGGATTCCATTCTTAA
Organism: Eucalyptus grandis; assembly: GCF_016545825.1. Lineage (NCBI taxonomy): Eukaryota > Viridiplantae > Streptophyta > Magnoliopsida > Myrtales > Myrtaceae > Eucalyptus > Eucalyptus grandis. The sequence continues at coordinate 3,241,428 of NC_052612.1, forward strand.
CGTGCTTTTTCCACTCTAAAACAATCGTCAAGCGAAAAAGAAGAACATAGAAAGACAATTTCTAGTCACATGATCACTCATACAATTGTTTTATGTGCTATCTAAATTTAATGACAAGTTCTTCTGTCTAATCTGACAAGCATTGAATTTATCCAACTAAATTCTTCTACATGGATTTTAATCGAATTCTGACTCATCAATTTGTAACATCCTTAAATAAATCAGATGAGGGCCAAGACCTTAGGGATCGGTGCCATAAATATGGATTATTAACATTAAATGTCATAGAAAATCGAGTCGGTTTCTTATATTTAGTTTATCGATCCAATACATACATACATACATATATACTTATCCGTTTTTTCATTATTATTATTGAGTGAAAATCATTCATTGCCTCATGGTCTCAATGTAAGTCACTAAGCCTATTCTTGTCCTTCATTGGGAGAGAAACTAAACCTATTCTTTTTAATGTAATAACCGTCTCTTTTCTCTAACAATTTTCATAATATCAGATGTAAAACTGCGGCTCTGATATTAAACTTGTCTTCTCATCTATGCACAATGACTAAATGGGAAAGGTAACGTAAGAAAAATGTTCTGTTCATGAAATTTGCTATTATTGTTGATATTTGGCAGATTAAATAATGATTGCACAACATATTTAATTTGATTTTGAAAAAATTGTAGCCATCAATAGGTCAATCACAAGAGGAAAATAATGTGGTAATTCACTGTTTTCTTTCTAAGGGGTGCAAATAGAATAAAAAAGACATGAAATTGGAGGTTCAGTATGACAAAGTCTGAGATATTCCATTTATTCCATACATCCGAAAAAAAAAACTAAATGCGAAGAGACGCCCATCCGTAGATGTTGCCCATCATAAAACGCTTCATCATCTTCTAGCATTACTGTTATCTCCTCTCCTTGTGCTTCTTAAGAGATAAGAAAAAAATGTTTGGTTCTCGATTTTCCTTTGTTCATCCTCTTCGTCTATTATACCGTTCACGGTCGTGCCATCACGAGAACTTGGGCAAAACATCTAGAAAAAGGGGTCCTACTTTTCTGTATTCTTAATGAAACGAAATTAAGTTTTTATTTTATTTTTTTATGGTGAATTACGTGACATGTTTTGATAAATAAATGAATTTAGAGCCTAGGGGAATACCATGACAAAAAGATTTGTTTGTGGTCTCTGTAAAAGAAATTGAAGCATAGCTCCAAGTCCAACAGTACAGACAAAGACTCAAGACTTTTAGCCCGAATCCGGGATCACGGGACACATACATTGTTCATACATTGTTGTGGTCAGTCGTGCTTTTTCTCATACTCCAAACCTCATTAAATACTCGAAACCACCAGCAACTATCGATATAATTAATTCACAATGAGGACATTGAGGTGTCTCCGACTCTCCTTACCCATATTTACAAGCAATATCATTTAGCTCAACCGATTTTCAAAATCTAATAAATGAATGATAGTTTCTTCTTTCAAAAAAGTATAGTGAATGGGACCCGCATAGAAATATGGGGACATGTAATTAAGACCAAACTTTTGTGTACAGCCTAAATGTAATTACTGATGTGACCGGACCACATATGGGATTGAATCCTTAACTCTCATTGATGACAATTCAAATGATATGCGCAAGAACATTATTCCAATTACTTCTTTGCAGTGTTGTCCTTTGCTATTGCTAGGCGAGTTCCTACATATATCTTCTTAGCCATGCAAACTTCCACCCTATCTTTTCCAACATATGGCATTAGACAAACAAAAGAGTTGCAAACATAATGAATGTTTGGATTAGTGATCTCCTACTGGTAGTTAAGTGAGTGGAAATAAGAGAGTATTTAGTTTAAATACATATAATTCAATATTTTGGCCCTACAGGGCATAACTATATTGTTGGTTTTTTTTTGGGTAAAACAAACAAAATATTACTTTTCCTTATCACACATAAAAAAGTTTGGAGTAATTGGGCCATTCCATAAGTGTGGAAGTCTTCTAACTTGTTCAAATTAAGATGACTGGCTCTGGGCTAGATCCCATAATACCCTCATGCGAGTGTGCAATTAGTACTTTGCATGCTCCCCAATCATAATTAGCGTCAATAATCATTTATTTTTTTTCGTGTGGTTATTTTGCTAATTTTAATTAGGCGTGTCATGACCTTTGAAAAGTTCTATTTGTTCAATTGATATTTTATTGGTATTTATGAAATTTGAAATAAAATGTTATATCATCATCATCATCATCATCATCAATATCATCATCATTTGGGTTTTCAACGCGTCTTTTAAGGACGTATTTGTTCACTTTGCACCCTTTTTGGAAGGGTTGCTTGTGTTCAAAAGGCTATGATAAATAGGTCGGTTTTTGGTCTTAATGATTATCAAGTCTTGTCGAGTTTTCTTCCTAAAAATGGAGCTTTCTTTCTAATTATTTCCTTTTGAGAGTTTATGGAGACGTACCGGAATTGCTATATAGTATTCCCATTCGAGATTTTGTTGTATTTTAGAGGATTTTTGCTAGTAGCCGTTAGCAATGTTGCGGGGTAAATAACTCCTTAAAAAGAAAATCATCATTGTTCAAATGTGATGATATTATGGGACAAAGACCATATCATTGAGTCAATTACATGCTTTCACATGCCTGGATTGCTTAATCTTCCTTCTTCCTGATTAAATGAGGATACTTAGCCCTGCACTTTGAACATAGGAAAAATTTCAAAAAAGGACCCGAAGTGCCTTTGTTTTCTCAAATAAAGGCTCAAAGTGGACTTTATTTCAAATAAGGACTTGAAGTGGTTTTGGTTGTTTCAAATAAGGACCCAACCTCATGGGTTGTTGGCTGGCTAAATTTTTCGCTCGATCAAGGGTATTTTCGCCATTTGGCATTTTTCCTTTTTTTCTTCCTTTTTTTTTTCGGTTCTTCTTCTTCCTCTTTGCCGGTGGCCGGATACTTACAGAGGGCTAGGCAAGGGTCCCCTACTTTGGCGAGGGCCACCCACGCCGCCCACAAGCAAGGGGCGGCCTCGGCTAGGCATGGCGACCCTCGCCAAGGGGCCATCCACGAGGGCCGCCCTCGCCGGCCCTAGGCGAGGCTAACCCTCCCACGGGGTGGCCTCACTTGTGGTTGCTGGTAAGGGCCGGCAAGGGCCTAGCCCTCATCGGCTGTGGGCGAGGTGACCCTTTCTAGAGCCCTCGTTGGCCGCGGGCAAGGCTGACCCTCGTGCCTGGGGCTGGCAAGGGTTGACCTCGCGAATGGCCCTTGGGTGAGGGTGGCCACGGCCAGGTAAGGTCGTCCCTCGCCTAGCCCTCTGTGGGCATCGGCCGAAGAAGAACAGAAAAAAAGAAAAGAAAAGGAATTGACAAATGGCGAAAATACCCTTGACTGTCGGAAAGTTAGGTCTTTATATGAAACATACATAACTACTTAATGCCCTTATTTGAAATAAAAATATCCACTTCAAGTCATCATTTGAAATAACATCCACTTCAGGCTTTTATTTGAGAAAGTGATGGCACTTCAGGTCCTTATTTAAAACAAAATTCACTTCGGGCCATTATTTGAGAAAATGAGGGTACTTCGGATCCATTTTTGGAATTTTTCACCTGAACATATATAGATTCTTGAGGTGGTGATGGTGGCGACGGCCCTTCTCCATTTTATCAGGGTTTTATATTCACGATGCACATTCTCGAGGTGGTGATGGTGTAGACGCCCATCCGTAGATGTTGCCCATCATAAAACGCTTCATCATCTTCTAGCATTACTATTATCTCCGCTCTCCTTGTGTTTCTTAAGAGCTAAGAAAAAAATGTCTGGTTCTCAATTTTCCTTTGTTCATCCTCTTCGTCTATTATACCGTTCACGTTCGTGCCATCACGAGAGCTTAGGCAAAACATCTAGAACAAGGAGTCCTACGTTTCCGTATTCTTAATGAAACGAAATTAAGTTTTTTTTTATAATTTATTTATGGTGAATTACGTGACATCTTTTGATAAATAAATGGAATTAGAGCCTAGGGGATTATAATGACAAAAAAGATTTATTTATGGACTCTGTATAAGAAATTGAAGCATAGATCCAAGCAACAGTAGGGACAAAGACTCAAGACTTTTAGCCCGAATCCGGGATCACGGGACACGTACATTGTTCATACATTGTTGTGGTCAGTTGTGCTTTTTCGCAGACTCCAAACCTCATTAAATACTCGAAACCACCAGCAACCATCGATATAATTAATTCACAATGAGGACATTGAGGTGTCTCCGACTCTCCTTACCCATATTTACAAGCAATATCATTTAGCTCAACCGATTTTCAAAATCTAATAAATGAATGATAGTTTCTTCTTTTGAAAAAGTATAGTGAATGGGACCCGCATAGAAATATGGGGACATGTAATTAAGACCCAACTTTTGTGTACAACCTAAATGTAATTACTGATATGACCGGACCACATATGGGATTGAATCCTTAATTCTCATTGATGACAATTCAAATGATATGACACAAGAACATTATTCCAATTACTTCCTTGCAGTGTTGTTCAAGAACATCTAAAAAAAGGAAATTGGTCAATTTTCAAATAGTTAGGGACTAGATGAAACATTAGATGAAAGTTCAAGGACCAGATTGAGCAAATCGAAAGCTCAGGGATGAAATTGAACATTAGATGAAAGTTCATGGATCAAATTGAGCAAATCGAAAGCTTATGGATGAAATTGAATATTAGATGAAAGTTTAAGGACCATTTGTGACATTTCCCTTACATGAGCTCAATAACTTCTGTCCGTATAAAGAGCTTCACTTTCCCCATCCTTTCGCCTGTTGTCCATGAAGAGCAAAATAATCTTTTTCTTCCTTTTCCTCACCTCTTTCCCTCTTCATATGTAGATTTGTTATTTATAAGAATGGAAGAATTGTCATGCATGAAATCCGGTAAAGATTATTGCTTATTGCTTATTTACGTCATTTCATACAGTAAATGGCATAAGAAAAGTCTCTAATTGGTGAATAATACTTGTTACTTTGAGTCAGGTTGATGTTTTATCATTAACTCAGTTTTATCTACCAGCATTCCCTACCTGAATTCTAAACTATCAAACTTTAGAATTCATGACTAGTTTAGTGAAATGTTTGGTGATACCGCATCTAAGCTTGATGTTAGTAATTATTAAGATACTGTTAAACAAGTTATACGAGAGTGTTTGTAAATGATAAGTATGTTAAACAAAGTGTTTGTAAATGATAAGTATGTTATGTTCCATGTCAGAAAAATAAAATCCGCCTAAACTGACTTAAAGTTGATCACTTGACAGACCAAATTTATAATCGCACGTGGGTTACGTTCAAAGGAGGTCATTATGCTAGTTACCTCTCTTCGATATATTTAGTGATTTTGCATCAATTCAAGACAGATCAACTTAGTTGAAGAACTCAGTAGCTCTACAAAATATCAGACAAACATTTATATTGAGAATTAACAAAATCATATAGTACCCATTGAATTGGATGAAATATACACTTTTAGTTATGACAGAGTCATATTCGGATCCCAATGTTTCTCACTTGAAACAATCTTAGGATTTTGCTCACCATTTTATAAAGGAGTCTTATACAATTCTTCATAATTAATACACATGCATAGGGCGGTTTGCATTCATTAATTATAGTACACTGAGCCGAATAATAGAAAAATCCACATCATTTGATAAAATTATATATTTTTGTTGAAGAATGGATTGATATTATTCAATCAGATCAGTCATTAAACATTATAAAGGATTCATTCCTTATTTACAGAGCCATATAAAATAACAAACTGATTCGAATCAAAGAGCATAAGGATCAATTTGACCAACATTAAAGTTTACAGATGAAGTGGAGCATTGACTAGGAATTAGAGGATTAAATATTGTTATTGTCTCTTCATTTTATTCAAATAATCTCCATTGGATTTTTCTCATTACTCTAGACGAACTGTGTACATTTAGGTTGGTGGTAAGTTCTTAATCAATTCGAGAAAAAAGTAGTCTTTGGCTAAAGTCACAAAGAAATTCTCTTGAAATGTAGAGTTCCCTCTCTACCGCCATGGTAGTTTCCCAGAACAACCCTAAAGTGACGATGTCCCTGCAAATATTAACTCCTTTTCTCTCATCTCCTAGCTTAATTCCCCCCTAATTCTACCATTTAGCATCCCTCATAACTCTGGCACCTTCGCGATACAGCACGTCCGTTCTTTCTATAGCGCTTTTTGACAGTGCAATTGGGGTCGCTTTCATCCCCATCTCGTCTAGGTTTTTCTGATTGTTCTTTTTCATCTTTGACCGCGCCATTGGCCCATCTCTGAGTCATTACATGCAGTAGATATCTACATCTGAGCCTCTTTTGCACTTTGCCCAGCATTGTGTACTATGGAAGCAGGTGACTTCGAGGAAGATTCTCGCCTAGCTGCTCTATGTTCCAGGCTGGGCCGACTTTGCTTCGTTCACGAGCTTAAGTTTGGGATGACCTGCCGTCACGGGAGAAGATCGAGGAATGTAAGCTTACTTTAGTAGGTAAAATTTCCTCTAATCCATCCATTAACTTCCAGGCATTCCAAAATACCCTTAAACGTGCATGGAGAACAGAACAAGTAGAAATTACTCAACGTGATGCTGGTTTATACGTAGCTACGTTTCAATTTGAAGGAGACAATAATAGAATATTAGAGGGTGGACAGTTGTTATTCTCTAGTCACCTGGTTATATTCAAGCCTTGGGTCCCTAATACGCCATTACACTGTTACGAATTTTCGACTTGTGCCTTTTGGGTCCAAGTTTACGACCTACCGCTTGAGTGGTCCTCGGATCAGATGCTAAGGAAAGCTGTGAAGCATGTGGGCCGAGTATTAGAGGTCAAAATGGATTCAAGGGAAGGTTCTAATTTTAGATCAGGCAGAGTAAGGGTGGAAATGGATTTACAGATGCCTTTAAAGATAGGACACTTAATTTGCATTGATGGCAAAACTATATGGTTAGATTTCAGATATGAGAGACTCCCATATTTCTGCTACTCATGTGGTAGGCTATGCCACTATGCAGCGTACTGTTCGGAAATTCCATTCATAGAGGCAAAGCTAGCTAGCAAGGATAAAATGGCCTATGGACAATGGCTGTGTGCAGAGGTTAGAGAACACAGTCCTTATTGGATTACATTCTATGGTGACCAGGAACAACCCACTGTTACAAAGGAAATGGTCCCAGAAACTCTTCCTGTTATGACCATTAAGGCTCCAGCTTTCCCCCCCAATGAGAACGGAGAAGCAAATGGTCGTCTTATCTCTACGATGCAATTTGAGCTTAATGGCAGGTCAGCTGGCAATCTATCTAAGCATGATATGACCATTGTAAATCCCAAATAGAAAGGCATTATGGTTCCTTACCTGACTGACAAAGAGAAAATAAATGGGAAGTCACAGGAACTAGTTATTCCCCAGGTAGCACTTGAGACTCGGCAGCAAACACAAACCCAAGCTTTGTGTCCTCATCAGCTTCCATGGGGGCCTTGATTGTTGCTCCATTACGGATGAAAGGGATTCAAGAGCAAAGTTTGCCTATACCTTTTCAAAGGAAGGTGAAGCACTCATGAGTCTCAACAAAAGCAGCTACTACAAAGAAACTGAAGCGTTATAACCCGTACGAATCACGACCAAATCTAATAAACGATCTCGATGAGGCTCAATTACTCGATATGTCGATATTTATGTCTGAAGAGCACAGTAAAGGGGCTGAGGTGGCTTGCCTTCAAAAGCCACCAACAGTAAAATGAAGCTGCTAAGTTGGAACTCTCAAGGTCTAGGGTCTGCCCTGACAGTTCGGGCTCTCAAGGCCCTAGTGGTTAAAGAAAGACCGGATCTCGTGTTTTTGATGGAGATTAAGAACGGTTCAGAAAAGCTCACAAAAATTCAGAATAGGCTCAACTACATAAATTCTTTTTTGGTGAATCCCGTTGGCTCGGCAGGGGGTTTGGCTATATTCTAGCATGCACACATTTCTATCAGAGTAATACACTCAAATCAGGATTTCATAGACTTGTTATGTACTGACTCGGGGAATCACATACATATACTTGTGACCTGTGTTCATGCACCAACAGTACTTCGGCTTCGACAGCAGTGCTAGGATGTCCTTCGACAAATTGCTACATCTCACTCTTCACCGTGGATATGTGTTGGTGATTTCAACGAGGTAACTTACCACTGGGAGAAGGTAGGAAAGAAGTTAGCTGACTTTAATCGTATGAATTCATTCAGAGAGATGTTACATGATTGCTCTTTAATTGATATGGAGAGTAAATGATGTGCATTTACCTGGATGAATAACTGTCAAGGGGAAGAAATAATCAAAGAGCGTTTGGACAGGGTTCTTAGCAACCTGGATTGGAGAATCGCTTTCCCGGAAGTTGAGGTGTGTGCCTTATCAGCGATAGGTTCGGATCATAGTCCTCTTCTACTAAATACAAAGGCCCCCACAACCAGACGATGCAGACCTTTCACCTTTGAAGCATTCTGGTTACAACACCCGGACTGTAGGAAGATCATCTCTAACTCATGGAAATATGCTACTAACGCTGGTTTTGATCTGCCACATAAATTAAAACATGTTAGCTTAGCACTTACCTCATGGAGTCGCCAAACCTTTTCCAATGCAAAACAAAGAATTGACGAGCTACAATATATGCTTCAACAGATTATAAATCAAATAGACATACCCTACGATAAAGAGAAAGCAACAAAAATCAAGTTAGATATTCAGCAACTTTGGCAGCAAGAGGAGCAGTTTTGGGCTATGCAATCACGGATCAGCTGGTTAAAATGGGGTGATAAAAACACTAAACTTTTCCATGCCACCACCATCTAGAGGAGACAAAGGAATCACATTACGATGCTTATGGACGCTGAACAGAGTTGGGTAAGGGATGAAGCCACTCTTAAAGAAATGATTCAGACTTACTTCTCCAATATATATACCACAGTGGGTTCTCGTGACTTTAAACCAATACTTGATCAATGTCACTGTCTTGTAACACCTGAAATGAATACCGCCCTCACAACCATAGTTACTAAGGATGAGATCTGTACTGCTACTTTTCAGCTAGGTGCGAACAAGGCCCCGGGGCCTGATGGACTAAATGGCCTATTTTATCAATCCAACTGGGATATCCTATAGGATGAGGTGAGTCTCTCAGTTCAAAATTTTTTTACTTTAGGTTTGATGCCTTTGGATCTAAATAGCCTTGGTACCGAAGATACCTCTCTCTTAAAGTTTGGACCACTATCGTTCTATTAGCCTCTGTAATAATGCCTACAAAATTATTTCTAGAGTTCTTGCTAACCGACTAAAACCTATACTACCTCATCTGATCTCAACCGAACAATTAGCTTTTGTTAGTGGGCGACAAATCCAAGACAATATCCTAATTGTTTAGGAGATTCTCCATCAGATAAAAATCAGGAAACAACGACGAAATTTCTTGGCAATCTTAAAAATGGACATGCATAAAGCATACGACAGGGTGGAATGAGACTTTTTGATGGCTTACCTACTTAAGCTTGGCTTCCATCCCAAATGGGTTCAATGGATTTATCAATGTATATCCACATTATTGATCAATATAAAGTTCAATGGCCAGCAATTGGGATATTTTCATCCTACGCGAATACTTCGTCAGGAAGATCCTTTATCTCCTTATTTATTCATCCTACTGGCTAATCTCCTTTCATCTCTCATCCATCAACCGTTGACATAGGGCAGTTGAAATGCATTAAAATTAACAAATGGAGTCATACTCTCTCTCATTTATTTTTCGTCGATGATGCTGTATTCTTTTTAAATGGCACAATAATAGAATGCCAAAACCTGGCAAGTATTCTAAATCAATATTGCCTAGCTACGGGTTAGTTGATTAATAGGAACAAGTCTAGTATTTTCCTCAGCAAGGATTGTCCGAGGAGTCTCAAAGAAAACCTAGCAAATGTGCTAAGAGTTCCTGTGCTGGAAAGAATAGGTAAATACCTAGGCATTCCTTCTGATTGGGGATGGTCAAAAGGAGAGATGTTTGCTTGGTTATTGGGTAGAGTGAATTCAAAAATGGAGGGCTGGAAGGAGAATCTTATCTCAAAGGGTGGTAAGGAGGTCCTAATTAAGACGTTTGTGCAAGCTATTCCCCAGTATGTAATGTCTATTTTTAAAATTCCTATATCCATATGCAAATCTATTGAGAAAAAGATTGCCCGATTCTGGTGGTAAAATGATTGTCGAAAAGCAGGAATTCATTGGAAACAATGGGATGTCTTAAAAAGCACAAAGGCGTCGAGAGGACTGGGTCTTAGAGATCTTGTGGCTTTCAACAAGGCTATGCTTGGTAAACAAGCATGGAGATTAATCCAACAGCCTTCCTCATTGTGGAGTAAGTTGTTCAAGGCCATTTATTTTCCTTTGCAAGACTTTTGTCATGCCCATAGAGGTGTCCGGCCTTCATGGGGATGACAGAGCCTGCTGGTCGAAAGGGATACTATTCTACCCCTTCAGTGGTCAATTGGCGACGGATCAACTATTAAAATTCGTGAGGATCGATGGCTTCCTAGGGGAATTCTTGGCGGTCTCGCTCAAAGAGAAGAACCTACATTGGTTGCTGATCTATTGGTACAAAATTCACCTAACTGGAATATCGCAATTCTAGAAAGCTTTTATGATGAACAAACAACAGCAGAGATTCTCAAAATTCCAGTGCGACCAAACTATTCAGCAGACAAGCTAGTATGGATAGCAAGAACCAACAGACAGTATACAGTTCGTAGTGGTTATTTGTCAATCAGGAAAGAAGAAACGAGCAAAATCACGCAGTAGGCTTCATCGTCTTACCAACAACCTACTCTACTTTGGAAAAGCATATGGAAAATTAATCTACCACCAAAGGTCAGGGTTTTCTTTTGGACTATTTTCCATAATGCATTGTCAACAAAAGAAAATTTATTTCGACGCCGAATTAGTATTGATCCCATCTGTCCTATCTGCCAAACTTAACAACCTGAGACGATCGAACACCTTCTTTTGTTATGCCCTTGGACTAAATTAGTTTGGTCAGACCCTGACATAGATATCTAGATTAATACCATAGCTGTTTGGCACATAGATGAATGGATAGCAGATAGAATACATCAAAAGAATTCAAAACCTGAGCTGGAGATAGTTATAGCAGTATTTTGGCAGGTGTGGAAGGCCCGAAACAGGGCCGTCTTCTCCCATTAACAACCGGATCCACACTTTGTTGTCCAAGTTGCACTCGCCTAGGTCAAATTTGTTAAGATCCTCGCTATGCCTCCAATGAACACAGGGAAGAACCGCGTAACTCTCGACAATTTTGGAAGCCCCCCGATCTGGGTACCTTGAAAATCAATATTGATGGGGCTTATACTTCTAATAATATAGAGGGATCGACTGCCTTTATTTGTAGGGATCAGTTCGAACAATTGAAAGAAGGATTTACTAGAACTGTGCAGGCATCGTTGGCGTTGCAGACGGAGTCTCAAGCACTAATCGTTGCTCTTCGCCACCTTTTGCAACAAGGAAATATTGCAATGCCTATGGAGATCGAATTGGATAGTCTACTCTTGGTAGAATCCATTAGCAATCAGCAAGAGCCCCCGTGGGAGATACGCCCTCTTGCCCATGAAGCCGTCGCTCTGTGTCGTGTCTTTCCCTTTCTGAATATTAGGTTTTGTAAGAGGGAAGCTAACTCTGTAGTTGACTGGGCTGTAAAAGCCCACAGCAAGGGCTCCCTTTCCCGTCTTGGGCCGAATCCCCCCCCTTCTCCTTGACCTGCTTATCTCGAATGCTATAGCAGTGGAATGTAATATGCCCCTCTAGCTATAAAATCTTCTGTTCTAATAAAAAAAAGTTCTTAATCAATTCTAACTATTATTACTACGTCAAGATAAATTATGCCTCACAAATTATTAGGTTGTGTTTTTCACAATACAATCAAAGTTATTTTAATGGAGATTATGCACAGATGGAGGAAAATTTATTGTCTGCAAACGGGACAAAGCTTTTTAATTATGTGGATCCAACACGAATCTATTGCCTCACTGGATTTGACTTAGCATTGCTCTAGATGCTCTGAAATCATTTATCCTACCCAATTTTTTTTTTTTTTTTTTTTTACAGCTGACAAAACAAAAAGACAAGCAATCCCATTACGTCTATTTCTCAAAGGACAAAGACCATATTGTCAAGTCTGCTACCGGTACTATTTTATTACAGTAATCCAAAGCTGAAATCTTCATCTCATTGGGTAATAGTCCAACCAATTTGTATATAATTGCAAATGAGAGAGCATATCATACTGCACGTGTTTGTACGACGCCGAGAGGTTGATATCATACAGTTGAAAAACAAGAAGACAAGCACCGCCTCACTGGATTTAACTCGGCAGTGTCGTAGATGCTCTAAAATCGATTATCCTACTCTCTTTTTTTATAGCTGACAAAACAAAAACACAAGCAGTCTCATTACGCCTTCTTTCTCAAAGGACAAAGACCTTATAATCAAGGCTGCTGCCGGTACTATTTTATTACAGTAATCCAAAGCTGATGTCTTAACCTCACTGGGTAATAGTCCAACCAATTCGTATATAATTGCAAATGAGTAAGCACATCATATTGCACATGTTTGTACGATGCCAAGAGGTTGTCGTCATACAGCTGACAAAACGAGAAGACAAGCACTGCCATTCCTTCTCTTTCTCGGAGGACGAAGACCACATTATCGAGTCAATTACACGCTTTCACATGTTGAACTGCTTAATCTCATTTCTTCCTAAAATGAGAATATTTAGCGCTACACTTTGAGCATATAGAGATTCTCAAGGTTGTTTGGGTGGTGGCGGCGGCAGCCCTGTCCATCTCCTTGGGGTTTTCATTACACGATGCACATGCCCAATGACAAATGTGACATTTTGTATTGTTTAACATGAAGTAAATGTGAGAAAGAATACTATTAAATACTAAACATTTGAAATCCTTCCTTAGAAAAGTTTATCTTAGCATTTCAAATGAGAAGGTCCGTCTTAAAAAGGAAAATTTCGAGTCCACATATACCCTACTGATACCATGGTTCCAATTAAGACATGAGCCATAGCATAAATGATTTGGTGACAAAGCTTCAGAAAGACCTGAAGTGAATATATGATGAAATCTTGGACGTTCCAATTGGTCCGCGAATCTTGTACGAAGTTAAATGCCATGATTTTATTGGACCAAGATAATGACAATTAATGACAACATTCCACCAAAATTTTTGCTTTAGCCAAAGAAATGGAAATCGCTTAGCCCAAAGAGTTTACTTTCCCTTTGAAAGTGCTAGTATGAACACCTAGAAGGGGGTGAATAGGTGTTTAAAATAAATCTTAGCAAATATATGCGGAATAAAATCAACTTTAAACAAAACAAAGGAGTTAGGGAAGAGAATAAGAACACAAGGTTTATAGTGGTTCGGCTTAATCCAAGCCTACGTCCATTCTCCCACGCTAACAGCCTTCTTAGCTGGATTCTACTATGCAATCAACAAGAGATTATAACTTTGAGTGCAAACACTTAGTAGTAGATCACATTATCTCACTAAGTCACTCTTTTGGTATTTCTCTCACGATCACAAACGTTTAAACTCACTAAAGACAAGTGTATGATAGAAGGTCGCTCAGACTTTGGAATTATAAATTCTACACTCCGTCTCTTACTTGCTCATCGGTCCTTCATCTCCTTAAATACTCATCCATTTCCAAACTAGCTGTTGGACAATATCTTGAGGATCGTCTTCCAATCTACCCATTGGACATCACTGTATTTAGAAGATTTAATAGCCGTTGAGTGACAAAGGTAGAATCCCAAATTGATTCCGATTGCCCATACAAACAAAATCTTGGTTTTCATAAGTAAAGCTCATTCGTATAGAAAGTTCTTGTCTTCAAGATCCAATTGTCAATCAAATAGATTGAGTCAATTAAATCAATCTTGATGTGGAATCCAAATCAGATCACTAGCCCTTATATGATTGGGCTTGAGTTACGTTCTGTCGAATCTTGATGTAAAATCTGAGAGCCATAAACTTTACAATCTGAGTCTGAACATATTTTGCTTCAACATAGAATTTGTCTTCTGGTTCTTCCAAGTATAGATTTGATAATATCGTTTACACGTTCTATCATCTGCATAGCATATTACTCAACCATCAAATACATTAGTAGCCTTTGATTTATTTTATCATTTTCAAAACATTATAAGGGATTTCCTTAACAATCTCCCCATTTTTTATGATGACAAAACAATCTCTGAATATGCAAATTTGTAAACATGCTTTTAAAAATATTAATTTAAATCAAAGGATATCAGAATATATCAAATAAATCGAGAATAATATATAGAAAAATAATCGCAGCTCAATATTATAATATCAACCAATCAACACATATGCATATTCATATCTTCTCCCCCTTTTTTCATAATAAAAAAGCAATAAAAAGTTTCATGTAGAGAATATAAAATTATAAATATATCTTGCATGAAACACAATTTCCAAAAAATCAGCTTTTATTGAATATTAAAGATATGCAATATAGCTCACTTCGATTATATCAGCAAATATCCAATAAAAATCATGGATGCATCATAAAATTTACGTACCCATTTTGTCATAATAAAATAATATCAATAAGAGATTTGTTAATGACAAAAGGTAATGAAAGATGCACTAACCGGATTTTGTAAAACTTAAATTCTAACGCACTTACCTTTTCCTTCTTTTCATAACAAGATCACGATCAATTCAAAAGATTTTTCCATATTTGATCAAAGCTCCTCCTCAATTTGTTGCATTTTTGAGATGATCACGATTCTTTCCTTTCTTTTAGATTCACATTCCCCCCTGTCATCATGACAATATTTGTAAATGGAAACAATTGTTGCTTTGCCACGTTGAACATAATATTTTTTCTTCGTAGCAACAACATCCGCAACGATCACTTGCATTTTGAAATTCGAGACAAAATTTTATTTTCTTCAACCAAGCTCGTCTAGAATTCAACCTGCATCAACTTAACAAACTTTTTGCACAAATAAGCTGTAACAATATCCATATAATATATAATCCCATTTCTTCAAATAAATAAATTGAAAACCATATATGAAACTAAAAATATTCATATATGAAATTAAAATTCAGAACTACTCAATTTTTCGTACGACGCATAAGGGATTTCCTCAATAAGCAAAATTTTTGCACAAGGAAGGGAATTTTTAAACCTTCAAAAGATAGTATAGAATCTTCATAATTTTCAAATCGAGCTTTCCAAAATTCATATGGAAGATTCTATTGTCACGTGCAAAATCTTGTATAATAGATAATCATTTTTACAAAAAATGTCATATAATATATTCCTTTGATTTGTGGATCAAACTTGCTAGATATAATATATCTTCTAAGAATATAGCAAGAATATCCATGAATATGTAGTAATATCTTTCGAGATCAAAGATATTTCCTTGAGCATAAATTTCAGATATGCATTTTGCAAAAGGAAAATAGATATTTCTGTCACGTGCCAAAATTGCAATACTTTATATTTATAACAAAAGATATTCGCAATATAATAAACAATCATCCAAAATCATGATAAACGCACCTAGAAATTTGCAAGGCGGGATAAAAAAATATTCTCTTACCTAGGTATATGTTTCAAATATACCATTGATTAAAAAAAATCATTACCAATATTCGCCTGAGATTATTTTCTTATTGCACCAAAATCTACGTAGATTTGCAATCATTCTTGTCTTATTGAATTTCCTGCAATCAACTCATTTCCTTTTTGGTATCCATCAATTTGGATCCTTCCATGACGTTAGAACAAAATATAAAATCTCCATAATCAAATATTCTTTCTTAATTCATCATAACAAAGTATTCAAAGAAGGAATATTATGCACAATGATATTTTGAAAAATAAATTCTCACTTAGTCATAGTACGATAAAAAACAGAGAGAATCAAATCCTTGAGTATCTAAGAATATCTTGCATAATAAATTAATATTACGTAAAACGTATTTCTATTATGCAAAATATAATAAAATCTAAGAGTATAAAATCAGACCAAATAAATTCAATTGTCTCTAAGTATGTATCAAAAATGATCACACGTATCAAATCAAATCTCGAATCACGAAAACAAATCATGCGATTCTTTCTTCAATAAAACAAATCAAGGAATATGATCACTTATAAAATCTCAATCAACCAAGGATATATCGAATATCAAGCATAATGAGAAATTTTAAATTGTGTACTCAAACCAAATTGAGAATAAAAAAATATGCATTCCTTACCAAACTCTCATTCTTCTCTTCCTTTATTTCCTGCAAAAATAACTCATATTTTCTTTGGTACCCATTTTTTCTTGGGTCCATGAGAGTTAGTAGAGTATGCTGTTTTTATCCAATCTTTCTTGATATGTCTCCAGACTTTAGAACAATATTTCTCAAAGTGTTCCAAATCTCCACAATTTGAACACTTGAGGGCATTTAGACCAACAGGTTTTGAAAAGATATTTTGAAAATGCTTCTTGTACGCAAGTTTAGGAGGTCTTTGTCTAAGTCTCTCCTTAACTTTAGGAAAATTAATTAAAGAATCACTTTCCTTATTGAAACAAAGTCCCGACTTATTATAGTAAGGTACTTGTATGGAAAGGATATGCTATAATGTTTTTGAACCATTTGAAAATCTTGTCGAAATATTTGAAAATTCTTTCTTCAAAGAATCATTTTATTTGACAAGTAAATCTCGACTTTCTTTTGTTTGTAGAAAATCTTTTTGCAAAATTTCAAAATTTTCTTTTGAGAAAGATTCTGTTGCCTAAGCCGAGAATTCTCCTTTTTAAGTTCGGAGATCTTTTTAAGAGAAGATTTGAGATTTAAGCAAATCTCATTTATATACTTTGAAACTTTGAGAGGAATTTTTGACTGGCTTACCTCGATTTCCTCATCGGATTCTAAGTTTGTGTCTAAGTTAGACTCTAATTCTGAACGTATGCAGTCGGACTCAGATTCTGAATGTGCCATCAAGCATATATTTCCTTGCTTATCATCTTCTTTCATTGTTCTTTTCTGCCCATTCTGCTGGTATTGTCTTCTTCCACTGAATTTGCTTCCTTTTCTACTTAACTTTTTAATTTTTTGATCATAAAAGTAAGTTCTTCGTCGTCTAAGTCATTTTCTGAGTCTGTTTCATCAAAAATAGCATTAGATACTAAAGCAATTGACTTCTTGCCTTCGGGATCTTCATCGTTGATTTGTTTCACTTCATAGGATTGCAAAGTGCCAATCAATTCATCAACTGAAAGTAGCATAATTCTCTGAGTCTCTCGGATTGAGGTCTTGACATTGTTCCAATCTTTTGAGAGACCTCACAAGAGTTTGTTGACCTTCATTGGGGCAGAAATTTGCTGACCTTAATATGCTAAACCATTTACAATTTCTATAAAACGGCTAAACATATCTCCAATAGACTCTCCTTGCTTAATCTTGAATGGATCATATTTGCCAAGCAGGAAGTTTACTTTTGTCTCTTTTACACAATCGGTCCATTCATATGTAACATGAAGTCTATCTCAGACTTCCTTTGCCGTTTCACATGAAGAAATTCCGTTATATTCAACAGGAGACAATGCACAATATAAAGAATAAATAGCTTTTGCATCAAGCGCTTCTCTTTTGGAAATCTCCATCCGAGACATAGAAGTAGGGGGTTTGGTTACTTTGTCTTTGCCATTCTTATTTGATTTGGATGCAGCAGTGGGATTGATTCTTTTTTCCACAACATCCCATTGCAAGGGATCTCTGGATCTTAGGAATGCCTTCATTTTGTTCTTCCACACATTGTATTCTTTTCCATCAAAATATGGTGGCCTTGTGTTGCTTTGTCCCTCCATAAGTCTTGGTGCCAAAATACTAGTCATAAAAGATCTTTAGCTCAAAAGTAAAAGCACTTTTTTAAACCGAGCACTTGGCTCTGATACCAATTAAAAGTGTGGCACCCCGAACCCTTCGTAGGTCGCCACAAGCGCCAATGTTACACCTTATTACCTTTCTTCTTAGAAGAGGCGTCGTAATTCATAGACACTTTTTTTTTTTTTTTTTAAAAACGGTCCCAGCGCGACTCATTAGCGGAAGCAAAATAAAACATCACCATCTCTCCCTCCAACAACCATGATACAAATACACACCACTAATCACCATGATTTTTTATAGACAAGCCATGACACTTTATTTACATATATTTTCAAGATGGGACTCCTTTCGGGTCGATACATCAAAAGGAAAAGCTAGGACTCAGCCACGTCCGGCCTAAAACCCCAAAAAGAACCCTCGACCCTCTACAAATCGCGTGCACAATCCCCCATCATCAGTGTCGGCTAACTATCCCAAAAAAAAATAGCTCCTACTCGTCACGCACGGGCCTCACACCCAATCCGGTGCATCAAGCGGTGGCGGTGGCGGTGGCAACATCCCTCTCATCACACCATCATGACGAACGTGGACGGAGATGAACTCCTGGACAACCGGGCCCCTAGCCAGGCCTACGTCGTACATGACAAAACAGTGCACTCGTATATACGTCAGTTCAGGCACAGAAGGACAGCCGAACTCCTCGCACTCAACCTCTATATCGGATGGCAGACCGTAAAATACACCCCGCGTGACGATAAGGAGCGGCATGTTGCTAATCTGAAATGTTGGTCCCCAAAAGGGGTGAGTACAACCACTCAGCAGGTAAATGAATCCAATAACCACTCAATGCATCATACAAGTCATACATGCATTGCAGGCATTACTTACCTTGAAGCCATGCATATACTATCATGCATCATCACCACAATCATAACACATACATGTGTGTCATCATGTTATACTCATATCATCGTCATCATAACATTATTATATTACACACATGTCATCATCATCATATACATGACACCATCATACCATACACATGTCATCATCATCATGGCATCATCTTATCACACATGTCATCATCATGACATCATCATATCGCACATGTCATCATCATCATATTATACACATGTCATTATCATCATGACATCATCATATCACAACATATATGCATGTCATCACGCCATATCATATATCATCATCATATCATGCATATCATCATGCCATGGGTAATAATCATCGCATCACATCATACATCATCATCATCATCATCATGCATATCATCATGCCATGGGTGATCATTATTATGGCATATCATATCATGCATGGTTTAATTTCCACTTTTTAACTTTCAATTTGATCACCACATCCCCCTTTCTCGGATCATCAATTTCATCTCATATTTTACACTCGCATCCCATGCGAGAAAAACCTCCGGCATTCAGCCATTCCAGGCCACCGAGCATCTAGCCCCCCACATTCCGGGCATCTCGCATCCCAACTGGCATCACGAGGCATTCCCCTCGGGCAAAGACCTCCGACAGGACTTCCGGCATTTACACTCCCTGGCCGGGCATCCCGCACCCCAATCCTGGCATCACGAGGCATTCCCCTTGGGCAAAGACCTCCGACAAGGCTTCCGGCCCCCCACATTCCGGGCATCCTGAAACTCCCAGGGCCATCCGGCAATGTATCTCTATACATTCCGGGCATCATCATCCGCCACAACAATCTCCTCATTTAACATTATTCATGTTCACCAATTTCGGTCTCAATTTAGCATGGCATATGATGCAATGGCAACCAAAAATCATGTTCAACATTGAATTCACACATGTATTTCAATGCACACATCAAGACCTCATCGCACATACTACATGGTGCAATTATTTATAAAATAAAATTCATGGAATTTATGCCAATTAAAATAATCCATTTATCATGCCCTTTTTACATTTATTTAAATTCCAGCTTGTGCTATTTTCAAAAATATTAAATTTAATTATTTATATAATCTCAAAAATCATAAAATTAAGGCAAGTAATAAATAAGGCAATAGGATAATGATTTCATGCAAAATACACGGCCAATGAGAATTCTACACAAATCCATAATTCACACTAAACAGCATGTAATTTTCGGATGAAACCAGAATGCACAGTCTCCGAAGAAATTCGATTAAAATATGCATACGACCTCCAAAAATTACGAAATTTTACCGAGTCATAACCAAGACATTTACGTACATCTTTTATGAAGACTTCCAAGTCAGATTCTTTCTAGATTATTTTCTACAGTCACACGAAGCTTCTGGATCCAACACCGAAACGTCCAGTGCATGCTTCTCCGAAATAATGAGTTTTCACCTACCTATTCTTCTTCGTTTCCTCTAAAATTTTTATATGTTCTACATAAAGATGTTTTCTACAAGTTTCATGAAGCGATCTAAGTCAAATAACCAGAGTATAGTCATCTTTTAGGTCCATGAAGTCTCGGGTGTCCTGTAATACATCTCCAGAATTTCCGTCTTCAAGATCTAGTCGATTTACTAGGTTATACTTGTTCATTTTGCTTCAAATTTTGCTTCAAGATGTCCCCTACAACTTTCATGAAGAAATCGAAGAGATATTCTTAGCACAAATCAACATGCAACCACAAATCCATCAAGATGTCAGTGAAATCGTTCCAGATCTGAGGTCTTCGTAGAATGAGAGTTTGACCCCTCAAATCTCCATCATTTTCCACAAAATTTTAGTATGTTGTATTTTAAGATGTTAGCTACAACTTTTATGAAGAGATCGAAGCCAAAATCGAACTCTAAACATGCATGCAAGCTCACACAACATTCTGACTCAAACTGTTCAAGCGAAAACAGCAACACCACTCAAGAACAAGCCATCCAAGCTTCGGTTTCCCCCTTCCAATCACTCAAATTCGACACTATACCAACCATACATGTAACACACACACATGCAAGAGCAGCAAAGGACCCCAACTTGCCTCTAGACCACACGAACGGCGGCACACAGCGGCGAACACAGCGGACGGACGGCGGCTCCTCCTCAGCTTCTCCTCCCTCTCGGCCACTCTCCCTCTCTCTCGCACGATCTCCCTCTCTCTCTCCCTCTCTTGGCCGAATGAAGCAACCGGCCACCTCTCTCTCTCTCTTCCCTTTTATTTCCCCTAAACCTCATCATTAGTAATCATTGTTTGCCTCCTAATTAGCCAATGCATGCCATCTTCCTTTGTGCCACTTGTCTCAATACATGCATAATGGGTTTGGGCTTTTGGGCTTGGGCTTGGGCCGGCCACTCTTGGGCCTCCTCTTGGGCTGGTCGACAGCCCCCTTTAGTGGGCCTAATTGGGCCGACTGGCTTGGCCCATCAAGGCTTCGGCCAATGGGCCTAAGGCCCAATCTAATAAAATTTAAATTTTCCTTTTTTTTATAATTTCCTTCTATGAATTTTAAATTTTAAATTCCACATGGCCAAATTCTTATGATATATTATTTATAGAAATTTAATTTATAAAGTGCATGGCCAAGCATAGATTATCATCATTAATCTATCTAATTTAAAATCTCATAAACACAAGCACAAATCACCTAATCTTAAAAAGAGACTAATTGCTAAAGCATTAGACCATAGGTAATTTCATTACCTTATTAGAGGCTTTAACACACCTTATAACTTGACTTTGAATTTCGGGATGCCACAAAAAGTGCTAGTATGAACACTAAGAGGGGGGTGAATAGGTGTTTAAAATAAATTTTGTCAAATATATGCGGAATAAAATAAACTTTAAAAAAAACAAAGGAGTTAGGGAAGAGAATAAGAACACAAGGTTTATAGTGGTTCGGCTTAATCCAAGTCTACGTTCACTCTCCCATGCTAACAACCTTCTTAGCTAGATTTCATTATGCAATCAACAAGAGATTACAACTTTGAGTGCAAACACTTAGTAGTAGATCATACTATCTCACTAAGTCACTCTTTTGGTATTTCTCTCACGATAACAAACGTTTAAGCTCACCAAAGACAAGTGTATGATCGAAGGTTGCTCAGACTTTGGAATTATAAATTCTACGCTCCGTCTCTTACTTGCTCATCGGTCCTTCATCTCCTTAAATACTCCTCCACTTCCAAACTAACCATTGGACAGTATCTTGAGGATCGTCTTCCAATCTACCCATTGGACAGCACTGTATCTGGAAGATTTAGTAGCCGTTGAGTGACAAAGGTAGAATCAAAAATTGATTCTGATCGCCCATACAAACAGAATCTTGGTTTCCATAAGTAAAGCTCATTCGTATAGAAAGTTCTTGTCTTCAAGATCCAATTGTCAATCAAATAGATTGAGTCAATTAAATCAATCTTGATGTGGAATCCAAACCAGATCATTAGTCGTTATATGATTGGGCTTGAGTTACGTTCTATTGAATCTGGATGTAAAGTCTGAGAGCCATAGACTTTACAATCTGAGTCTGAACATATTCTGCTTCAGCATAGAGTCTATCTTCTGGTTCTTCCAAGTATAGATTTGATAATATCTTTTACACGTTCTATTATCTGCATAGCTTATTACTCAACCATCAAATACATTAGTAGTCTTTGATTTATTTTGTCATCTTCAAAACATCATAAGGGATTTCCCTAACACCCTTTCCCGTGGATGATACAAAGCCAAATGGGAGGTAATGTCGGTGGGACGCTCCATGAAGGCATGGCTGTGTCCAACCAAGGCAATTTGTGCCAAGAAGTGACCATCCCAATGCTTCAATCCTTAAGCCTGACTCCTTTTTTTCTTTTGCTTTTTTCTTCAAGGTCCCCACACAATGTTCTGGACTTGCACGAAATCACGTGGTTCGTGATTCTCGTTTTTTGTCGTAAAACATTTTCGCAGAAAGTTAAGAGTCACGTTGGTGTCCTACACTTGATGTACAGCTCTTGCATCTTCATTCAAAATTGACTGATCGGATGTCTGTAGGTGAGTTCCTTTGCATTCGTTAATCATTCTATGATAGTAGTGAAAACTTTGGAATACTTAAAATAATAGCTTATTCAAAATGTACTTAAAAGGTTTTACTGTTTTCCTTGCAAAATTTGAAATCATTCTCCTGTACCATGCCCCTTCTATTTCAAAGGGGGAAGGCGTCGCGGGAGTCAGATGAGCTGGCCATTTCCCATATAGGGATTGTGGCCGATCCAACTGTGGGGTTAGGAATCTTTTTCAAGGCCCTAACCCTGCCTTTATGGGAGTCAGCGCGGGGTCTTCCACCCCAGGGCAGTTCTCCCGCCTATTACTTCCCTTGAGCCTTTTAAGGTCCTGCTCGGGACCAAAAGCGTACTTAAAAGGTTTTACTGTTTTCCTTGCAAAATTTGAAATCAAGCTGGTGTTTTAACCTTCGCAAAATGATGGAAATCCAGGAAAAATTGTTTAAAAAATCTTAAACTTATTGTATTTTTACTAATTCAATCTCAAACCTTTTAATTTTATCAATTGAGTCTTAAACATTTTTCACATTTTGTCAATTAAGTCAATCCGATCAATTTTAACCAGAAATTACCGACAAAGATGATGGTCATTCTGCGTGGTATGATTGGTACTAACATAAATTTTTTTATAACTTTTTTAAAAATTTTAATTTATTTTAATTTATTTTAATTTATTTTTTTCTTTCTTTCTTTCTATTCGTTTTTTTTTCCTTCCAAGCCCAACGAGAGTCACGGCCAACCCTTGCCGACCACTGGGCGATGGCTAGTCAACCCTTGCTAGCCATTAGGTGAGGGCCACGAAGCCCACAATCGCTACCAAGGAGGGTTTCGCAACCCTTGTGCATGATCGGTGAGGGATTTGCAGCTTTTGTGAGGTGTGGGTGAGGACCATAACCCTCATTATTGCGGTCCTCGCGAACTTGGTAGAAAAAAAAAGAAATTCATTTTCTTTTTAAAAATTGTCCATGTCAATGCTGACGGTTCTATGTGGTATTACCAACATCTACATCAATAATTTTTGGTTAATATTGATCAGGTGGACTCAATTGAGAAAACGAAAAAAGATTTAGAACTCAATTGTCATTTTGAAAGTTTATGATTGAATTGGCAAAAGTACAATAAGTTTATGATTTTTTGAATAATTTTCCCTAGAAACTTTTATAGGAACCACCTATTTGGGTGGTGCTGCTGGCGGCGAGCTTCTCCCCTTAACACAAGGGGAGGAGTTCGATTCCTAGGCGTCGCATTTGGGCGCCTTACCGGGGGCACGTGGTGGTGGTTTCCACGTGTCCACCCCCGGGGTTTGCCTCGCCGCGCTATTGGCGTATGGGGTTTCCTTGGGTAAAAAAAAAAAAAACTTTTATAGGATATTCTAGTATGTTTTCAAGTTATTTTAAGGGTTAATATCACAAAAAACCTAAAACTAATACACTTGTGCTATATTTACCCAAAACTAATTTTTAATTGTAAAAACTCTTAGACTGGTACATATGTGTTATATTTACTCCAAACTGATACGGTTATGTCACATATTATCCAAATTAATTTTGTGACATGAAAAATTCTATACCAGTACATCCATGTCACATTTATTCAAAAACAAATTCGGATTTACCACAATTTGAGGTAAATGTGGCATGAGAACGTGGCAAGTTGTACCAGTCTAGGGATTTTTATGACACAAAAACTAATTTTGGGTAAATGCGGTACAAATGTACTAGTTTGATGGTTTTTGTGACATAAATATTAATTTGGGGTAATTGTGGCATGGATGTATCAGTTTGATTTTTTGTGATATTTACCTTTCTTTTAAATATTTAATATGAAAAATTCTTAAATTGCAAGAGCTATAAGAAAATAAACATGCAAAAGTATTAATTAATGTCGTTTTACTTCCTCAAACCATCATTTGAGATCATTGTAGATTAAGAAATTAAAGGTAAATTCTCCATATCCGTCAAAAGCCAAGATTTCCTTGTTCTTCTTGTCATTTTTTGAATTTCTATGGAAATAATTCTAAAATCGCTATTAGCGGCTTAGGTTACGTGGATGAGCATTCTCTACATGGTAACTAAACCGGAAAAATAAAATTTCTATCCATATCGAGTTCTCCATGTATATCAAGTGAATAACGATTAACGACATGTATGGAACTTACTTGTTAAATTTTCTCCGTTTGAGATTGATTTTACGAGATCCATATCAGCATATTTCATTAACATGTAACGTTGAATATTTAATTCAAGTAACTAATCGAACCAATTGTTTCGCAAAACCCACCTTAGACCCCCCCCTTCCTCTCTCTCTCTCTCCCAGCAAATCTTGGGTGATTTAACGGGATTACAACAAAATTTGTATATATACATATTGATGTTCCTTGCTTCTTTATCGGAAGACAGTATGTATTCAAAATCCCAAGAAGGTAAAATAAGTTGTGAGCTAAACATTTTTCTAATGATAATGACAATTAGGGTTATGCAACGGGTCCAATTCTACCCGAAAACCAAGTCAAACCGGCCATGGAACAGACCAAATTTATAATTATGGATGCTAGTTACCTTACCCTTTCGAGTATCAAAAACTTTACGAATTTGATAGTTCAGATTAATAATTGCGTATAAACTACTCTCGTTGATATATCTAGTGATTTTACATCAATCTAAAATAGATTAACCTAGTCGAAGAACTTGACACTACTACAAAATATCGGACAAATGTTTGGATTGAGAATTAACAAATCATATTATGCCCAACGACATTTGGTTGAGATACGATGGAGTCATGTTCGGATCCAGCACTTCTCACTTGGAACAATCTTAGGATTTTTTATTTTTATTTTTTGGTCGGTGAACAATCTTAGGATTGAGCCAACCATTTTTTGAAGGACTCTTATACAATTCTTTATAATTAATACACATTCACAGGGCGGTTTGCATGCTTAATAATATTATATCGAGCTGAAAAATCAGAAAATCAACATTATTTGACAAAACCATATATATTTGTCTAAGGATGGATCAAATTTTTTTAACCAGATTAGTCATTCCTTGTTTACAGAACCATATAAAACAACAAATTGATTTGAATCAAAGAGCACAAGGATCAATTTGACCAAATTTAAGTTTACGAACCAAATTGAACATTGACTAAGAGTATATGGACTAAATTTTGGTATTGTCTCTTCTTTTTATTAACATAATCTCCATTAGACTTTTCTCTCTGGACAGACTGTGTATATTTAGATTGGTGGTAAGTTCTTAATCATACCGATAGGCGATTACCCACCATTATTAATACGTGACAGTGAATTATGCCTCTCAAATTATTACGTCAGTTAAAGTTGTTTTAATGGAAGCTT
Source organism: Eucalyptus grandis (assembly GCF_016545825.1). NCBI lineage: Eukaryota > Viridiplantae > Streptophyta > Magnoliopsida > Myrtales > Myrtaceae > Eucalyptus > Eucalyptus grandis. The sequence continues at coordinate 3,267,840 of NC_052612.1, forward strand.
GCTCTCCACCTGCCGGTGTTTTTTCTTTTAAATTTAAATCTTTTAGCCTTTTTTTTATTTTAGTTTGTCTTTTTCTTTTAGAAAAACTCGACTTTTTTAACCTAATTTAATTAAGATTTGGTGTAGAAATTAGGATTCGGATCAAAACGACATTGTTTTAGTGCTTTAGTTAACCTTAACACCACGTAGGAGAGAGAAAATAATAAAAAAGCATGTCAGTATTTTTCGTTAGTCAAATTGAATGAATTTAACGAAAAAAATCACATTATTGAGTCAATTACATGCTTTCGCATGCTTGGACTGCTCAATCTCTTTTCTTCCAAAACAAACGAGGATTTTTACCCCCTGCACTCTGAATATATAGAGGTTTTCAAGGTTGTCTAGGCCGTGGCAGCGGCCCATCTCCATCTCCTTGGTGTTTGATATTCACAATCAACATGTCCAATGGTAAATGTGACATTTTGAGTCGTCTAACATGAAGTGAATGTGAGAAAGAGTAATGTTAAACACTAAACATCTGAAATCCTTTCTTAGAAAAATTCATCTTAGCATTTAAAGAACTCATCACGAGAAGGTCCGGCTTAAAAAGGGATATTCTGAGTCCACGTATACCCTACTAATACCATGGTTCCACTTAAGACGTGAGCCAAGGCATAAATTTTTTTGGAGCCAAAGCTTCAAAAAGACCCAAAGCGACTATATGATGAAGTCTCAACTGTTCAATTTGTTCCATGGATCTAGAACGAAGCTAAATGCCATGGTTTTATTCGACCAAGATAATGACAACGTCCTTTCACTCAATTGTGATCATAATTCAACCAATGATAACATTCCGCCAACATGATTGCTTTAGCCGAAAAAAAAATGGAAATATTTGATTTAGCCAAAGAGTTTACTTTCCCTTTCCCGTGGAAATCACAGTGTAGAATTTTTTCTTGTTGTATAGGAAATTGGCATAGAGTGTCACGCCCAACCTTCGGATGCGCGGCAACCCATCTTCCCTTTAGTCATCTAATTGTGACGTCTCAGGAGGCATTGCCAATCCTTTCATTTGATCTTTCGATTATACACAAGCGAAAGTAGAATTAACTCCACCCAATTATATACATCAATAGAGATAGCATGGAAACACATCAACAAACACTTATATACACACACATCAGCTTAGGACATAAGAAGTTTCATTTACACATCCGCGATGAAAATCCTTTCCAATTCGTCAAAAGGGTTTGGGGATTAGCCTAGCTCCTCTTTCTTATGAGAGCGACCTCAAAAAGTGATATCCCCTGCACATCTAGTATGCATCCACATCATAGTACCATGGCTCGAGCTTGGGCTCGGGCTTTGGGTTGGACTCCGAATCCAGGTCTGTCTCCGGGTTAGTGACGATGCCGTCGAGGATGTCTATGACCATGGGGTCCCAGATGGCACCCTCGGGTCTCCTGCCTGGTGGCCTATCAAAACCTCAGGGAGGGCCGAAGAACTCTCCTCCAAACCAGACGTACCATGCTACGAATTAGTGGGGCACCAAATTTGTCACCTAGTGCTGGTCACGTACTTCTCGTATGCCACATTAGTCCCCTCGATTGGGTGGGGGACCATCTGGGTGTCTTGATCGACAGGCACCCCGAAGTGCACGTGACAGAAAGGGCTAGTCATGATTAGGGCCTGAAAAATTTAAACAATAACGAGTGAGATAAACTCAGTAAGTAAACTCCTTAAACCTCGCGTAAGAGAGTACTTTGCCTCAGACACGCCCTATATGTGGAGCTTAATTGTTGATAGCTGATCAATAATAAAGCCTTTGCTTTGCATTATCTATAACATGGAGGGATGTAACCTCAATCTAAATCCCTCGAGTCCTAATCAAGGCATACAAATCCACACGAGTCACAATTAGTGCAAATAATAGCCAGAATATTCACACGTGATAGATGTGAGCATTCACAACGTTATCAATGCCTTTTAGACTCAAACATCAGCCAACAAGACATCCTTATGCCTTTCAATTCATAAACAAGGATCTTGCACATACATGCTGCTATTCAATTACAAGATACAAACAACCTTTCTTTGATGGCATGAGAATAAGAAAAGAAGCCTGGCTTTAAACTTCATAGTTTTTTTTTTCTTTTGGGTGTTGAGTGAGAGGGAAGGAGAACAAGCGCAGAGAAAAAGAAGGGGAGAAGCGGGGTCTTTGATGATAAATTAGTGAACTTAGATGGAATTAAGATTTGGTGGTTTGAAAGCCATTTGATCAATTCCGATATCATGAAAATGAGAGCATCATTATAGGCAATACCCTTTCATGCCGTCGTTTTCTCAATTGAGCGTTCTCAGTTTACAATTTGTAGTAAATCTGATAGAGAAAAGGCTGGAGTGTGCGCTTTATGTGCCTTGACCAAGTTTTTTCTTGTCAACTTCTAGTAATTTTGTAAACCTTAGTGCTTGTGGCGTGAGACCTGGAGGAAAGGTGAGTAGGATGATGCTAGATTAGTTAATCTGAAATGTTCCTGACAAGCATGTTCTCCTTCCCATTCTACACGCAGGCTATACTGATGATTAGTCCAGAACCACAATCTTGTGCTCCCTGAAGTTGTGTGGTGTTCTTATATGTTATAATGGGTTGGAGTTTTATGCAGGTATTCTAGCCTGCCCGGCTGAATATATGAACATAACAATGGGACAGACGGAAGAGTACCTCAGCGGCAGCTGAAAAACAAGTATGGCATTGCTTTTATTTGAGGAAATAACGGTAATGATGTATCCAACATTTCTGATGTTTTAGTCTTATCTTTGCTGACTTCGACTGTTTTTAACTAGCATGACTTACTGCAGTTCTGTACATCAGCACTTCAAAGCGGACTCAGGCCGTTGGGGCTTAGTGTTGATGGTGCTATGTAACGTTGCATGTTCGAGTATCTAGATATAATGTTTGATGGTTACATTCTTGGTTGCAGGTTAACCCCGCTCTAGAATTGTGGAAAAGTGAACATATTCCAAATTTTAGAGCTGATTTGTGATTCTGACCGACGATAATCCTACATCTCATGAATTCCATTTGTGAATTGCTTGACGAGGTCTTTGAAATGCCCTAGTTCTTCCTAATTTAGCAAGTCGTCGTATGTATCTGGCTTTCTATCTGTGTATTGCCAATTGGCATAATGCTGTCCCAATTATGAAGAAGGTAAATTGCATTCAAGCATCAATTTTCAATGCCATGTATTCAGACAAACCGCATTTGTAACAGACTAGAATCCACCATTCCTGAACCACTTTGTTCTCACACGGTGACTTCATAAAAATTCATTTCAGTATGGGTTTCATTCTTGACTATTAGGGGCAGACTTTAGTGTTCCCCAACTAGGTGACCAATTCATTCTTGTTTCTCCGTTAGAATTTTATTATGCACGATCAGAGGAGCGGAATGATAATAAAATTTGCTAAAAGAAAATGTAACACACATGGGCCGCTCGTGCCTCGCTTGACCTGAGCCCAGGTTGCATCACACGGGCCACAACTTCGACATCTATCGGGGGTTCAGCTGGAATGTCAAGTTACGTATACAGGATGCAGCATTTGAGGCGGAGAAAATTACCAACATCCACCAACATCCCAAAAATAGTATCCTTCATATTATGATCTTCCACTTAACAGATCCATAATTTTACTCATACATCAGACTGCAAGAGTGAAGGCACAAGTGCGACCATCGCTGCTGATTGCCACGGTTCCACACTCAGCAGCTAAGTCGTGCAACAGCATCACCTACACATACAAATACATCCTGCGCAGGATGAGTACTCACCGGTCTCAAGAAATCAACACGGTCAACTTCAAGGAACCGCGGTGCCACGCCAGCAAAGGCATATGAGGTTGAAAAGGCCAACTCAAAAGCCTTTCGCATCAAAAATCCTCTGAATATTCTCCCATGGATATTCCTTTGCTGTGGTTGGCATATTAACGAGTTCTCAAAACTAGTATCTCTTATCAGAATGCTATCTCTGTCTGCCAAAGCTGGCATATCACAGAAGACACGACCTTCGGCAAGTAAAGCCTGGAGCCTGGACGAGTCCTCTACCTAAGTATCTCTGTTACGTTCTTCTCTCTTCTTTTTCCTCATTATAATCCTATTTTCTGCCTCTTGCCAGAGTAATTTTTCTCTCTCTGTCTCCGGTGAGATAGGGTTAACTGGTGCTGATTTCCTAGTTCTAGAATCACGAGAGCCACAAATGTGAAATTGGCAGCAAGTGCAACTGAATCCGAGGAATCCTGGGTTTCTGCATGAAATTACCAGTTTAAAGTAAACAGCAGAATGGATCGATCATAAGGTTATATCATGGAAAGAATAACTTTATGAAGATCTGATATCTGAATATTGTGATTGACTAACATGTCAAAAGAGGATGTTGATTAGCAAGCTTCTCCATAGTATGGACGGGTTTACTATTTTATTTATTTATTTTTGGTAATAACGGAATGGTGGATTGGTAGCAAATTAGCAAATTTCTCCACAATTTTTACAAGGAGAAACGAAATCATGCAAGAGCAAGTATGGTTTGTGTAGAATAAACATATACTTAAAGGCATGGCCATCAATGTGACACCATCCTTTGGGACCGGGAGCAACGCGACTCCCGCAACTGCTTAGTGGCAGCAGATGAAAATGTATGTTCTCGTCCAATAAGCCAACAAAGCAATGTCATCAACTCTAGGAAAGAAAGTAGCATACTATCGTCATTTGGAAGCTCTGCTTCATATAACACCTTCGTGGACTTACTTCCAGTTGGATCTCCATTGATGAGCGCTCGACCCATATAACGGCTCCCGCTATTTGCAAGTCCATGTCAATACGGATTGGCCTTTTGAGAACCATCCTGTCTACGAAGCGAGTTACTAGTAATAGAGGCCTCATGGTGCCATCGTCACTGGAGCAATGCAGGTCCAAAAGAAAAAGGCTAAATACAACAGGCGGATGTCCTGTTACACACAATTTTAATGATGAATTCCACACTATATGAACTACAACCGATCACTTGAGTACTTAAGCATTTAGCCTCCGATCGCAGAACCTGATATGGACAAAGATTGATGAGAACTTGGACATGCTCTTATACAAATGACGGAGCCAAGGTACTGCTTACAACAAATAAGTAGCATGTGTTGGAGAAATCCTCATGAAGAGTTTTGAAGTTGACAAAACGTATCCTTCGGTCTAGTACGAAAGTCCGGACTCGTCGGTTAAAGTCGAAGACTTCCGGACAGCCAGACTCAAGACTCAAAGTCTATCCTCATTGACAGTCTCGAATCCGTTGAAGAAAGGTTATCCGAGAACTAAGTGGTTTGTTCAGATTTAACCTTATCATGCGGAGAAGATCTCGTGGCTGGAGAAGACGTATCAGAATCCTTTGATTGATCAAAGATTGATTCAATAACTGAAGATTCGATGATTGTCTATATATTATTGGAAGGTTCTACTTATGGAAACCGAGATCCTGATTGTATGGGCAAACAGGATTGATGGGCTATCAACATGTTCCTTTAATAACTCGAACAATCTTCCTAATTGATTCTGTCCAACGGTTAGATTGGAGGAATTCCTTTGGTAAGTGCCAACGGATATGATGGCATAAAGGAGTATATAAGGAAGTCGTTCTTAGTTGTTCGAGGAGTGCGCGATAGAAGAATTCCAAAGTCGAAGCTCCCATTTGTTTAGATAAATCTCTTGAGCGAATACTTGTATACAAAAGAGAGTCTATATTTGTGAGAGACCTTGAGGAGGTGTGGTAGAACATCTACACTTGTGGAATCAAGGCAAAGCTGTGCTGTAACTTCTCTTTTGATTATAGTAAAATCCAGCCGGTGGGCTGTCGGTGCGGAAGAGTGGACGTAGGCTTGGAATAAGCCGAACCACTATAAATCTGTGTTTAATTTTCTCTTCCTTACTCTCTTTACTTCAATCGTATTTCAATCTGTTAAGAATTGCTTCCGTATTCAAGAAAAATTGTTTGTACGCCTATTCACCCCCCTCTAGGTGTTTATACTAGCAATATCAATTGGTATCAGAACCTGTGTACTTACTTTATTTGAAGTGTTTTACTTCATAGTAAAAGATCCATGGCTAGTATGCTAGCACCAGGGCTGATGGAAGGGCAGAGCAATACCAGACCACCTTACTTTGATGGAAAGGATTACAACATCTGGAAGAACAAGATGAAAGCTTTTCTACGATCAAAGGATCCTCTGGAATGGGATGTTGTAGAAAAAGGAATTATTCCTACCACTTTGCATCGAGTCTACGAAAGAGGAAAAGATCTTGAAGAATCCAGCGGATTGTCTCGGGAAGAAATAACCAAAAGACAAACACTCGATGCAAAAGCAATTTACTCCTTATATTGTGCTTTATCACCAACCGAGTATAATAGAATATCTTCTTGTGGTACAGCAAAAGAAGTTTGGGACAGATTGCATATCACCTATGAAGGAACGGATCGAGTGAAGGAAACAAGAATCAACATTCTTCTCGGTCAATATGAAGCCTTTAGAATGAAACCGGGAGAATCAATATCGATATGTTTAGTCGTTTTACAGATATTGTGAATGGTCTTGAAAATCAAGGTCAACCAACTTCGATCCCATGAAGGTAAACAAGCTTGCGTGGACTCTCCAAGGATTGGAATCACATAAAGACTTCGATAAGAGAGACGCAGAGAATTATGCCACTGTCTGTTGATGAGCTTATTGGAACGCTTCAGTCCTATGAAGTGGAAAGGATCAATGAAGATGAAGATCCAAGAGGTAAGAAATCCATTGCATTAAAATCAAATGATGATTCGATGTTTACAGATTCTCGAAGATGATATGGACGATGAGGAGCTTGCTCTCATGATAAGAAGATTCAGAAAACTAAATAGAAAAGGGAGAAGGTTCAACTCAAAGAAACCAGGCTTTCAAAGACAGCAAACCAAGTCGGTGATGATGAGGAACCAAATAAAGATGTAGTCCGCTTTGAATGCAAGAAGAAGGGACACATCGGACCCAACTGTCCTCTTCGAAGAAGAAGAAAGGAAAAGCTGAAAAGTTTCGAAAAGCTCTCAAAGCTGAAACACGGAGTGATGCGAGTGTGAAGAAAGTGATAATGAATATGCAAATCTATGTCGATGGCACGATCGGACTCGGACTGGATCGGACTCGGGATCGGACTCGAGCAGTGAATTTGAGGCAACTAATTTTAAGATTCCTGTCAAAGTTTCTAAATATATTGATGAACTATGCTTAAGTCTTAAGACTTCTCTCAAAAGTATTTCCAAACTAAAAAGGGAAAACTTAGCTCTAAAACAAAAGGAAGATGTTTTAACGAAAGAGTTAAAAGCCTAGACTCGTCTGTTTTCTAATCTTAAAGAAAAAGAAGGAAATCTTTTAAAAGAAAATGCTTTCTTAAAAACAGACTTATCAAATATATCAAAGAAATTTTCAATAGGGTCTGAAAAACTTGAGAAAATTCTTTCAGCACAAAGACCTTACTTCAATAAGTCTGGTCTAGGTATGACAGAAGAAACAATTCCATTGATTGATTTTCCTAAAGTAAAAGAAAGAATTAAGAAACGGCTTTCGAGTGAAGTTTACAAAAATCATTTTAAGAAAGTCTTTGTAAAACCTGTAGGAAGAAATTCTCTCGGATGTTCTAAGTGCGACGAGAAGGAACACTTTGAAAAAGAGTGTCCTTTGGTATGGAAACCTATTAAAGAGTATGGGCTAATACTGTTTATCTTACTAACACCAAAGGACCCAAGAAAGTTTGGGTACCAAAGAAAGCTTGAGACTCTTTATTAAATGCAGGTCTCCATCAAGAAACAGGTAAAGTGGTATCTTGACAGCGGATGCTCAAGACACATGACAGGAGACTCAAATTGCTTTATAAAGCTTGCTCAAGTAAATGGTGGAAAAGTTTCATTTGGAGGAAACAACAAAGGAAGTATTGTGGGATTTGGAACCGTGAAAATTGGGACTCTCACAATAAGTAATGTTTCCTTGGTGGAAGGACTCAATTACAATCTTCTCAGCATTAGTCAATTGTGTGATCTTTTTGGTTTCAAGATCTTCTTTCAAGAAGGAACATGTTCGGAGTCGCAAAGACTCTACTCAATCTTTTTTGGGTCGACATGGAAACATCTATCTTCGGATGTGAAACCAAATGAATCGCAATGTCTTATCTCAATTCAAGACGAAGCAAGCTTATGGCACAAAAAGCTTGGTCATGTCAACATGAAGCAATTAGCCAAAATCTCATCAAAGCAGCTTGTTCGAGGTCTACCCAAATTGCCATACCAAAAGACTGATTCATGCACTCCATGTATTCTCGGGGAAAGCAGGTAAGAAATTCATTTAAACCAATAAATTATGTCTCTACTAAACATGTACTACGGTTATTTGCATATGGATCTCTTCGGACCAACCAGGACTCAGAGTATTGGGGGTAAGAAGTTTTGCTTAGTAATTGTTGATGATTACTCCCGTTTTACTTGGGTATATTTCCTTTCAAGTAAGTCCGAAACCTTTTCATATTTTGAAAAATTTGCTAAAAAGGTTCAAAATGAAAAAGGTTGTGTAATCTCTTGTATAAAAACAGATCACGGAGGAGAATTTGAAAATCAAGATTTTACAAAATTCTGTGATGAATCTGGATGTAAACATGTGTTTTCTTCTCCATATACTCCTCAGCAAAATGGAGTTGTGGAAAGAAAGAACAGATCTCTTCAAGAAATGGCTAGAACTCTTCTAATTGAAAGTAAAATTTCTTCTCGATTTTGGGTGAAGAAATTTGTTTCAACAGCTTGCTATATCATCAATAGAGTCTTCTTAAGATCTATTCTTGAAAACCCCTTATGAGTTATTCAAAGAAAAGAAGCCTATTGTTTCATACTTTCATGTATTTGGTTGCAAATGTTTCATATTGAAAAATGCAAAGATCGAGTTGGTAAGTTTGAAGAAAGATCAGATGAAGGTATCTTCCTTGGATATTCTACTTCAAGCAAAGCTTACGAGTCTATAACAAGAAGAGTCATCCAGAGGAGTCAATGAATGTCAAATTTCAAGACTCAACGCAAGATGAATCAAGTCGACTCATCAAGAAGAGTCTCGAACCGGCTCCGAGACCCTCCAAAGTCTGCAACTCAAGAAGAATCTCAGACTCTGGATCACCAGCATCAGGTTGTTAATGAAGATCCAAATAAAGAAAGAGATCATCAACCAGACAAATCAACAAGTAACTGGAAGCATAAATCCAGTCATCCCAAAGATCTTATAATTGGCGAAATGAATGAAGGAATTCGCACCAGATCCAAAAGGCGAGAAGAGTCTAGTGCTGTGGCTCTTGTTTATGAAATTGAACCAAAGAGCATAGAAGAAGCTTTATCTGATGAAAGCTGGATTGAAGCTATGCAAGAAGAGCTCAGACAATTCAGCATAAATGATGTCTGGGAATTGACATCTAAACAAAAAGGTAAAACTGTTATTGGAACCAAATGGGTGTTCGAAACAAGATGAACGAGAAAGGAAAAGTCGTACGAAATAAAGCAAGACTCGTGGCCAAGGGATATACGCAAGAAGAAGGAATAGACTATGATGAGACTTACGCTCCAAAGTGGCAAGGTTAGAAGCTATTCGACTATTACTTGCTTTTGCTTGTTATAAGAATTTCAGGTTATTCCAAATGGACGTCAAAAGCGCATTTCTAAATGGATTCATCCATGAGGAAGTTTATGTGGAACAACCGCCAGGGTTTGAAGACCCAAAGAAGCCAGACTCAGTCTTCAGACTGAAAAAGGCTTTGTATGGTTTAAAGCAAGCACCTCGAGCTTGGTACGACAGGTTAAGTAATTTCCTTTTACAAAATGGTTTTGTTAAAGGTAAAGTAGATACGACTTTATTTATCAAGAAGGAAAACAAAAGTTTCTTACTTGTTCAAATATATGTAGATGATATCATTTTTGGATCCTCTAATGAAAGTATGTGCAAGAAATTTTCAAAGTCTATGCAGGAGGAGTTTGAAATGAGTATGATGGGAGAATTAACATTCTTTCTTGGTCTTCAAATAAAGCAATTGAAAGAAGGAACTTTTATTTTTCAAGAAAAATATGTTAATGATCTTGTCAAAAGGTTTGGACTGGAGAATTGCAAAAAGGTCGACATACCAATGTCAAGTTCTTTAAAGATAGACAAAGATGAAGAAGGGAAGAAAGTTGATCAAAAGCTGTACAGGAGCATTATCGGATCACTTCTTTATCTTACTGCTTCTAGACCTGATATTTTGTTTAGTGTTTGCATCTGTGCAAGGTTTCAATCAGATCCTAGAGAATCTCATCTCAGTGCTGCGAAACGCATCATCAAATACGTCGCTTCATCATCAAGCATCGGTCTTTGGTATCCTAAGAAGGGAGACTTTAATCTTCCGGGTTATTCGAGACGCAGATCTGGCCGGTTGCGAGTTGATAGAAAGAGCACTTCAGAACTTGCCGTTGCTTGGAAGCGTAACAGTGTCTTGGTTTTCTAGGAAGCAAATCTTGTGTCCCTTTCAACAAAAGCGCGAGTATGTAGCTCTTGGAAGCTGCTGTTCGCAAATTCTATGGATAAAACAACAGCTAAGGGATTTTGAAATTGAAGACTCATGCACGGAGATTAATTGCGACAACACCAGCGCTATCAACCTCACCAAAAATCCAATTCTCCACTCAAGAGCAAAGCATATAGAGATTCGACATCACTTCATTAGAGATCATGTTCAAAATGGAGATGTCTCAATTCAATTTGTTGACTCAAAGAATCAAGCGGGCTGATATACTCACAAAGCCTTTGGACAAAAATCAATTTGAGTCTATACGGACCAGACTCAACATTTTGTGGTATGAGGATATCAAAGTCTAAAGACCTTCAGACTCAGGCTTATAAGACCTTATCTACAGTCTTGTCTCAACCTTCAGACTGTAAGTCTTTCTCTCTCAAATCTTATCTTGAAAAGGTACGATCATCAGACTCTATTTAAATTGTTGCTATATTTATTAACCGTAAATTTTGCAACGATTCATTTTCAAAAAGGAAGTTACTTTTGAAATAGCTATTTTTCCGGATAAAGGCAGTTATTTTGAAAATGCATATTTTATTTCCTTTGTGACGATTCGTTTACTTCTCTTTTTAACCGAACGAGCACTATCGATTTCTCTTCACTTTTCTATTCACTTTACTCTCAAAACCCTAGAAAACATCGATCCTCCACTTCCGTTTGTCTCCTTCGTTCAATCTTAAAAATTTTTCATCTTTTCTCGGAAAGACAAGCAAGGAATCTTCCATTCACTGAGAAAGATGTCGTTTTCAAGAAAGTCCTCAAGAATCGCAAGCAGGGGACCACAGAGAATGAGTGAAGGGCCTACTCACTTTGATCTTACGGAAGATGAAGTTTCTCCAGATCAGCATCCGAGCCCACAACATTCTCGGCGGCGTCATTCTCCACCATCTAGTCCTCAAGGCGTTGTTCAACGGGAAGAAATCATCGAGGAAGCGTAACCCGTAAGAACTCAAAAGCACGCTTTTATCTATAAGCTATATCGTGCTTTAAAAGGAATTCGTACTCCTTTGAAATATGTTGATGATTTTGTTAAAGAAAAAGGATATAGGAACGAATATATCTTTCGAAAAGAATGGAAAGTTTGGGAATTGCTCGTAAAGGGGTGGTGAGGAAACCCTTGCGAATATCCCAAGTGATCCTCGTGACTGGGGGCCAAATCCTGTAGATGGGAATGATGATGACAATATGTTCAGTTTATTTCAACCGAAAATGGGTATTGCGGCTGAAATTCAAGGAAAAATGGGAAATTTGTTCAGATCAAAGGAACAAAAGGATCTGTACTCGAAATTGCTGAAGCGTGGGGTAATAAACCCTAGAAGTGTGGACTTTGATTTTCTGGATGCTGTGAAAGTGAACTTGAGGGAAAAATTCAGTTATCTTCAACTGGAAAAGTTCTGTTCTGATTCAACAAAGGCATATGTTGAACTGACTGCGTATTTCTATTCAAATCTTAGCTTTTTAGATGCGAATAGATTTTCATTCAGTGTCAAAGATCAAGACTATGTTGTCGATATGGATATGCTGGCTGATGTGTTAGAAGTTGAGAGAGGGAGATATCAACCGATTAAGGTTTCCATTGCTCGGGCCACTCTTGAACCGGGTGAAGGACGGAAGAAGAACAAGAGAAGATCACCTACTCAAGGATGAATGCATTCAACATCCCGCTTCACAAAGCGTGATTAATTGCCTTCGGCCGAAATCAACTTCCAAAACCGATGTTTCAAGCTCTAAGGCAAAGCGATGTATGCCATCCTCTGTGGAAAGAAGTTTCTCTCCCTCATACTATCATGTTTCACATGTATAGAGCGTGATGAAGGACGAGAGGTCAACTCCCTTATCCAAGCCTTGTTACGAAGTTATTCGGACATCTGAATATTCAGCCTCCACAAATCCTTTGTGTTCGATCATGCGATCAAATGGTGGTAGGACTGAAAATGGTGACCAAAATGCGTCTGAAGGAACTGAGCAAGGAATTGGAGAAATTCAAGGAGAAGACTCCTGCCAAGTCTCATCAACTCTCTTCTGCTGCTAAGAGAAAAGGGAAGGAGCCCATGGCTGCTCCATCAAAGAAAAGAAGAGCTCTCCTCGTTGAGGATGAAGATGATGACGATGACATTACCATCTCTCGCAATGGCATTGAAGAACTTAAGTCGTCTGTTCCGAGAAAGATTCGGAACAAATGACGAAAGAAGCAGAGGAGGAGGAAGAAGAAGAGAAAGAAAAGAGTAGAAGGAAGAAGAAGAAAAAGAAGCAAATGAGAAGAAAGATGAAGAAAGAGAAACAAAGTGCAAGAAGTAGATCAAGCAAGACTGAAGAAGAAAGAAGAGAAGGAGATCTGAAGGAATCTCTTCTCCATCCGTAGGCATTGAAACGAGGGGAGATCGGGAAAAGGAGTGACATCTTCATATCGAGATGAAAGTGAAGGAGTCAGTCGCTCACCTGCAGACCCAGAAGATGTTTTTGCATCTCAATTTCCAGAGGAAGGTCATGAAGCTTCATCGCCAAACCTGCGAGATTATGCTGAACCTCCATCGTCTGCTTTTACTCCATCAGAACGAGCAGAAGCAAGTACTCAGACTGATAATGGAGCAGATTTTCGCAGAATCATGGACATTCTCTTGGAGTTGAAAGGACAAATTTATGCCTTGGGATGTGAAGTTCAAAGCTTGAAGAATGAAAGTCAAGCTTCTTCCTGTTCATTGAATGATAAGATGCAAGCCCTCTCTATTCGAATCAGGCCAATGCTAAGAGTGAGGAGGTTGTTCAAATCTGAAGGAAGACTTTAAGAGGCTGGAAGGCATCGTTCGAGTCTATGGAAGATATCCAGCTTGTCCGTGTTCCCAAGTTTTCTTCAACTTCATCTCATCCTTTTCAATGATGACAAAAAGGGGAGAGATGCAAGATTTTGATTCAAAACTCTTTACTTTCATTAAACTTTTTGGACAAATTTGAGGTTTATGGTTTGAACCTATTTGACTGTGTTTTTGTGTCTGGATGCCCAGACTTGGATTTAACTTAACTGCTTCTATTTATCAATATTGATATCTTATGAATGGCTTAATCACATATTGGACTAACTTATTTTCTGTGGTTGCAGAATCTAGTGTTATTCTATTAGCCATTTATTTCAATAAGATATGCATGTGTGTTTGAGAAATGTTTTGCGAGTCAAAGTTATCCAAATCTGCAGGAAGGTTTTGTCACCATCAAAAAGGGGGAGATTGTTGGAGAAATCCTCATGAAGAGTTTTGAAGTTGACAAAACGTATCCTTCGGTCTAGTCTGAAAGTCTGCAGACTCTGTCAGTTTAAAGTCTGAAGACTTCCGGACAGCCAGACTCAAGACTCAAAGTCTATCCTCATTTGAGTCTCGAATCCGTTGAAAAAAAGGTTATCCAGAACTAAGTGGTTTGTTCAGGATTTAACCTTATCATCTGGAGAAGATCTCGTGGCTGGAGAAGACGTATCAGAATCCTTTGATTGATCAAAGATTGATTCAATAACTGAAGATTCGATGATTGTCTATATATTATTGGAAGGTTCTACTTATGGAAACCGAGATCCCGATTGTATGGGCAAACAGATTGATGGGCTATCAACATGTTCCTTTAATAACTCGAACAATCTTCCTAATTGATTCTGTCCAACGGTTAGATTGGAGGAATTCCTTTGGTAAGTGCCAACGGATATGATGGCATAAAGGAGTATATAAGGAAGTCGTTCTTAGTTGTTCGAGGAGTGCGCGATAGAAGAATTCCAAAGTCTGAAGCTCCCATTTGTTTAGATAAATCTCTTGAGCGAATACTTGTATACAAAAGAGAGTCTATATTTGTGAGAGACCTTGAGGAGGTGTGGTAGAACATCTACACTGTGGAATCAAGGCAAAGCTGTGCTGTAACTTCTCTTTTGATTATAGTAAAATCCAGCCGGTGGGCTGTCAGTGCGGAAGAGTGGACGTAGGCTTGGAATAAGCCGAACCACTATAAATCCTGTGTTTAATTTTCTCTTCCTTACTCTCTTTACTTCAATCGTATTTCAATCTGTTAAGAATTGCTTCCGTATTCAAGAAAAATTGTTTGTACGCCTATTCACCCCCCTCTAGGTGTTTATACTAGCAATATCAGCATGTTGTTCAATCTTTTCGTCTAAGAAATGAACTTCTCTCTAATACCAGATGACCGATTCTAGATTATTCAAACAAGGGCTTAACATTCAAACTACTAATGGCAGAATACTAGAACTGATCGCCCGCCGACTAAGCACCGCCGTAAGTCAGTCTTATATCAGGAATACAACAAAGCACCGTCATTGACGTCATATGCAATTAATTTTCCGCAGAAAAAGACCATAGAATATGCATCGAGAAAGCTTTAGCATGAAAAACATCGCAGAGCATAAATGGCACAGCATTCAGAAAGAGGAATCAAGGCATCACCATCCGATAGTCGTTCAAAGCTCGTTCATTTACCTTATAGCAAATGGTCCCGGCGAGAGCATCGAGATCTTCTGCCAGCTTCCCCATCTTGATTTCGTTCCAAGGATTCCTGTACTGCTCCCTGAGCACTTAATCGCTCGAGAACTTGTAGAAAATGCTCGTCCTGCTCCTGGCCGGGCTCCTCGGGACCAATTCGCTCGGCGGCGGCGGCGCCACCTTCCCGCTCGCCCAGGCGCCGCCGACCTCCTCGAACATCTTGGATCTCGCTTCCCACAGGGCGTTGGTGACAGGGGAGAAGTACATGCCGGGCCACAGGCTGATCGGCTTTCGGATCAACGATCCGGCATCGATGGGCAGAGAGCTCTCATACGGCGGGGGAGCGGTGGCAGAGGACGGCAGAGCGGGGGCACCGCCGTCCGCCGTGGCGGAGAACCGGGCGGCGCGAGGCCATGATGGATGGAAAGGAGGGAGCTTGGAGAGGAGACGGTTGGAGAGCGTTCGGTGGAGGGACGCCATCATGGGGATGGAAAGGTATTGGAGGGACGTCGGACTACATGAATTATAGCAGAAATTATTGTTTTAACAGAAATTTTTTTGATAAATTATATGAATTATAGTAAAAACAAATATATTGGAATTTTTTTTTCTTACACAAAACGTGGTGCTTGCGCCATGAATAGGACATTATATTAGAGAGATGGACTGCATGTCCTAATAATAATAATAATAATAATAATAATAATAATAATAATAATAAGTAATTTTTTATAAAAATAATCTTCATCGGATCTCAACTATGGTCGAGGCAAAAAAAAAAAATAAGAAGGAAATTCCTTTTCTGAAAAAGAAGAAGAAAAAAACTAGCTATAGAATTTGTCATGAAGGACATCACCAATAAGTATAAATCTCTTGTGGTTGAATAGTAGCATCCTTGTACTTACGAATTTCACGAACAAATTTGAAAAATGAATATCTTAATTCAAATTATGGAGTTGAAACACTATTACTAACTTAAAATTTACTAGGGGAAAAACTCGTAAAAAAGAAAAAGCTCGACCAACTCCTTCTTCACCTCCCACCTATAACATCCCAAATATCGCAACACCATAATTTAGGAAGCACCGCCGCTTATTCGTATCATGGCGGACATTTTAACACATATCCGGTACTTTTCGATACTTTTGGAAACTCTCCGACACTTGATTAGCATGTGTCAAAAAATCCGACATCTAATTAACTTTCTCGAATTCTCCAACACTCGAATTGGAATTGCGACATGTGAGTTTCCGACATGTGGGATTAATTTTTGTTTTATTTTTGTGAGTAAAAAATTCAGGACACGGAGATTTGACTATACTAAATATATTACCTAATGAACAGTTTGTTAGCTTAGCTCATTTGGGGATTTAGTTTTATGCATTCTTTCACACATATTTTTTTGTTTTTCCTGAGACATGTATGTCTAAATGATCATGCAAAGATGCTCATACAACAAGATTTAAGCAAGACAATATCCAAGCAAGATATGATAATATCAAAGCAAGTGCACCACAACCCGAGACGCATCGGGCAACATTAAACATCGCCTTCTTATTAAGCAACGGGAAAGTACCTACAAGGACTAATGAAGGCTAACCCGAGACTCGTCGAGGATACAAAACAAAGCCAATTGGCCACGACGCATCCCCTACGCAGCATGTCTTAAGTCTGGACAGCGTGCGGTGGATGCCACTCCATGTGCTAAACGACACCGAAATGACTACTAAAAGGCTTCGATGCATCTTTGCAAAGCCAACCCGAGACACCTCAAAGATGCAATACCCAAACAAAGGCCCACCAAACGTCCCCTATTAAGCATGCATGAAGTCTGGTAGCAGGCGTGTCGTATGTCATTAGGACTTGAAATTGGCTTAATATTATTCAAAAACCACATCGCCACGGGAACCCCTGAGGGTTGGCCCGGTGCTCGTCGAATGAACCAAACAAGACTGAACGCTCGCTGTCCACGGTCTAGACAGTGCTGCACAGCCCTCTAATGAAAATCCATCAATTCTTGGCATTAGTCACGAAGATACAGAGACTATTAAATTCTATTTGTACGAACACCAGTAGGAAAGCCATGAGGATGGTAAATAAGATAGTTGACGCGAATCTATTACTCACTCTAATCAGAGCGGGCATAAAAGTTGCCCAAATGAGGATCGTAGACACGACCGGAATGAGCCATCAACAGCCAAATGAAAGCAAGAAGCTCTCCACCTTTATTAAGCACCTGCACATGTACTTCTCCCTTAATATGAACCGCTGCATATAATAGCATCTCAACCCATACTCCGCTCATCACCTTCAACTTCATTTCCCCGAGCTCTTTCATCTTTTTAGCTAAATCGGTCCCCTGACTGAGCATGGATTTCGAATGGTATACATCTTTCAATGATTCTTCAGATTTCTCAAACAATTGCTTATCCACATCCCGGGTCTTATCATTCATGTGGAGTAATTCTAGTGACTCCCCCAACGTCTCCCCTACTATGATTTGGGCAATGCCTACCACAACGGACATAACATTAGATTGATTAACAGATACAGCATATAGTCAGAGAGGATCTTGCTAAATTCCCTTTCATCTTTTTTTTCCATAGATTTCTCTTTGTTGTACCAGATTTGAGTAGCAATATGCCATATTATAATATTGTCATTGTAAGTACCCACAATGAAATCCTTTAGAAGATTGACAGATTTGTTTCCATCCAATAAACTCTCGAGATACTAACGACCTCTGGTCTCAGATACCTTTTGCGCATGATGTTTAGGACTGGATTTACGTCTCACCTCCTCAAAGATAAAAAGCCACAGCTTTTTAAGAAAAGGATTCTTGGATACGTACTTTGTCTTTGTAATCATTAATTTTTTCCCTTTGGTGGTCCTCAGGCCGCAACGTCTGGTGATTGTCTCACCGGCTTGATGGAAATAAGAGAAGATTTTCTCAGCCATATGGAATGGAAAATCAAAGAGATTAGAAGAAGCAATGCTGCCCAAGCTTCTCGGACTCTCCTTCAAGCTCATGGATAAGAGGTTACAAGTTGAGATGGATTCTGACCACCTTCGAAATATTAATGGTGTATCTAAGGCCTCGTAAGTAACATTAGCATTAGGCTCTACTTCACATGTGACGTATCGGGGCTCCCTCAGCTTATACTTGTCATATGCCAATTTGTACATAAGTGAATATAGATGATTTGGAGTTGTTCTGCATATTTTCGGCAAGGGTCCAATCTGAGAAAATGAGCATGAATAGAGCTATCACATCAAGAACAATCCCTCCGAAAAGAAGGATATAAGTAATTTTCACATCAAGTTTGGAGAGTTGATGCTTCTTCAAGTGATTGAAGAGGACAAAAGCCACCACAACACCCATGAAGTTTACGAAGTGGAAAAAGTAGCTCAACATGAAACGTATTGCTAACGTTTTTGTGTAAAGCACTTCGTAAATAAGTTCAACTGACATCAGCCTCAACGCCTCCATTGCAGAAATGTGGCGGAAATATTCTAGGCTCATATTGCGTTCTTCAAATGTGAACATGAGATCTCCGAGGAAAATCTTAAAGATTTGAAAGAAGTAGTACGCTAGCTCCACCACAGTGCTCTCACTAGTCTTTGCTTCATCTTTTTCAGAATAATCGAATGCTTCATCTTCCTTATGATACGTCGAAAGGAGCGTCCTTATCCGGGGAACAGCATTAGCCCCAACGGACTCGCGCTGTGAGAGCACCCATTCCTTGAGCCTTGGGAGGCTTGAGAGATTAAGTGCTACTATTCTCTCTGCATTTTTTATGACCCCAACAAGGAAAACCAGCATTGTTGGGATCATTAGCGACCTGTCGCTAGGAATTATCTGCCCAAATACGTAAATGGCAGCACTGATTTGGAAGATGAGATTAAGCAGGTGTCGTCGCCAAAGTGAACTATCCTCTAGAGAAAAGGCAGTGATAGTGTCCGGACCGCCAAGATGTAACAAGAGAAATGAGGCCCAAAATGCCTGAAGTGCTTTGTCTACTTTAGTTGCATGAGTGCACAAATTACCTTGGTTGTGAGAGATGAGCCCGATTGCAAATGCAGCTACCCAGTCAGCCATCAAATAGGCCAACCATAAGAGGAAAATGATGCGATCGTTTCCGTTTTCTTTCTAATGGGTGAAAATATAATAAGAAAGACCTGAAGTGAGAGGCTTAGCAAGACAAAACCTCGGATGTTCCATTGGTTCCACAGATATGAAATGGAGCTAAACACCATGTTCCTGCTTCGTTTGAATTTTATCGCTCCTATCCAATATAAGATTGATGAGAACAAAACTATTCTCTCAACAATCCATCTAGAGAGTTTACATGTATCAAGAAAACAATGCTTTGCAGACTTTATAAGGAAGCCTTGAAGCTTCCAAGTAAGTGTGGAGTAGAGCGTAATAATGAAAAAAGGGTATATTTGGAACATCTCCTCCCTCTCGCTCTCAATGTAATAATGCGTATTATTTTTCTTAAATGTTAAGACAATTGGCGGCGACGTCGGGAAGGTCAATGCTTGGGACTTTGGGGCTTGGGAGGATGAAGCAGCACGAGCAGAGCACTGGCCTTGCTCTGCCCCTGATTCAATGAGTGGTGCGGGTGCTGTCGTTTTTGGGGTACAGGTTCAATGTGTTCCTGAGGTTGCTGAGGGTTCGCAAGAATCTATCTAACCTTCTGCCATGGTTTTTCCTTTTTCCTCCGTTAGATTAGATAGTATTACGATTCTACCATCGTCATGAAAACGAGTTATTTGCGTATCATTTTTTGTTGATTGAAGCTTGAGTTTTCAATCGTATGCAGATTGACAATTCGAGTCGATAAAAATTCCTCCATATTTATGAAAAAAACTAATAGTAGTATATTATTATTGCTCGGGACAACTTGACCTTATTTAAGGTTGCCCGAATCAGAAATAATTACTAGTCAATGCTAAACATCTCAAATTCTTTCTTAAAAAATTTCATCTTAACATTTAGGGATAAGTATTCCAAAACTTATCACAAAAGCGCAATTGAGTCCTAAAATTTTCAAAAGTGTAATAAAATCCTAAAACTTATTAGGAAAGTGTAATCAAGTCTTAAAACATTTAAAAAATGTAATCAAATATTAAAATTTGTTACGAAAATAGCAATCAAAGAAAAGACTTGATTGAATCAATATGATGACTGTTAGAACTTGATGGCACTTTTTGAATATATGACTCAATTACATTTTTGTGATAAGTTTTAAGATTTTCTCACGCAGCAACGTCTATCTTGAATAGATTAATTATGAGTCTACAAATACCACACTAATACCATGGTTCCAATTAAGAGACCAAAGCGTAAATGTTTTGAAGCCAAAGCTTAAAGAAAACTTGAAGTGAGAGGCTTAACATGACAAAACCTGGTATATTCCATTCGTTTCATAGATCCGAAATGGAGCTACATACGTTGTTTTTTTGGCTTAGCTTGAATGTGATCGCTCATCTCTAATATAATTTTGGCTACAACAAAATGTAAAAGGAGGAATAGTGGGGAATGTATGTGTGTGTTGAGATGATTCCTTTTACTTGTTGTTAGAATATGGTATTTATGCAAAAATCTTAAAAAGTTAAGCAATCGCGGACCATCCATTTCGCAAATGAAATGGTGCACAAAATAGCATGAGGTGTTTTAACTACTAATGGATTAAATTAAATGTTTCGGTCTTGAGCAGGACCTTAAAAGGCTCGACCATTTGAAAGTCCGGGAAAGAGGCGGGCAAAGGCCTCGAAAAAGATTTTGACCCCATTGTTAGAATCTGGTATCCACAACTCCCTTACGGGAGTAGGGAGGTAGTCTAGATCCCAATGACGACTATCCATTTCGCAAATGAAATGGAGCACAAAATAGATCCAACATGAGGTGGTTTAACTACTGATGGATTAAATTAAATGTTTACTTTGGGTCGTGTGTCCATAAAAGTGGAAGACGGTATCAGGTTATTAATTGTTAAATCCATCGATTATGATCTTGCTTCACGTGACAAAAGTCACCCAAAAAGTGTGCTTTAGCCAAAGAAATGGGAAAAAAAGGAAACGGGAAGCTGTAGCCGAAGTGGAGTAATCATAAGTGAGAGGCTTCAAAAAGGTATCTCCCACCAAAGCAGGTAGATATTCCGCCGCAGAAATCTCCCTGTATCTTTATTTATTTATTTAGTATTTCTAAATTATGAATTTCTACGACCCGAACTGGTTCTCTTAGTTTCTTTCTTTTTTATTTAGACAATATAAGCTGTCATAGAATGAAAAATTATAGGAAAATATAAAATTTGTAACTTAAGATTGCATGTGCTGAATAAGTTTCGTCGATATAGTATATGCTATTTCTTATATTTTCTCGCCTATTCCCTCTCTATATCATATAGATTTATTATCTCTGGTAAAGAGTGGAAGTTGCATCATCGTTTGGCCGGCTGTGATTTTCCTCAAATTTCAAACCTCGTTGATTTACTCTGGACCACCATCGAGATAATTAATTCATAATGAGGACAAAATCGACCCATGTGGGGAACCGACTCTGGTCCACATCTACACGCAGTATCTCTTAACTTCATCGATTTTCGGACACCCGATTAAGTTTATATCCTTGCTTAATCAAAAGTTTGACCATTGATCTCGGAGAAGGAGAATTCGCAAGGAAATTCTTTTTTGTAACTTCATCCTAAGTGATTTTTTCCTACTAGGAATTGAGCTTTATACAATTGTGAAACAGTGAAATGTTACTAGTAATTTTTTGCATAATTTTTTGAAATTTACATAATCTTATAATTTTTTATAGGAAAGTAAACAAAAAAACACTTACAACTTTTATTTATGTAAATATGTCACAAGTATACTAATTTAGGGACTTCGAGATCTAAAAATTAATTTGCGATAAATTTATCACGGATATACCAATTTAGAATTTTTGATGATCCGAAAATTAGTTTGAAGTAAATTTATCATAGATGTACTGATTTGGGATTTTTTCGTGGTATTAGCCCCTGTTAATATGATGATAATCTTTGAAATGCGTATATTTATGGCTGGTAAGTTTTCAACCAATAACCACTATTATTAAAATTTCATGTTAAATTATGCCTTTGAGATTATAAGTTTTTTTTTTCCATCAGTAAAGTTGATTTTATTGGAGTGTGATTTATTGCAATGTAATTGATTATGTCACTCTTTCTCAAAGGACAAAGACCATATTATAAAATCAACCACCGGTCTTACTTATTATAGTAATCCGGATCCGGAGTTTAACCTCATTGCGTATGGAATTCGTACTTTTGCAGATCAATAAGCCTATCATAATGCATGCTTTTGTATGACGCCTAACGATTGATGTCATACAACTGACAAAACAAGAAGACAAGCACTCCCATTCCGTCTCTTTATCAAAGGGGCCATCTCCATCTCCTTGGGGTTTTATATTCACGATGCACATATTGAGTGGAAAATGTGACAATCTGAATATTTAAAGATGAGTTGTATACGAGAAAGAATATCAATGTCAACGAGCCTAATGATGTGGCAATTCATGTAAAATATTCTTAGCAATGTGCCCAAGAAAACATCCAAGAAAACATACTTCCTCACGCTTGCAATAGACAAATCATGTTAATAGTGATCATCATTATTCTTTTGTTATATGATCTCAGGTTTCACGCCAGCAACCCCTTACCAGATGATGAAAATGCTAGGTGACTAACTAATGTAGACATCGGTCGTTGTGCCCTGTCAATCTTTGACTCCATCCAACCACGAGAGGCAAGGAGGGGATTCCATTCTTGACGTGCTTTTCCACTCTAAAACAATCGTCGATCGAAAAAGAAAAACATAGAAAGACAATATCTAGTGACATGATCTCTCTTACAATTATTTTATGAGCTAAATCATTTTAGTAACAAGTTCTTCTGTCTTATCTGACTAGCATTGAATTTATCCAACTTAATTCTTCCTCATCCACTTTAATCGAATTTTAACTCAAAAATTTGTAACATCTCTAAATAAATCAGACAAAACAAGAGCCAAGACCTTAGGGATCAGTGCCATAAATATGGATTATTAACATCAAGTGGCAAAATAAGTCGAGTTTGTTTCTTATATTTTGGTTATCCATTACTATAAATCTATATTTTCATTATTATTATTATTGAGCCAAAACCATTTATTGTTGTTGTGGACTCAATATAAGTCACTAAGCCTATTGTTTTCCTTCATCGGTAGGGAAACTAAATCTATTCTCTCAAATATAATAATCGTCTCTTTTCTCTAACGATTTTCATTGTATTCATTTATGAAAAGAGATCAGCTGTAAAATTGAGGCTCTGATATTAAACTTGTCTTCTTATCTATTAACAATGACTAAATGGGAAAGATAACGTAAGAAAAATGTTTCTTCGTGAAATTGGTTATTATTTTCTACATTTGGCAGATTAAATAATGATTGCACAAGATATTCAATTTGATTTTGGAAAAACTATAGCCATCAAATAGCTCAACCGTAAATGAAAAATGATACGATAGTTCGCTTTTTTTTTTTTTTTAAAGGGGTGCAAGTTGAATGAAAAAGACTTGAAACAAGAAGTTTAGTTTGACAAAGTATGGGATATTCCATATATTCCACAGACCTGAAATAAAATTAAATGCCATATTTTTCCCTAGTTTGAAATTTTTCTCTCTAAGGCTCCATTCGTTTCGCAAAAATAATTTCCAGGAAAACATTTTCCAGATTTTCTGGCATTCGTTTAATAGAAAATAAATTCCTTGAAGAAAATGTTTTCCATGAAAGGAAAAAAGTTTTCCAAATTAGGGGAAAATGTTTTTTACTTTTGAAAAGTGGAAAACATTTTTCTCACCTAATCTCTCTTATCTCACACCTCTACAAATCCTCACTTCATCCTCCCATTTCTTCTTATTCTTTTTTTTTTTTTATTCGA
This sequence comes from Eucalyptus grandis, assembly GCF_016545825.1. Lineage (NCBI taxonomy): Eukaryota > Viridiplantae > Streptophyta > Magnoliopsida > Myrtales > Myrtaceae > Eucalyptus > Eucalyptus grandis. The sequence goes on from NC_052612.1 coordinate 3,291,902, forward strand.
ATTATTCTTTATATTTTCTTTTTCTTTTTTATTCAAATTATTTTTAATTTCCTTTTTCTTTTCTATTTCTTTTTTTATTTTTCTTTATTTATTTTTCTTTTCTTTGTTTCTCATCTTCTTCTTTCTTGGCTAGTCGTCGACCATTGCCAAGTCTCAAGCTTGTTGATCTTAAGCTCACACTCGTCGATCCGGCGAGCCTCGAGCTTGATGCTCATGCTCGCCAACTGGGAGTGGCGAGCCTCGTGCTCATCGGAGAGCTCAAGGCTCATAGGTGGTCGGTCACGGGCCATCGCCGTGACTAGCGACCAATCAAGAAAGAAGGAGATAGAAAACAAAGAAAAAAAAAAAAGAAAAAAAAAAAATTAATAATAGATTTTAAAAATAAAAAATAATTAAAAATCAATTCTTAAAAATATGAAAAATCCATTTTAAAATATAAAATTAAATGAAAAGAGTATATGAAGGAAAATATTTTCTTTACCAAATAGCGAAAAATATTTTCCACTTCATTTTCAAGTTTCATCCGAACACCGAAAAATAATTACATTTTTTTGGAAATTTACTTCCTATAAAATATTTTCTAGAAACTCCACATTTTCCGCGAAACGAATGGAGCCTAATATAATTTTGGTTATTCAACTATCCATCAAGAGTTTTTCCAGGCATTAAGAAATGAGTGCTTTGTAGACATTCTAAGGTGGGGGAGAATTGTTAATTTGTGGAAATGGAAACCGGCCCAACTGGGCTTGGAATCGGATTGACCGGTCTAGTTCCTAGGTGGATTAGACCCGATGGTGATACCTTTTTTTTCTCCCCCAATTACCTGCAAGACTACAAGTGTTGCATAGTCCAAGCCTCGTTAATTTACTCGAAACCATGAACGATCATCGAGATAATTTATTCATAATGAGGACAAATGTTAACCAATGCGAGGTGTCTCCGACTCTCCTCACCTTTGTCTACAAGCAATATCTTTTTAGCTTGATCGATTTTCAAAATCTAAAATATGAATGATAGTTTCATTTTTTGAAAAAGCACAGCAGAGAGGACTGCATAAAAATAAAGGGACATTAATTAAGATCCACATTTTGTTTATAGCCTAAATGATTTTTGATATGACTGGACCACGAATGGAATCAAATCCTTGATTCTCATTAATGACAAGTTAAATGATATGACAACAATATTTCAATCAATTTCTTGCAATCTCGTCATTTGCTATTGCTACGCGAGTCCTCGTATTTTGTTTCTTTGCCATGCATACTTCCATGCTATATTTTTTAACATAAGGCATTTGCAAATATAATGAATGTTTAGATTGCTGATCTCTCACATGAAGTTGAGTATGTGGGTATTGATTACGATTTAGTTTGAAATACATATAATTAATTTTTTGGCCCTACAATGCATAAATGTATTGCATAAAACCATATGACAGAGTATATATAATGTCTTATAAATGAAAATGCAACTATATTTTATACATCAATTTGATGAAAAGTATCTCAGAATATACTAGTTTAGAGCCATCGCTAAGTCTTGATCGAGTCAAGGTTTATGTATTATTTGGGTATGATGGACCTTTTCCCCCTTTTTCGACAATTAGTCCATAGAGTCTTTTAAAAAGGTTTCCATGAAGTCAAGTAGGTCTTCTTTTCCCCCCACTATCTACTTTAAGAGATTCTGTCTACAATGAGTTCATAAAGTACTTTAAAAAAGACAAAAGACTTTTAGGAGAATGGCCACTACCTCTTTGGATCTTATGTGTTTTGTCAGATGATGAGAGGTTCTGGGTAATTGTTTGGCCAACATGGGACCTTTCGTACGTGTGAACGTGACATGCTATCATCTCATGTGTATTCTTCATTTTTTGGTCAATATTCAATGAGAGATAAAAGAGACTAGACAAGTATAAATCCAATGAGGACATAGTTGAATACACTATTGATGAGACGAATTTGGAAGCACTATCAATGGAAGATATTCTCCCCTAGTCTTGATCGAGTCAAGGTTTATGTATTATTTGGGTAGGATGGACCTTTTTCCCCCCTTTTTCGACAATTAGTCCACAGAGTCTTTTAAAAGGTTTCCATGAAGTCAAGTAAATCTTCTTTTCCCCCCACTATCTACTTTAAGAGATTCTGTCCACAATAAGTTCATAAAGTGCTTTAAAAAAAGACAAAATACTTTTAGGAGAATAGCCACTACCTCTTTGGATCTTATGTGTTTTGTCAGATGATGAGAGGTTTTGGGTAATTGTTTGGCCAACAATGGACCTTTCGTACGTGTGAACGTGACATGCTATCATTTCATGTGTATTCTTCATTTTTTGGTCAATATTCAATGAGAGATAAAAGAGACTAGACAAGTATAAATCCAATGAGGACATAGTTGAATGCACTATTGATGAGACGAATTTGGAAGCACTATCAATGGAAGATATTCTCCCCTAGTCTTGATCGAGTCAAGGTTTATGTATTATTTGGGTAGGATGGACCTTTTTCCCCCATTTTTCGACAATTAGTCCATAGAGTCTTTTAAAAATGTTTCCATGAAGTCAAGTAGGTCTTCTTTTCCCCTCACTATCTACTTTAAGAGATTCTATCCACAATGAGTCCATAAAGTACTTTAAAAAAGACAAAAGACTTTTAGGAGAATGGCCACTATCTCTTTGGATCTTATGTGTTTTGTCAGATGACGAGAGGTTCTGGGTAATTGTTTGGCCAATAGGGGATCTTTCGTATGTGTGAACGTGACATGCTATCATCTCATGTGTATTCTTCATTTTTTGGTCAATATTCAATGAGAGATAAAAGAGACTAGACAAGTATAAATCCAATGAGGACATAGTTGAATGCACTATTGATGAGACGAATTTGGAAGCACTGTCAATGGAAGATATTCTCCCCTTTAACTCTCTTAACCCTTTGAGCAGTGAATTCTATTTTCAAGATGGTAAGTCTTGTGAGAAAAACATGAAAGGCGATTGCATCCTCAAATTTCAACATGGGATTTTTAGAGTAAGAATGAATGACTCAACCAATTAGTTGGTTTACAATTCAACAACTTACACTCTTAGTGAAGTCTAATTAGATTAGGCACTTTAATAGGCATAAACTTTGTCCACCATGCCCCAATGAGACAAAAAACTTCCTCATCTTTTTACATTATTGTTATCTCCAATCTCCTTGTGTTTCTTAGAAGTCAAAAATGTCTAGTTCTTAATTTTCCTTACTTGTCCTTTTCATTTTTTTTTTTTTGGTAAGATAAAAAGGAACTCAAACCTCCCGACCGTTCATGCACTTGGAGTAAACCCTGGAACCAGTAGAAGATATTCTCCCTTGCCCCGAGTAAGTCGTCAAGGTTCCTTGAGAAAACAAGGCAAACGACGCAGAGATTTGAATATTGGACCTCTTGCGAAAGGAACCAGCGCCCAACCACTATGCCACCACCACAGATGGTTTATTCATTCTTTTCATTTGTTATATCATTCACTGTCAAGAGCTTGGGCAAAAATAGTTATAAAAAAATGATAGTTTCTTCTTTTGAAAAAGTATGACAAATGGGACTGCATAAAAATAGAGGGACATCTAATTAAGACCCACCTTTTGTTTATAGCCTAAATGATTTTTGATATGACTGGACTACAAATGAAATCAAATCCTTAATTCTCGTTAATGACAAGTTAAATGATATGACACAACAACAATTTTTTAATTGCTTTCCTGCAACATCGTCATTTGTTATGGCTAGGCAAGTCCTCGCATATTGGTTTTTTGCCATGCATACTTCCACGCTATCTTTTTTGAACATATGACATTTGCAAACATAATAAATGTTTGGGTTGCCGATCTCTTACTAGGAGTTGAGTATGTGGAGTATTGATTACAATTCAATTTGGAATACATACAATTAATTTTTTGGCCCTACAACACATAACTATATTACATGAAACCATGTGACAAAGAATATATAATGTCTTATAAATGAGAATGCAAATATATTTTATGCATCGAATTAATGAAGAGTATCTTATAATATACTAGTTTAGAGTCATTGCTAAGTGTTAATCGAGTCAAGGTTTATGTATTATTTGGGCAGGATTGACCTTTTTTTTTTCCTCTTTGGACAATTAGTCCATAAAGTTCCTTCAAAAAGGTTTCCATAAAGTCAAGTAGGTCTCCCCCTCTCAAAAAAAAAAAAAAAAAAAAAAAATATATCTCATTTAAAAGATTATGTCCACAATTAGTCCATAAAGTATTTTAAGAAAAACCAAGACTTTCTAGAGAATGGTTTTTACCTCTTTGGATTTTACGTGTTTTGTTGGATAATGAGGGATTCTCGGTAATTGCTTGGCCAACAGGGGACTTTTCTTGTGTGTGAATGTGACATGCTATCATCTCCTCATGCTCCAGTATCTGTTTATGTCTCGGACGTAGTGCTCCAATAGATATGACTTATTTTTGCTTGAACTAATGTGAGATATAAGGTTGGTTGTAAATCAGATTAGCTTGTGCGTATTCTTCATTTTTTTTTTGTCAATGTTTAGTAAGAGATAAAAGAGACCAGATAAGTATAAATCCAATGAGGAGGTTGTTGAATGCACTATTGATGAGACGAATTTTGAAGCACTGTCAACGGAAAATATTCTCATCTTCAACTCTTTTAATCCTTTGAGAAGTGAATTATATCTTTCAAGATAGTAAGTCTCATGAGAAAAAATATGAAAGGAGATCACATCCTCAAATTTTAACATGAGATTTTCATAATAAAAATGAACAACTCAATCAATTAGTTGGCTTATAATTCAGCACTTATGCTTTTAGTGAAATCTAATCAGATTAGGTAGTTTAATAGGCATAAACTTTGTCCACCATGCCTGAACAAGACAAAACACTTCTTCATCTTTTTGTATGATTGTTATCTTTGGTTTCCTTGTGTTTCTAGGAAGTTGAAAATTTCTAGTTCTCGATTTTCCTTTATTTGCCCATTTAATCTACTATACCATTCACTATCGAGAGCTTGGGCAAAAATAGTTATAAAAAAAAATGATAGTTTCTTCTTTTGAAAAAGTATGATAAATGGGATTGCATAAAAATAGAGGGACATCTAATTAAGATCCACATTTTGTTTATAGCCTAAATGATTTCTAATATGACCCAACTACAAATGGAATCAAATCCTTGATTCTCACTAATGTCAAGTTAAATGATATGACATAACAACATTATTTCCATCACTTTTTTACATCATCGTCATTTGCTATTGTTAGGCAAGTCTCTTTTGCCATGCATACTTCCATGCTATCTTTTGCAAACATAATGAATGTTTGGATTGCTGATCTCTTACTTAGAGTTGAGTACATGGGTATTGATTACAATTTAGTTTGGAATACATACAATTAATTTTTTGGCCATACAACGCATAACTATATTACATAAAACCATGTAACGAAGAATATATAATGCCTTATAAATGAAAATGCAACTATAAATATAGTAGTTCAGAGCGATGGCTAAGTCTTGATTGAGTCAAGGTTTATGTATTATTTGGGCAAGATGGACCTTTATTTTTATTTTTTCTCTTTGGACAATTGGTCAAAAAGGTTTTCACGAAGTCAAGTAGGTTTACTTTTCCCCCACTATCTACTTTAAGAGATTCTGTCCACAATTAGTCCATTGAGTACTTAAAAAAGACCAAGACTTTAAGGAGAATGGCCATTACCTCTTTGGATCTTGTGCGCTTTGTCAGATAGTGAGGGATTCTCGGTAATTGCTTGGCCAACAGTGGACCTTTCGTATGTGTGAATGCGACATGCTATCATCTCCTCATGATCCATCATCTGTTTATGTCTTGAACGTAGTGTTCAAGTAGATGTGACTTCTTTTTATTTGAACAAATGTGAGGTATGAGGTTGGTTGTAAATCGAATAAGCTCGTGCATATTCTTCATTTTTTGGTCAATGTTTAGTACAAGATAAAAGAGACCAGACAAGCATAAATCCAATGGGGAGGTTGTTGAATACACAAGTTAAGTGATATGACATAACAACATTATTTCAATTGCTTTCTTGCAATGTTGTCATTTGCTATTGCTAGGCAAGTCCTCGCATTTTGGTCTTTTGGCATGCATATTTTCACGTTATCTTTTTGAACATATGGCATTTGCAAACATAATGAATGTTTGGATGATGACCTCTTATTGAGAGTTGAGTATGTGTGTATTATTACAATTCAATTTGGAATACATACAATTAACTTTTTGGCCATACAACTCATAACTATATTATATAAAACAATGTGACAGAGAATATTTAATATCTTAGAAATGAAAATGCAACTATATTTTATGCATCAATTCAATAAAGAGTATCTCAGAATATACTAGTTTAGAGGCATCGCTAACTCTTGATCGAATCAAGGTTTATGTATTATTTGATGGACTATTTTTTAGTTGGTCTTTTTTTCCCACTATCTACTTTAAGAGATTATGTCCATAATTAGTGCATAAAGTACTTTAAAAAGGACCAAGAATTTTTGGAGAATGGCCACTACCTCTTTGGATCTTACTCATTTTGTCAGATAACGAGGGATTCTCAGTAATTGCTTGGCCAACAAGAGACCTTTCATGTGTGTGAATGTGACATGCTATCATCTCCTCATACTCCAGCATTTGTTTATATCTCGAACATAGTGTTTCAGTAGATGTGACTTCTTTTTACTTGAGCTAATGTGAGGTATGAGGTTGGTGGTAAATTAGATCAGCTCATGCATATTCTTCATTTTTTGGTCAATGTTCAGTAAGAGATAAAAGAGACTATACAAACATAAATCCAATGAGGAGGTTGTTGAATGTACTATTGATGAGGCGAATTTTGAAACTATCAATGGAAGATATTCTCCCCTTCAACTCCCTTAACCCTTTGAGCAATGAATTCTATTTTTCAAGATGATAGGTCTCACAAGAAAAACATGAAAGACGATCAAATCCTCAAATTTCACATTGAATTTTTATAGTGAAAATGAATTACTTAATCAATTAATTGGCTTACAATTTAAGAATTTACACTCTTAGTGAAATCTAATCAAATTGCACAATTTAATACGCATAAACTCTGTCCACCATGCCCCAATGAGACAAAACACTTCTTCATCTTTTTGCATTATTATTATTTGCAATTTTCTTGTGTTTCTTAGAAGTTGAAAATGTCTAGTTCTCAAATTTCCTTTATTCGTCTTTTTCATCTATTATACGATTCATTGTCAAGTGCTTGGGCAAAAATAGTTATAAAAAAAATAATAGTTTCTTATTTTGAAAAAGTATGACAAATGGGACTACATAAAAAAAGAGGGACTTCTAATTAAGACCCACCTTTTGTTTATGGTGTAAGTGATTTCTGATATGACTGGACCACAAATGGAATCGAATCCTTGATTCTCATTAATAACAAATTAAATGATATGACAAAACAACATTATTTCAATTGCTTTTTGCAGTATTGTCATTTGCTATTACGTGGCGAGTCCTCACATTTTGGTCTTTTACTATACATACTTTCACACTATCTTTTTAAACATATGTCATTCGCAAATATAATGAATGTTTGGATTACTAATCTATTACAGAGAGTTGAATATGTGGGTATTGATTGCAATTGAGTTTGGAATACATACAATTAATTTTTTGGCCTTACAACACAACTATATTACATAAAACCATGTGACAAAGAATATATAATGTCTTATAAATGAAAATGCAACTATATTTTATGCATTGATTTGATAAAGAGTATCTCAGAATATACTAGTTTAGAGCATCGCTAAGTCTTGATCGAGTCAAGGTTTATGTATTATTTGGGCAGGATGGACCTTTTTGCCCTTTTAATAGTTAGTCCATAAAGTTCCTTTAAAAGGGTTTCCATGAAGTAAAGTAGGTCTTCTTTGTCCCCCCACTATCTACTTTAAGAGATTCTGTCCACGATGAATCCATAAAGTACTTTAAAAAAGACTAAAGACTTTTTGGATAATGGTCACTAGCTCTTTGGATCTTATGCGTTTTGTTAGATGATGAGAGATTCCGGGAATTTGCTTGGCTAACAGGGGCCCTTTTGTACATGTGAATGTGACATGCTATCATCTCCTCATAATCTAGCAGCTATTTATGTCTCAAACGTAGTGTTCCAGTAGATATGACTTATTTTTACTTGAACTAATGTGAGGTATGAGGTTGATTGTAAATCAGAGAAGCTCGTGCGTATTCTTCATTTTTTTTTGTCAATGTTCCATAAGAAATAAAAGAGACCCGGCAAACATAAATCCAATGAAGAGGTTGTTGAATGAACTATTAATGAGGCGAATTTTTAAGCACTATCAATGGAAGATATTATCCCCTTCAACTCTCTTAACCATTTGAGCAGTGAATTCTATTTTTCAAGATGGTAAGTCTCACGAGAAAAACATGAAAGGCGATCACATTCTCAAACTTTAACATGGGATTTTCAGAGTGAAAATGAATGACTCAATCAATTAGTTGGCTTACAATTTAACAACTCTCTTAGTGAAATCTAATCAGATTAGGCAGTTTAATAGGCATAAACTTTGTCCATCATGCCCCAACGAGACAAAACACTTCTTCATCTTTTTGTATTATTGTATTCATTTTCTTCTCTTTTCCCACCCTCTTGCATTTTGTCATGTAGGGAAATTTTTAATTTTCTTCTTTTTCCTCACCTGATTGTCATGATTGGAATTTGGTAAAGGTTCCAAATTTATAATTATGTAAGGTTACATTCAAAGAAGATAATCACGCTAGGTGCATTTTCTCATCCTTTTGAGTATAAAAATTTGACAAATAAGATGGCTCAAATTATCATTATAAATAGATTACTCTCATCTATATATCCAATGATTTACTCGATCCAAGGTAAATCAACCTAGTTGAAGAACTCAATAGTTCTACCAAATATCAGTACTTTTAGATCGATAGCAAAATCATATAACACCCAACAAATGAGAATTGACAAAATCATCTTCCCAAAAGTGCTAGCAAGGGCCGCCAAGCAAAAGGTAACTTAGAAAAAGTGGTTTGTTCATGAAACAAGTTATTAATATTAATATTTGGCACCCGCCCACACATGGCTGCACTGATTGAGGCGTACCCCCTGATTTGGCCACCGGGTTAAGGGTTCGACTCTCTGAGTCGTTCACAACTCTCAAAGTAGTTCTGTGATTTAAGTGGGGGCTCGGCGGTGGGTTGTTGGGCTAGTCTCTCCTGAGGTATAGTCGGTGTTGTGCTCCCAAAGGTGAGCTAGACTAAATCCTTGGTATTAAAAACAAAAATATTAATATTTGGCAGATTAAATGATGATTGCACAAGATATTCATTTTGCTTTTGTTTTTTTTTTTTTTTTTTTTTGGGAAAAACTATAGCCATCAAATAAGTCAATTGCAAGAGGAAAACGATGCAGTGATTCACTATTTTCTTTCTAACGGGAGCAAATAGAAAAAGAAAGACTAGAAGGGAGAGATTCAGTATGATAAAACCTTAGATGATCCATTTGTTCCATAGAGAAAAATGAGCTAAATGCCATGTTTTTACTTAAAATTTTATTTTCCCTTTCCAGTACAATTTTGATTGCAACAAAACTATCCTCTCAACTATCAGTCAGGAGAGTTTACATGCATCGAGCAAACACTCTTTGCAGACATTACTAGGGAAGTAGAAATTTACAACTAAGCGTAGAGTGGAGTGTAATACTTAAATATTTTTAGCTTAAATATTTATACAAGGATGACGAGGCCTTAAATATTCCATTTGTTCCATAGATCCACAATGAAGTTAAAACCCATGTCTATGCTAGGTTTGAATTTGATCGCTCCTTGCAATATAATTTCAGTAAGAATAGCAGGGGAGGAATAGCAAGGAATGTACATATACAAATTGAGATGGTCCCTTGTTTGTCAAAAGATAGTTTTTATGCAAAAACCTAAAAGTGCAAAAATCGTAAACCAACCATTCCGTGAATGAAATGAAGCTCGAGATTTATCAAACTTGAGTTGGTTTAACTACTAGTGGATTAAATTGAATGTTTACATTGGGTCGTGGGTTCACAAAAGTGGAAAACGCCATTAGGTTATTAATTGCTAAACCCTTCATTATGATCTTGCTTCACGGGACAAAAGTTCACCAAAAGTGTGCTTTAGCCAAAGAAAAGAGGAAGAAAGCAAAAGCCAAATTGGAGTTCATATATTAGTGGGATGCTCCAAAAAGGCACGTCTCTCTCCCACCAAAGCAAGTGGCTAGAGGTTTTCACAAACCAGGAATCTATCTTATCTTCTTATTTTCTCGATTATTGATTATCATAGCCCAAACTAGACAAGATTAGCTGACAAGTATTACGTTGATGAAAATTCTGTTTAAGGTAACTGAACATAGAAGGAAAATTATCTACCTGAAGAGAGTACTACGTGTAGAGATGGTATATGCACATTTATTTTTCAGTTCAAGTGAATGGCTACATGCATGAAACTCGAAAGATTTTCTCCATCAGACAATAATTTTATGAGATCGGTGTCCTATCAGCAGATTTCAATGATGCGTGATGTTGAACGTTAGTTGATTTAACGAAATTACAGCAAAATGTGCATATATACATGTTGAGATGCTTCCTGACTTATACGTCAGAAGAATGTACAAATTAAAAAATCCAAGAAGGTAAAAGAAGTCATGAACTAATCATTCCGCATATAATAATGACAATGACAATGTGCTTTCAAAGATAATGGAAAACGTGAGCCACATATTTTAACAGAGATAAGAATAATATCATTTCACTCAATTATTATGTACTTCACAAGATGATGATAATGCGCTTTTAATGAAAGGCTTTCACTCAATTTTGATCTCGATTCAACCATTGACAGAATTCCACTCAAAAGTTTACTTCAGCCAAAAAGTTCACTTTCCCTTTCATGTGGATGATATAAGCCAAAAAGGCATGTCTGAATCCCATCAAAGCAAGTGGCAACAGGTTCTCCACAAATCAGGAATCTCTCTTTATCTTTATTATGATCTTTTTAAAAGTTGGCATGGGATGAACTCGATAAGTTTTGTTTATATGAAGGGGTTCTCTTTTCTCATCCTTTTGCCTTTTGTCAATGTAGGGCAATATATTCTTTTCTTTCCTATTTCTCACCTTTTTCCCTCTTTATATTTAGGTTCATTGTCTAGAACAATGTAAGATTTGTCGCCCATGGAATTGGGTAAAAATTATTGCTTATTGACAATATCTCATGCATGAAGAAATATATTAGGTGGATGCTGCTTATTGTTTGGAGTCATGAATTTTTATCCAGAAGCAACCGTCGAATAAAGCGATGCTACAATCCTTAGCCCGACTCATTTTCTTCTTTTGCCCAATTTCTTCAGTCTCCCTGCAATGTTCTGAACTTGCACAAAATCAAATTTGGTCGAATGTTGAGTCACGTCAGTGTCTTAATGCACAGATTGTCTCTTCATTTTGTTTTGTCAAATTGAGCCCGTGCAATATTAACTAAATTTTTTTATATTCTTCCTATAAATTTTAATTTTATAACAGCTAATCTTGTCTAGTTAAAAAGAAAAGAAAGTAAGGGAACAATTTCAGGTTGTAGAAATCAATGATCAAGAAAAAAATAAGAAAAAAATATGTGTACAAAGAGAGATTCCTGATTTATTGAAAACCAATGGCCACTTGCTTAGGTGGGAGACGCCTTTTTCGAGCGTCCTACTTATTTTAACTCCAATATGGCTCTCGCTTACAATTTTGTTTTCCCATTTCTTTGGCTAAAGCAAACTTTATGGTGAATTTTTATCATTGGTTGAATCAAGATCAAAATTGAGTGAATGACATTCTCATTGTCTTGTGGAGTACCATATATATTTTGCTAAAATGCCTTGTGAAGTACCTAATAATGGACGGGTTTAGCAATTAATAACCTAATGGTGTCGTCCACTTTCGGGGACACATGACCCAGCGTAAACATTTAATTTACTCCACTAGTGGTTAAATCAACTCATAGTTGGATCTATCCCGGGCTTCATTTTGTACGGGAAATAGTTGGTTCATGATTATTCTTCCTTCTTGGTTTTTGACTGGATACCATAAACATGGAACCATTTTAACATGCATATATACATTCCTCACCATTCCTCCTATACATCTTGTTGCCCTGAAATTATATTTGAGAGAAGAGACTAACCAAAAACATGTTTAGCTCCATTTGGGTTATATGGAACGAATGGAACATTCGAGGTTTCGTCATACTAAGTCTCTCGCTTCAAGTCTTTCTCATTCTGTTTGCACCCCTTAGAAAGAAAATAGCAAACCATCACATTGTTTCGCTTTTGTGGTTGACCTATTTGATGGCCGACTGGGTAGCTGCATTTGCAATCGGGGTCATCTCTAACAACCAAGGTAATTCATGCGCTTGTGCAGCTGAAGTAGACGGAGCACTTCAGGCATTTTGGGGCTCATTTCTCTTATTGCATCTTGGCGGTCCAGACACCATTGTTGCCTTTTCTATGGAGGATAGTTCACTGTGGCCACGGCACCTGCTCGGTCTCGTCTTCCAAATTTGTGCCGCCATCTATATCTTTGTGCAAATATTTCCCAACGACAAGTCGATGGTGATCCCAACGATGCTGGTATTTCTTGCCGCAATCACAAAAAATGCGGAGAGAACATTGGCGCTTAATCTCTCAAGCCACCCAAGGCTCAGGGAATGGGTGTACTCACAGCACATGATATCAGATGATGCAGATAACGAGTTGATTGAAGAACTCAATGTTCAAGCGAAGGAAGAAGAAGAAGCAATGCTTGCCGAGAGCATTGTGGTAAAGCATGCTTACTACTTCTTTCAAATTTTCAAGGTCTTCCTCATAGATTTCCTCTACACAGGTCGACAACGCGCAATAAGCCGCAGATATTTTCACAAAGTTTCTGCAATGGATGCATTGAGGGTGATATCAGTTGAACTACATTTTATGTATGAGGTGCTCCACACAAAAGCATTAGCAATACGTTCGAATTGGAGCTACATTTTCCGCTTCATAGCCTTCACAAACATTGTAACGGCGTTCTTCCTATTCAATCGATTGAAAAAGCATCACCTCCTGGAAATCGATGTGGAAATTACTTATTTCCTTCTTTTGGGAGGTATTGCTCTTGACGCAATAGCTCTAGTCATGCTCATTTTCTCTGATTGGACTATTGCCGAAATCAAGTGGTGCAACACAAGATCATTTAAACTAGATGCATTCCTCCACAAATTGTTGTCCGCCATGGATGTACTAGGGTGCCACGATTTGCCATATGTGAATCAGGACCTCATGCCAATGTTACTTATGTGGTCTTAGATACACCATTAATATTTCGAAGGTGGTCAGAATCCATTTATGCTTGCAACCTTTTCTCCGAGTTTTTCAAGGAGAGTCCGAGAAAGATGTATAAGCATGATCGACACTGGGGCATTATCACTTTCTCCAATATTCGCAATTTTCCATTTCATATTACTGAGAAGATCATCTCTTGTTTCCATCAAGCAAGTGAAACAATCATTGGAGGGTGTGGCCTGAGAAACACGGAAAGGAAGCTAAAAATGATTGCGAATACGAAGTATGTCTCCCATAATCCTTTTATTAAGAAGCTATGGATTTTTATCTTTGAGGAGGTGAGACGTAAATCTAAGGATGCACAAGATCATACAGAGGTGAGCAAGATATTTGAGGCTAGAGGTGACTTGTTTCTCAAGAGTAGCCCAATGGGGTGCGATTGCCGTAATCTTTTAGAGTACACCGAGGGCACCTTTGACTTCAATATTATAAAATGGCATCTTGCTACTGAAATCTGCTACAACTGGGAGAAGCCATTTACGAGCGAGAAATGATGAAAGGGAGTTTAGCAAGATTCTTTCGGACTACATGTTGTATCTTTTACTTAATCAGTCCAATTTGGTGTCCGCTATGGCAGGAATTGCCCAAATGCATTCAGAGTCGGCATTGATTCCTTTACGGCGTCAATTCAGTGATGCGACCATGGATGTGGAGGGGCTATGCAAGAGATTGTATGAGACTCCTTCAGGAAACTCATATTCAGCATCCCTGCCCAACTTAGGGGCCGATTTGGCTCGAAAGATGGAAATCCACGGCGATAGGAAGTGGAAGGTGATAAGTGGAGTGTGGGTTGAGATGTTGTCATATACAGCAATTCATATTAAGGGAGAGGCACATGTGAAGGTGCTGAGCAAAGGTGGAGAACTTCTAGCATTTGTTTGGCTATTGATGCTTCATTTCGGTTGTCTCTATAAACCTGAATGGGGTGGCATGTTTAATCAATTCTGGAATTAGATATTTCAACTGCATCAACTGTCTTGTATTCCATCGCCATGACATTTCTACAGATGTTCGTATGAGTAGAATTTACTTGTTCGTGTATCATTGTGACTAATGCCGAGAATATCGCTTTTTCGTTCCTCATAGTAAGCCTCGCATGTGTCTACTCGTACTGAGTGTATAATCAGTTCACGCTGATAATTCTATATATATATATATATATAAAGATGCCCAATAAGTCATGCTTCTCCTGGGAAAAGGACAAATTGTAAATTTACACAAGGGGCAGTGATTTTCTCATGAACAGGCTATAAATTTAGAAATATCAATATTCTGTATTCATATTCAACGACATAAATGTGTTGATGCATCCTACTATCGCTGAGCAATTTGAACCAACTAAAACGCCATTGTTATTCTCCTAATTTATTGCTTTGTAGGAGATACCAAAGTATAAGTTTCAAGCGAGGACTTATAAATTTGGAGGTGGTGATATCACTTTACTGGTTAATTAATCTAATCCAACTCTTCCTGTTGTGAGCACAAAATATGACTTCGTATATTCTATCAGACATGATATCAATAATTCCATGTGCTTTTGCAATAGAATCAATTATACAGACATAGGTAGATGGCATCCGAGGTTGATGCTTAAATACAATTCACCTTCTTCATAAACAGGTCAACGCTAAGCCAATTGGCAATACACAAACAGAGAGACATATCCGTAAGACGAGACGCTAAATAGAAAATCTATGGCATTCTCTGTCTCACCACTATAGACAAACCCAAGTCTATTCCTATTCAGACTTAGATCCGTCTTCTTTTAGACGCACTAGAATTCAAAGCATCCACCAAAGGAAAAGAAAAGAAGTCTAACGCGAAGCACCTTATCTCCACCAAAAGAGAGCCAAACTAGCTAACGAAAACGCGCGCACAAAGCAGCAGAGAACTCAAACAAGGCTGGTCAATTAACGATGTGTAAGAAAATTTAAATATTAGGAGGGAGTATATAGTTAACACTGAGCTCACACGCGGGGGGAGATTGTTATGATATAAGTGTATTGAGCAATTAATATATCCTAGTTAGTCTATAATTTATTGATTTAAATTTTTTAGTAAAGATAGCTGAGTATGTTTGAATTTCCCCAGCAATTTCTCTTGATAAAGATATCAGTTGCCCTTCTAACAAGGGCTTAAGTCAATGATCCCACAAGAATAATTTATTGATTTAAAGTCTTTTTATTGATTTAAATTTTTTAGTAAAGATAGATCTAACTGAGTATGTTGACAGGCTTGAATTCCCCGGCAATTTCTCTTGATAAAGATATCAGATTTTTACTATGCCCTTCTAACAAGGGCTTAAGTTTTTAAAACATATGACAACGATCCCACAAGAATCAAACATGATGTAAGCTCTTTCGAAACAAAGAACATTCAATCCGTAGCCTGTAGCCAAGCTCCGATTACACGATAGTTCTGATTAGATCTGTGCATAAGGCGATTTGCAAGATGGGTTGTGGTTGTATTGACCACCAACGTGGCGTCCACGCTAGGTAAAGGGCACAGCCATGCACCGTAAGGCACAACACGAAGTGGGCCTTGACGAAACATGGAGGTTTTAATCGTGTAAATTCGAGTGTATCTTTCAGAATACCCTCGATGCACGAAGCTCTCTATATATATTACTTGGAAAAACTGTCCAAAAAGATGTAAACCTAATTTTTTTTTCAATTCAATCCGAAACTTTTTAATTATACCAATTAAGTCCTAGATATTTTCATGTTTTGCCAATTAATTAAGATAGAAATTGCCACGCGAGGGTGAGACTCACCATTGTCGGGCTGGTGAGGGTGAGCCTCACAAATGACTAGGTGAGGTCAAGCCTCGCTGATGACCTTGCCGGCCTGGCAATGCCTCTGTATTTGATGCTTGGCTTGGGACTCAACACTACTAATTTTGACGACATCTATTGTGACGGAGAAGACAAGGATGGCGGAGTCTTGAATTACGAGGCTCTTGCTCACAATGCGAAATCCATTGTGGACATATCACGCGAGACGGCGTCTCATCTCGTAAAAACGACGTTGAGACTCAATAAGGGTGGAGTTAACGTCATCGGAATTGGTAGTGGAAGATGGGCAAATTGGGAGAAACTGTCGAGTGAAGAAGCGTACGGTAGTTCTTGATGGTTTTTGGGGGCGGTGCTTCAAAAGGACTTCTCGCCCAGTGGAGCAGTCAAGGAATAAGGTCTGGTATGCGGGCAACTGAAATATGCTAAATTGCTTATTGACTTATACGCTAAGGTATGCAATGTTTTTATCTCCATGTTTAGCATGTAAACTGCTATACTATTTGTCATTGAGGGTTTCATATTTGTTTTTAGTCTTTAGTCATTTTTTGGCGTGGGTGTTCAATTCCATCTGCAGGATAATGGTAGAGTTGAAGAGATGCGATATGCCCTATTTAAGACTTCCACAACAAAGAAAATGATACACATGCGACAAAAGAAAGTGTTATGGGCAATTCATGTTAAATTCTGACATAATGCTCCAACTTGATGTGCCCAAAAGTTGTTAAGAATGAGCCTGACTTTTCTGTCGTGATTTAAGGATCTATTCACGGCATAAGTTTCACGCAAGTAGTCCCCCAACAACATCACCAGAATAGATAAATGGCTGTTAGAAACACTCACCTCTTGCAGCAACCATTGGCTGAAGGAGCTAGTAGGCGACGTTCTATGGTAGATCTGGAAGTTGAGAAACGCAGTAGTCTTCAAAGGCGAACAATTGTGACCTTGCGAAGCTGTGCACGAAGCAAAAGCAGATCTGGAGCTTTACAACATATGGAACCCCAAGAAACAAAAGTGCAGCAAAAACCGCACAGACGAACCTGCAAAATGGGCTTCGCCAGGAAAGGGATCTTTCAACTTTAACGTCGATGCTTCGTGGACGGAAGACTAGAGCAAGGGAACAGTCGCCGGGATCTGTAGGGATGAGAACGGGGTCCTCAGAGATGGTTTTGCAAAAGAAATCGACGCCGATGATGCCATGAAAGTGGAGGCTTTAGCTCTTCGTGCAGTCCTGCAGAAAGTGGCGAAGGAAAGAGGAACAAAGTGCAGCACGTTTCTTCTGGACTCCAAAGGGGAAGTACAATCTAACAACCAAACTGTAGTGGAGAGCGTGAAAGGCTTAGCACCAAGCCCATGGACGGTGGAACCAATATTAGAGGACTGCAAAGTTCTCCTGGCCCAACTTGAGGGAGGAATCTTATTACGTAATGATTTCGAACTTGGTTGCAGTGCCACAACATATTAGCAATGACAACTATCTTTTTGACCAAAAAAAGAAAAACGTTTCACGCAAGTTTGATGCTGCTTTGATCACGTTAGCATATATTTTTTTTACTGGGAGTTGAAAGAGAAAATTCATGTTAATAATATTGTACTATTTTGGGATTTGTTGGCATCATGGTTAAAAGAGTTATATATGTCCAGTATTCGGTCGTTTCATAGTTGGAATTGCCATACATGATCAAGATTTGCTGGATTCTTGATTGATAATGTTATCTTGATTGGAATTTACTTGAATTAATATGACTGGAATCATTAAGACATAGAAGTATCTAACTTTCATTTTTAAAATAAAAGATTTGGGTGAAGTAAATACTTTATTGGTGTTGACATTTGATTTTTAGTTGATGCGTCAAAAAGATAAAAAAAAAATTCGAGATTTTGGTTTGTGGTTGTGATGGAGCTTGTTTCTCGACCAAAAAGTGTCATTTTTCATTTTTTTTTTATTTTGCATTATTTCTTTTAAGTTTTTTCCTACTCATTTTCAAGAAAAAACTGAAAAGTCAAACATTGATTTTTTGGTCAACCCTTTGATCAAAAGTCCTAGATAAAAAATTGATTTTTCATCCATAAAGATGTTAAATAGTCTTAATTTCACTTATGTCAAATCAATTTTTCAAAAATCCAAAAATTTTGTTGAAAAATTAACCTTTTAGGAAAAGTCAACTAAACGGTTGACTTTTGGTTAATAATTTAACAAAAAAATTGGAAAAAAATTCTCAAAACACTTTATTTTAGTGTCAATTTGACTTTGTGTCGAAAATTTTACAAAATTAATTAAGAACCTTATTTTTCGAATTTTTCAGTTTTGGGTTCTAAATCGACCAAAAATAAAATTACTTTTGTTTTAGTCATAATTAAGTATGGTTCCTTTTGCGACATTTTGTCTAGGGACTATTTTTAATCCACTAGTTCATTCAATTTTGAGCATTGCCATGTTGAAAGTCGAGTTACCATTTTAAGCCCTAATTAAGGGGTCAAAATTGATCTTTCATGATTCACAAACGAACTATTGTTTTCCATTCATTTTTCTGAGATAAGTCAAAATCCGAGGTCCGTTTGAAAAATTCACATGAGAACCTGCTAATTTGAAGAATTTTTCTCTCTTGAATGTAAGAAAATCGAGCCATCAAGTTTTAATTGAAGAAATTTTGATTGACCCATTCAAGACTATGGTTCAATTTCATGAATCAAGGTCCAATTTTCATATTAGACCTCCATTCTTTTTTGGCCTAAGTCTCGTGGCTTTAATTCAAAGTCAATTTGAATGCAATAGACTATCCTAAGTATGGGGAATTGGTCCAAAAGTTTTATTGCAATATTAATTGAATTCAATTTCAATTAATTTTCATTTTGACCAAAGAATTGCAAAATTGCTCATTTTAGCATATAGTACTCGATTTCACGTACCCATGGTTTATGTATCTTGTTTTTCACAATAATCACTCAATTAAGTCAACAAAAAACCAATAGATTGTATTCACGGGATTTGATTAGCTTAATTGGGTCAAAATCAGACAATTTCTTCTTAAATTGTGCAAATTTTCTCTTCAGTTTGGTCCCTCAAGGACCAAATTGCATAAGTTTTGAACCCTTATGGGCCACACAAACTGGAATAAGCAAGAATCGGCCAAAACTGATCAAAAACCAATCAAATCAGTGTGAACCGGTCTAACTGGTTGTCAATAGGGCAAGTCGGTCCAACCTATTGTCGGTCGGTTCTGGACCTCCAAAGATTAGTTCTGGGATCTTCACCATGTGAAATTTACCCCAATGCCCTCACATTTTCATGATTTTGCAAAATAACTCATGAATTTTGGAAATTTACGATTTAGTCACTAATTAGGCCCTTAGTGCAATTCTTGTTTTAAATTCAAATTTTGGAAAATTGGACCCATCCAATCAATCATATGATGCATCCTAAGGGTGTCTAGCTAAAATTTTAATTTTCCCCTTAGATCAATTTTTTGACCATCGAATTGAACCAACGGTTAAGATCGATCAATTTGGGACTAGTATAAAAGGATTTTCCGTCAATTTTTTGAAGGGGCTCATTTTGCAGATATTTTCTCTCACTAAACATAGATTGCTCTCCTCTCTCTCTCTTTCTCTCTCTCTCTTGTTGACATCTGATTTTTAGTCGATATGTCATCAAAGTCAACCCCGGGTCAAAAATTAACTTTTTACCCAAAAAGATTACATTTATCTTTAATTTCACCTTTATCAAATCAATTTTTTGAAAATTCAAAGATTTGACCAAAAAATCAACATTTTAGGAAAAGTTAATTAAATGGTTGACTTTTGGTCAAACATTTGACAAAAAAATGAAAAAAAATTCAAAAATCCACAAAATACATTTCTTTTAATTTCAATTTGATTTTTGTGTTGGGAATTTCACAAAATTCGATTAAGAACCTTGATTTCTGAATTTTTTAGTTTTAAGTTCTAAATAGACCAAAAATAAAATTACTTTTATTCTAGTCATAATTAGGTGGAGTTCCTTTTTTGACATTTGGTTTAGGGGCTGTTTGAAATCTACCTGTGCATCCAATTTCACGATTTACCAAGTTAAAATGCAAATTATCGTTTTGAGCCCTAATTAGGCTACTAGAATTGATTCTTTATGACTTACGAACGAATGATTGCATTTCATTCATTCTCTTGAGATAAGTCCAAATGCGGGATCAATTTTGGGAGATTCACTTAGGTATATTCTAGTTTGGTTGATTTGACTTATTCAAAGGTTAGAAAACTTGGCTAAGATGCTTCAATTGATGTAATTTGACTTGGCCCATTCTAGACTAAAACGTAATTGAAATAATTGAGCTTTAATTTGGCCAATTGAGGTTCAATTTAAAATATGAGTTTAACTTGTGGCCTCACTTCAATAGGAATTCAATGAATTTAAAAATTTTGTGCCCAATTAGTCAACTTGAGATAGCCTAGTTAGACCTCATTTGATCTGATTCATGTAGAAATATTTGTTTTTGTTTAAATTGGGTAAAACTAGAAAAAACACAATAAAATTCGAACAAAAAACTCAACCCGGTCAACTCGGTGTTGACTGGCGAATTTTTCCTATCATTTTTTGGCTGGAAACCACCCTCAGTTAACCCACTTCATGGCAAATGCATTTATGCCCTTAATTTTCAAATTTAAAAAATTTCCTTAGATTTTACGAAATTTGCAAATTTGCCCCCAAGTTTGCTGAAATTACAAAAGGACCCCAACTAATCCATTACCTCAATATTAGATCATCACCATTCATTGAGAATGCATCATGACCATTGAAATTAACATATGCCTAATTAGGATGTTATCTAGGATTCGTTAAAAATGAGATGACATTTTAGCCTTTAAATCAATCGAAGGGCTAGGATTCCATCCTTTAAACACATATAAATAGGATTTTTCTCTTTAGAAAAGGGGGGCCGGATTTTTTTTATATAGAAAACTAGATATGGGATTATTTTATCTCTCTCTCTCTCTCTCTCTCTCTCTCTCTCTCTGATTCCCACTCATGCACTCTCTCCCACCACCTTTCTCACGTCGCCTCTCTTGCTGCTCCTAAATCGCCGCTCATCGGAACCTCGTCGGTCGAGCACCTCTATCCACAACCTCCACCGGCCTCCCTCACTTGCTTTCCGGTGTATTGAAGACTGCCATCTCCTCTGGTGATTCCTGATCGTCTCTGCTCTGACTTGATCACAGCTCAGGAGTCGTAGGCGTTTGAGCCGGTGGTGGAATCGGCGCCGTTTTCTTCTTGATAGACGTCCAACGGCCGTTTCCCCAAGCCTCTGGCCATTCCCGAACTGCTTTCAAGTGTATCCCCGACTGTCCAGAGGTCAGGGATTGAGCAAACAGCCATGGATCTGTCTTCGGTGGCTGATCTTCATCCTGGAGGTCCAAAACCAGTCAGATATAGACCTATTTTTTTTTTTTTTCCACCGCTTGAACTGAAGGTCCGGCGACTTCGATCGGCGCACCTACCCACGCTGACCTATCCCTCCAGTGGTTGCTGACCTCACCGTGGTCAGGGATTGGAGTATTGACGGTCGGAGCATCTCCGGTGACCGATCTTCTCCGGCAAGCGCGAGGACCGGTCCAATTGGACCGGTTCTGTTTTGGCGCCTAAATCGACGGTCCAGCCACTTCCTTGGTGATCCACGACGTCCATTCGTCAACTTCGAAGTGTCGATTGAGCTCTGGCGGTGAAGGCTTCGTCTGATTGCGTAAAAATAATTGACGAGAACACAAGAAAGGTAAAAATCTTCAACTCGAATCCAATGAAGTGAGGTTGGCGTATTCGACTGGGGCTAGGATTCGCGAGTAGATCTATGAAATATGTTTAGATATGTGGCTTATGTGATCATTCGATGATTTGCTGAGATTGAAGATTGATTGAGAACATGATTGAGTGTTAGAAATATGAATCTGTAATTTTTGTATGTTTGTACCTTTGGCCAAAACAAAGTTCAAAACGACCTCGTTTCAATTCGAGTCATTAGATAATAGACATCCTGAGCTTTAAAAAATGATAGGTCGCACGCCTCAATTGAGTATCGTTTGACCCTCTAAAAACATCTCTGAAGATGAGCGAGTCTGCTATAGCTCAGTTAGATTTTCGGTTTTGTTTTTGCTCCGAAATGAGATTTTACTAGTTTTGTGTAACATTCTGTGATGATTTTTGGACAATCTTGCCTTGATAAGTTTTGTTCCAAATTATTTTGTGCACATCCTATAATTTTTCATGATTTTTGGACCTACTTAACTAGGTCAGATCTACTCAGATCTAAGCCCGGGTCAATTTGTTCCGTAATGATATCCGATTTTGCCATTTTTTTTTATTGATTTTTGTATTAAGTTATGGAATGACTTTCCTTCATGAAAGTTGCTTGTATTAGTGTTGTACATGTCATGTGTTTTTTTTTTTTCGAAATTTTTAAACATGTTTAACTAGGTCAAAATCACTTAATCTGAACATAAAATAAGTATTGTCTTGCATTGGTTAGAATTATGTTTTGATGAAATCGAGTCAACAAATACACTTATTTGGTTTCAAATCCTTCATGAAAGTTGAAATATATGATACATATGTTCAATTGATGCATACTTTGTAAATTTTTGACATTGGCAAGTGAGTTAATTGCATGAGTTAAGGTGAAAATGTGCCGCATCGGTATATAGTCTAAATGTACATATCTGTCTTGTCATTTTTGCTGTGATTTGTGTGGTCACTTTTAGGTTTTGAATCCTTAATGAGAAACGTTCATCATTGCATATTCTATATGTGGGATTTTCATAAGATTTATGCATGACTTAAGATGGCTGAAATTGTGCACATTCTGTGAAATCAAGGCTAAAATGAAATCTTGTCATTTATGCATCTTACCATGCTTGTTTGAGACATTTAGAGTCTAAATTTTGTGATAATGTCTTTTTGACACTTAAACTTCATGTCATAAGGTTTGAGTACATGTTTCATGTCTTTGCATTTGAGTGTTATTTTACATGTTAAATTTGTGCCGCAAGAGCGTATGTTCATCGAGAAACTCTCAAGCATTTCATCATGAATCTTGAGTCATCTTGTATTGTCATTTGAGTGTCATTTTAATTTGTGAATATAGATTACATGTTTTTGATTAAAAAAAATTTAAATTTGAGGAGAATATAATGACAAAAAGAATTGTTTGCAGACTGTGTCTGTAGAGAAATTGAAGCATAAAGTAATGGGATAAACCAAGACAAAAGACTAAGGGTGCGCATGAAAAAATTTATATTTCTCAATTTCTCTGTTTCTCTGTTTGTTCCCCTAAACAGGTTTGGAATAGAAATTCATTTGGTAACGTAATTTGATCTCTCTATTTCTGAAACAGATTTCTATTATAGAAATAAAGAAATTGAATAAATCGAAACTGAAATTTTTAACTTTTCGGTTTCTGAAATAGAAATCGAAGCTGAAATCAAACCATATAAAAGAATCTTACGAAATCAAATCATATAAAATAACCTTCTTGCTAACTTAATTCACTCATAACCTTCACAAATTATTGCTAATTTTCTTTTTCTCATTTTGCTTGTGTTTTTTTTTTTTTTTCATATTTTTTCAATTTTTTTTTTTTTTTTGATAATTTCCTCTTTAGGATGAAAGGCAATTGAATGGGTTCTCAATTTTAAAAAATGACCAAAGTTCTTAAATGCTTACTTAAAACAATGGGGCTCTTTCCTCCTAGAAAGGGCACGCGCATGGCTAGTTGAAGAAAAAGTTCTTACGTAATAGATGAATAATAAATGTGCCTAGAAATTTAACCTTGTTTCTTTACGGATTCAAAATTCTTGTAAAATCAAAATAATTAGATTGTTACACAATCCTGAATTTTAATTCGAAGGCAAGAGATTCAAGAGAATCTCTCTCTTTGCTATGCAAGGGCCATTAAAGGTTCATTGAGCAACAATAAAGAAATTAGGGATGAGCAACTAGACGATTCAATTCGAGAATCAAAATAAACCGACCTTCTCCCGATTGGTTTCTAACCATAAACATTACTTCAAGGTAGAATTCTCATATATTCCTTTACACCATTAATTTTATTTTGTTGATAATCTTGTATAATACTAGTCTTTGATAAAATGACAAGGTTGTATAGGCGACATTGATGGCACACATATTCATGCTTCAGCAATACTTATCTGAACCTACGTAGGATGAGCTTGCAAACGATACATTGACCGAGGAGGGAAACCAAATAAATACGCTTAGGAAAACCATTGCCAATAAAATAGGAAGGGATAATAATATGCCGGAAATTCCATGAAATTGTATTTTCAACTTTTGTAATGTATTAGTATTATTTCGACTATTATTTTGTATTTGAGGATTTCCTATGTTGTTTCAGTATTATTTCGACTATTATTTGGTATTTAAGGATTTCCTATGTTGTTATCTAATCATTTCTATTCCTAGAAATATAAATTTTATTCTGTTATCAAACAGATTTTACATTTCGAAATAGAAATTTTGAGTCGTTATCAAATGGGTTTCTTTGCTCAGAAACTTGTCCGGGGAATAGAAATTGAGAAAATGATTTTTGGCTAGAAATCAATTTCTGTTTCAGAAATTTTGTCATGCGTAGCCTAAGGGTGCGTTTGATAATCATTTTATTTCAGGAACAATTTCTAATTAGAAATGATTATTTTTTATTCTGTTCCTAATAACAATTTATAAGCATTTGAAGGCATTTTGTTACTGCCCAAAATTTCTATTCCCGGAATAGAATTGCATTTGGGACCGTCCTCAAAATTTCTAATCCAAAACATTTTCTTTTAATTTTTTAATAATTTTTACTTTTAAAAAAAAAAATTATTTCTCTTCTTCTTCAAGCTTTGGCCAATTGTCGGCCTTAGAATGATCGGTGACTAGCCAAACGAGGGCCGGTGACCTCGTCGGAGCGTCGCCTGCCCCGGTGAGTCCTTGCCTCATCGGTCAAGCCTCACCAGGAATTGGTTGAAGCTTGACTGAGCCTTGGCTCGGCGAGGTTGAGCCTCACCCAGCTAGGCGAGGCTCGTTAGTGGTCAGGGGAGGGACTAGGCTTGCTAGTGGTTGGGCGAGTCTTCGGACCTTGCCCAATTGATCGCTAGTGATCAGCAGCGGTGAATGACAACAACGGTGGCGACGGTGGAAGAAGAAGGGAGAAGGAGGAAGAACAAGAAGAAAAGAAGAAGAGAAAAAAGAAAATGAAAATTTTGGATTGGCTTGATTTTGGAATTACTCCCAAGAACAAAAAAGCAACTCTCTTTAAATCATTGATTTTATTCCAAATCTATTTTCGGAAACAAAAAAATAGAATCAGTTACTATTTGGCAAGTTGCCAACACATCCTTAACGTGAATCTTTGGATCACGGGACACATACATTGTTTTAGTTATTCGTGCTTTTTCTCAATGTGATAACTGATGTAACCGGATCACAAATGAAATTGAATCCTTGATTCTCGTTGACGAGAAGTTTATTAATATGACCCAATAGCATTATTCCAACATGTTACATTATCCCTTATTGGTGTCCATCCCTAGAGTCTTACCCACCCTTATGGCACGATTGACAATTAAAACAAAGATGACACGACCTACCAAAACAAATTAATCGTTTCAGTTTCAATACGGTTCGCCATTTTATTTAATTTGATGGAATTACTTCTCCTTGATTATTACGTTTCAATGACATGGTATGGTTTCAACATAGCTGGGTTGAATGGGATTTTTTGGAAGCATACTTGAAGCATTTGGGTTTCCATGATAGCTGGGTTAATCGTGTAATGGCTTGTGTTACAACAGTCTCCTTTAGTATTCGGTTTAATGGTGAACAACTTCCTTATTTTCAGCCTACTAGAGGGCTGCGCCAAGGTAATCCCCTCTCTCCATATCTATTCATTTTACTTGCCAATGCCTTATCTGCTACTCTTACTCAAGCTGTGGACATAGGTCACATTAAGGGGATTCAATTTAATAGAGACTGTCCAAGGTTATCTCACTTATTTTTCGCTGATGATTCAGTATTTTTCCTTCGAGCCACTATTTCTGAATGCCAAAATCTTGCCAATCTACTCCATCAATATTGTTATGCCACAGGCCAGCTCATTAATAGAAATAAATCCGGTGTGTTCTTTAGCAAATACTGTCCTCTTTCTTTACAACATAATCTAGCACAAGAACTAAGGGTTCCCATCCTCAGTAAATATGGAAAATACCTGGGCATTCCATCTGATTGGGGTCGTTCCAAGAGGGAGATGTTTTCCTGGATCTTGGCAAGAGTCAATACCAAGTTAGCAAGTTGGCAAGATAAATTTCTATCGAAAAGTGGCAAGGAAATATTATTGAAATCAGTCATACAGGCCTTACCGCAGTATGCCATGTCTATCTTCAAGCTTCCGCTGTCTCTCTGCAGATTGATCGAAAAGAAGATCTCAAACGTTGGTGGAGTAAACAAAATAGTCATTCGGGCATTCACTGGAAAAACTGGTCAGAATTAAAGCTTTCTAAAGATTCAGGGGGGATGGGGTTCAGAGATTTAACCAATTTCAATACAGCAATGCTTGGCAAGCAAGCATGGCGTCTCTTTCAGCATCCTCAAGCTATCTGGAGTCAGCTCTTTAAAGGTTTATACTTTCGATTTTCATCTTTTCAGATTGCTTACCCAGGACATCGTCCTTCTTGGGGATGGCAGAGTTTATTAAAAGGCCGTGAAGCAATTGCTCCTAAACTACGTTGGTTAGTAGGGGATGGATCGCAGATACACATTAGAGATGATAATTGGTTACCACAAGGCAGAATAGGAGGCTTACCAGGGGAGGGAGAACCAAAACTTGTTGCTGATCTCATTGATTCCCAGCTTTCTATATGGAAGTCCTCTGTTACTGCATTCTTCGATGTCCCAATTAGTTCAGCAATCCTAAATACCCCAATCAATCCGTCTCTCCATCATGATCAGCTGGTTTGGACAGAGACTCCTTCTGGTACCTACACAGTAAAGAGTTGTCATCATTATCTATCTTTACAATCTCAGAAACCAAGTTCTAAGCCCTCTCCCTCTTATACTAACCCATCACTGTTATGGAGGAAAATTTGGAAGATGCATACAGCGCCTAAGATTAAAGTTTTTCTCTGGTCAGCTTGCCAAAACGCCCTTGCTACAAAACTCAATCTCTATCAGCGACATATCATCCCTCATCCCAACTGTTCTTTATGCAATAATTCTGAGCCAGAATCACTCGAGCATATGTTTTTTTTTCTGCCCTTGGACTACTGCTATTTGGAATCATGAAGACATTCGAGTAAGTATTTCACCAACCTCAGTCAGTCGCTTCGATGCCTGGGTAGTTGACAGAATCTCCCTCCCACAAGCGTCTCCAAATCTTGAAGCGATCGCTCATATCCTGTGGGAGATCTGGCGACACCGCAATAACGCTGTGTTTCGTCAGCTACCGATGGATCCTCTCCTCGTGGTCTCTGATGCTCTATCTCAAAGCACTATCTTCAAGATTCTCCAACCCCTGCCAAAGAAGATTCAAAACGCACAGGCAAGTTTAGAACACCGATGGAACCCACCTGCAGAGGGTCTTATCAAGTGCAATATTGATGGGGCTTTTCACCCGGATTCAAACAAAGGTTCAATAGCTTGCATTTACAGAGACAGCAAAGGTCGTTTGACGGATGTACTCACCAGATCTGTGTTTGTCCAGACGGCATTCCAAGCCGAGATCTATGCCCTTATCTCTGCTCTTCAACGGATAATCCAGAAGGGAATCCATCTTCAGAAATTTGAGATCGAATCTGATTGCTTGCAGCTGGTGGAGATCATCCGATCGAAACATCAGCCGTCGTGGAAGGAACAGCACCTATTCGCGATTCTCCGCGATCTTCTTCAGCAATGCCCTAACCTTTCGCTTCGACACATCCGGCGAGAAGCTAACCTAGCAGCTGACTGGGCTGCTAAAGCCCACAGGGACCAAGGCCCACCCTCAAACTGGCTCCTCTTCCCTCCCCCTATTTTCCTTTCTATTATCTCTACGGACGCTTTGGCGACAGCTTGTATGACTCTTTAATATAATATAAGTTCTCTTTCGACCAAAAAAAAAAAAAACATAGCAAATAAGTTGATTGATTTTCTTATCGGTGGATTTGTGTAAGTATTTGTTCCAAGCACATCGTTTTTAGAAAAGAGATGTTGATTCAATAACAAAACTTTGTCTCTAAAAAGTAAAAACTATTAAATGTGTCTCAGATCAATCACGTTCCGATTGTAGCCAATACTTCGAGACAAACACTAAACAAATTATTTGAGTTGTCTTCTATTCACCAAATTGGACTTATTGTCCAAAAGGTTTCCATTAGTTCAAGAGTGCTCCTATAATTAATTTAACCAAGCTAAATGCATGAAAAATGTTTTGCTGATGAAATGGATTAATATTATAGATGTTTGGCAGATTTGATGATGATTGCACAAGATATTCATTTTGTTTACTGGAAAACTGCAAAAACAAGGATCTTGCACATACATGCTGCTATTCAATTACAAGATACAAGCAACCTTCCTTTGATGGCATGAGAACAAGAAAAGAAAACTGGCTTTCGAACTTCAATTTTTTTTTTTTCTCTTGGGTGTTGAGGGAGAGGGAGGGAGAACAAGCGCAGAGAAAGAGAAAGGGAGAAGCGGGGTCTTTGATGATAAATCAGTGAACTTAGATGGAATTAAGATTTGGTGGTTTGAAAGCCATTTGATCCATTCCGATGTCCTTATCAAGAAAATGAGGGCATTATAGGTAGTACCCTTTCATGCCGTCGTTTTCTCAAGTGAGCTTTCTCAATTTACAATTTGTAGTAAATCCTGATAGAGGAAAAGCTGGAGTGTGCGCTTTATGTGCTTTGACCAAGTTTTTTCTTGTCAACTTCTAGTAATTTAACCTTGGTGCTTGTGGCGTGAGACCTGGAGGAAAGGTGAGTAGGATGATACTAGATTAGTTAATCTGAAATGCTCCTGACAAGCATGTTCTCCTTCCCATGCTATATGCAGGCTATACTGATGATTAGTCCAGAACCACAATCTTGTGCTGCCTGAAGTTGTGTGGTGTTCTTATATGTTCTGATGGCTTGGAGTTTTATGCAGGTATTCTAGCCTGCCCGGCTGGATATATATGAACATAACAATGGAACAGACGGAAGAGTACGTCAGGGCAGCTGAAAAACAAGTATGGCGATGCTTTTATTTGAGGAAATAACGGTAATAATGTATCCAAAATTTCTGATGTTTTAGTCTTATTTTTACTGAATTCGGCTGGTCCTAAGTGGCATGACTTACTGCAGTTCTGTACATCAGCACTTCAAAGCGGACTCAGGCAGTTGGGGCCTAGTGTCGATGGTGCTATTTAATGGTGCTTGTTGGAGTTACGTAGATATAATGTTTGATGGGTACGCTCTTGGTTGCAGGTCAACGCGGCTCTAGAATTGTGGAAAAGTGAACATATTCCAAATTTTAGAGCTGATTGGTGATTCTCACTGATAATCCTGCATCTCATGAATTCCATTTGTGAATTGCTTGACGAGGGCTTTGAAATGCTCTAGCTCTTCCTAATTAAGCAAGTCGTCATAGTAGATATCTGGCTCTCTATTTGTGTATTGCCAATTGGCTTAATGCTGTCCTGATTATGAAGAAGGCGAATTGCATTCGAGCATCAATCTTCGATGCCATGGGTTCAGACAAACCACATTTGTAACAGACTAGAATCCACCATTCCTGAACCACTTTATTCTCATATGGTGACTTCACAAAAATTCATTTCATTATGCAGTTCGTTCTTGAAAATTAAGGGCAGACTTCAGTATCCCCAAATGACCTCCTCTCTAATACCAAATGACCGATTTTAGATTATTCAAACAAGGACTTGACATTCAAACTACTAATAGCAAGATACTCGAACTTTAGCATGAAAAAGCGTCGCAGAGTACAAAAGGCACCACATTCTGAAAGAGGAAATCAAGGTATCGTCATCCGATAGTCGTTCAAAGCTCGTTGACTCACCTTATAGCAAATGGTCCCGGCGAGAGCATCGAGATCTTCCACCAGCTTCCCCATCCTGATCTCATTCCAAGGATTCCTGTACTGCTCCCTGAGCACATAATCGCTCGAGAACTTGTAGAAAATGCTCGTCCTGCTCCTGGCCGGGCTCCTCGGGACCAATTCGCTCGCCGGCGGGGGCGCCGCCTTCCCGCTCTCGCCGGCGCCGCCGACCTCCTCGAACATCTTGGATCTCGCTTCCCACAGGGCGTTGGTGACGGGGAGAAGTACATGCCAGGCCACGGGCTGATCGGCTTCCGGATCGACGATCCGGCCTCGATGGGCGGGGGAGCTCTCGTACGGCGCGGGGGGGCGCCGGAGGAAAGCATAATTTTGCTAATAACAATCTTTATTGGATCTCGAATATGGTCAAGGAAAGCATAAGAATTAGCAATCGAATTTTTCATGGAGGACACTGCCTATAAGTCTAATCCTCTCGTGATTGGATAGCAGCATCCTTGTTTTTATGAATTTTCCAAATAAATTCAAAAACTCAAATAACTCGATTCGATTTATGTAGTTGAAATAGAATTATCGACTCAAAATTTACTTGAGAAAAAACTCATAAACAAAGGAACAAACTTGGCTAATCTCTTCTTCACGTTCCAAATATCAAAGCACCATAACTACACTTTTCTCGTCCTTTCTTTTTCAGCAACTCAACACCCTTTAATTTTTCTTTATTTTTAAATTCGTAACATTTGGAACTTTCAAAAAATCAAAATGCGGGCTCTGTGCTCCGTACACTTGCCTCCCATGTCTCAAATTGGCGAGCAAAAAATCATAATTCATAAAGTACTTGTCCATAAATGATCGTTCACATTACTTATAAAAATGAAAAAAAAAAAATGAATGGACAAAATATATTTTCATTTACTAATGACATACCTAGGGATATATCGTTAAGTGGGAATACCTTTTTCTGAGCAATTAAATGTTGTAAGATATTTTTCAAATTATTCATTTCTTCCAAAATAAACTTTTGCCACAATTTACAAAACTGCCATCCAAGATACAGACTTTTGTCACAAGCCGACAATTTCTTTGGCCGGCAAGCGGAAATCACCAAGCCAACCTTCATTCTATAGTTGTTCCAATGGACAATACAGTGAATAGCTTATTTGTACGAGATCGTACCACACCTAGTTTGGCTCGGGTGTCTAGTCCATTGAACGAGACAACAGCCATTTTTAGGCTCAACAACTAGTTTCGGCCTATTATGGCCTCATTAGAAGAGCGGCATCAGCTCCCGATTAGTTTGTGCACGGGAGGCTAACCCCGCCTTCATAGCTCCTAAATAATATAATTATTCTATCATAGAACTCCTAGCACCTACCATCCTAATGCTACTCCTACAGATGTATGTCTCCTTTGCATCCTCACTTTTCACTCGATAACCCCAAACACTACTCACAAGTGTTACGAGTACGGGAGAATTCACAGACTATGACATTCTCATTCACTCAATTTCGCAACGCCCTCGTTGCGATATGTTTTATCGCTTCCTTGCGTCCCTTAACCATCGATGCGTCACTTTTGGGATTTCACATCAAATGGTCACGCTCGCGCAACAAAACAAGTTTTGCTCCATTGGTAGCCTCTTTTGATCTTAGTTGTTCGGGCCATTTTCGGTCACCTGCACTTCTTTGGCAAGTGTGGTATTTCTCTCCAACTGCAAACACCATTCTTGCCTACTCGGCATTTTGACCTCAGCAAACCAAATGGAGGTTCTTTCCTTATTGAAAACATGGCAGTAGACCTCCTCTTTAGATTTACCAATCGATCAAGGAATGTTATCCCCATTCAGAGAGGATTTGGTTCTTCTCCAACTCTACCCGCTTGGCAAGGAACTAACTCTTCCTAATGCCCCAATTGTCATCCTAGAAGCTTAGTCGAGAGCCGCACTTTTGTCCGAGTGTCTTTTGCCCCGGCGATTCACTCTTCGCCCTCGTAGGACCGGGTAGACCACTAGTACTTCCTAGCTCAACCCACACTGGAGCAAGGAGTTTGATTCTCCAACTCACCCACTTACTGAAGGGATTCCTGCTTTGATACCATTTGTTACGAGCCGACAGTTTCCTTGGCTGCGAATTGACCCGTGCTGCGCTTGGCAAGCGGAAATCGCCAGGCCAACCTTTTTTTTTATAGTTGTTCCAGTGGACAATACGATGAATAGTTTCTTTGTACGAGACCATACCACATCTATCTTGGCTCGGGCAGACTAGCAAGACAGCAGCTGTCGCGACCAAATTTTCGGGTGTACCACCTAAAATTAGGCTAATGGATTGCTAAGCCAAGACTTAACTCGAGCTCTCCCAAACCCATACCAATTCGAGACTTAGGTTCAAGTTCTTAACATGTAAATGATTTTTCAGCTAGGAGTCGCCACTAATCTATTTTTTGGTGGGTCGATTAGAAACCCAAGTAAAGTAACGAGAGATTTACTTTACTCCTACGAACCAGAGATTGTGAGTTCGGGGACTTGATTACGTTAGATTTCTTTAACGTCATTTCAGTACCTTTCTCTTTTATTTTGAAAAAATGTTTGATAAGCAGCTTGAATTGATTTTAATCTACATCCCTAACATGTGAGGTGATCATGCTGGTACGCAAACCACCAATTAAACACCCAAGTAAAGCAATAAATAAATTGCAAAACTTACCTCAAAGTAACGAAAGCATTTGTGTTGTTAGATCAAAATTCACATCAACAGTCCTAAATATGATTTCTTATTAACACACAATCACTCACTTTTTGTTTTCACTTTTTTAATAAGAATTGTTACTAATCTAACATGCAATGATATAAAACGACTTCCAAAGAAATGCAATAAATATGCAATCTAAATTTATCAAATGACCTAACTCTAATGTCATGCAATTTCTAATTAAATTGACCTAGCAACAATCACTAAATGACATGCATTTCATGAATCTAATTCTATATGACATGCATGTGACATTTTTTTCTTTATAAATGTGCAATTTATCCTAGGGATTGAAACTAATTTATCCTAAGACATTTTTTGTATTTTTTATGAAATTCGAAATTAGAAAAATGTGAAAATTATCTAGCTAGATTAAGATTCTATCAAACTTATATTAAGGATTAGGTCAAGCTAAACCCTAATTTAAACCAAGATATTATCTTAACTTAGCAATCTCTAACCTAAGATGCAGTCTATTTAAAAAGATTAATCTAAACGCCTTAATTCTACATGATATATGCATGATGAATTTTTTTTTTCTTTGTAAAATTCGAAATTTAAAATTGCCAAATAATTAAACATGCCATTTAAATTAAAGAATACTAACATCCTAAATGAACGCATTTTTTTGGACTTTTTTTTTATGTAAAAGTTCGAAATAAGATTGCAATTCTAAACATGCGAGATAACCCTTGACAAATCTCCATATGAAATTGGTGAGCCAAATCAATATCAAAAGAGTCAAGCAACTTTAGGCATGAAAAGCTTTTGTGACTTCAAATAAACAAAACATGCTCTCATAAGTATGAAAAACATGATTTCAAGCAATCAATCAAGGAATTGTCTCACGAAGGGACTATCTCAGCAATTGGGTGTCCTTGGATTGTCCCTATCAGTCAAGACTGAAAATCCACTTTTGCTCCAAAATCTGCCATGCCCCCAATCTGTCATCTAATGCGCCATTTTCAGATCGGGACAAGAATTAATGCTCTGAAACATGAAGTAAATGAGTCAGAAAATTAAACAGGACTAACCTAATGCATACTTTTGGAAATGGCTTGAAAAATGATTTTTTTTCTCTTTCTTTTTTTTTGGGGAATTTTTTTTTTATGAGGAAGCATGAAGAAGCCCAGTCCTCAAATTTTCTCCATGGATGATATTTTCTTTTCATTGTCGAATATCGTTTCTTGGGCTGGTTTGGTGTATCCCATTATGTCCTCAAAATTAGAAATAAAATTGTAATTTCATTGAATATAATCAAATGAATTATATTATTGGAATGAAAAATGCAAACAAGTCAAACCTTAAAAGCGAAAGCGATAATTGAAATTTCAAAAAGTAGGAAATCCTAAACAAAACATGAAATCCTAGAATATAATAACTTCTTCACTCAGTGACAGCGTTCGCGCCTCCTTCATGGTTGGGTAGAGGATTTTTCTGATTACTTCTGAAAGATAACGCCTTTGTATCCAAGTGGTCTTGGACCTTATGCTTCAAAACATGGCAATCATTAGTTGAGTGACCAACCTCTCCCATGTGATAGTCACACTTTTCGGAGGGATTATACGCAGGATAATGCTCGGGATTTGGTCGCTTCGGCTCAGTAGAGAGTAATCCCTTCTTTTGGAGAACAGGCAAAACTTTGGATAGGGGTCTAGGAAGAGGTGTAAACTGTCTTCTAACATTATGTCGTCGATCCAAGAACTGATGTCCTCCGTCTTGTTGCTCAGTAGAAATCTTAATTACCGGAGCGCGATTGGATGTGTCACGATTCAGTTGAGAGTATGCCATATTAATCTCAGCTTTAGGGTCCTTCTCCTTCTTAGTAGAAAATCTCTTGTTAGGTGGCTCGGTAAACCAACCTTCTCTTATCCCCATCTCGATCTATTCACCCATCGGGATAAGTTGGTTGAAGTTCTCAACGTATGTGCTAGCCATCCGGTTGCGGAACTCAAACGGGAGAGTCTTGACGAATAACTTCATCAACTCCTTGTCAATAGGCTCAGGAGTGATTTGAGCTGCCAGATTTCGCCATCTATGGCATACTCTTTGAACAACTCGCTCCTCTTTTTTTTCCATCCTCTCAAGATCCTCTCGGGAAGGTGCAATATCCATGTTGAACTTGTACTGCTTGAGAAATGCGTTAGCCACTTCATTCCAGGTGTCGAGAAGGTTTACATTTTTCATGACATACCAGTTCAGTGTAGGCCTAGTCAAACTTGCATGGAATGATTGGATCATAAGGGGCTCGTTCTTAACGTATTGGGCTATACGCACGTGATACATCTGCAGATGAGCTTTTGGACAGGAAGTACCATCATATTTCTCAAAATCAGGCATTTTGAACTTCTTTGGCATCTTGACCTTCTCATACACGGACAGGTCGAACGGAAGTGAATTCTGCGACTCTTGCAGTTGCTTTAGTGTTTCTTCCAGCTTTGCAAAGCATTCATCTTGATCTACCTTAAGGACATTATTCGGCTTTGTCTTTTTAGCGGTGATCAATGGTGGATGATCTTCCAAATCAGGCATGTGATCATCATCCACTACTATCTCGGGAAGAGCAGGTGGAGGAGTTGGATTCGCCTGGAGGGACTGGATTTGAGTTGTCAGGAGCTGCATAGAGGCGAGCAACTGTTTGAGTTGGTCTTCCACGGCGGACATACGATCACGCATTTAAGCTTGATCAGCCATTCTAGCTCTTAATTGCGTGATGATGGGAGAGCGTGGATGATCCGTTATCACCTAAATTGAAATAAATTAAAATATGTAAGCACGATGTGTAAATAGAGAATCAATCCATGACAATGATCTAATCAATTTTTGTATTTTTTTTTCATGAAAAGTTCGTACAATAAGGGAATTTGACACCCTAACAAAATCAAATTTCGTAGACATGAATCGAAGACAAATTCTCCAAAGTTTTTTTTTTTTTTTTTAAATGATTCATTGCATGGCAATTTCCTCATTTCATTTCTAATCAACAAATAAATTAAATCAATGATTGACCTAAATTGTTATGGACGGACCAAGAGTATGAATAAATTGCATGATATAAGGATAGAAGACTTACTTCACCAAAAAAGATCAATGGCAATCACATAGACATGCGCATAATAAGTGGTTCGATTTCTAATCTATAAGGTTTAGCAAGGTAGAGCCACAAGGATTATCAGACTAGCCACGGGCTTGTGGACTATGTCAGGTCCTCATGACTCTGGCTTGGTTAAAGAGTTGACCTGGGTCGCGGGCATGCGGACCGAGGTGGGTACTCTTGACACCATGAAAGAAATTTCGGGATTGAGATGGGCAACTCGTACCGCGAGCATGCGGTTGGAGTGGTATCCATCTCAATACCATCTTAAATGATTCTATGCGACTCAGGTCCGGCGGCGGGTTGTGTGTGCAATAGTGTAGTGCTAAATGCAAGGCATACACAATAGTTTAAATCACACAATACTTCAATAACTTGAATTTAAAACATTCATCCTCAACTCCAACCTGTAAGACAAGGGTTAACAATCACTATTCCCCTTATACCTCTCATCCTGCAAAAACATTTAACACTTTAAAGGTTAGGGACATACCTGGGATCCTCGTAGCCAAACAAAAACATTTTTCAAAAAAGAAAATTGGCCTAAGTCCACTAAGAGTTTCAACTTAATTCTCCAGCGGAGTTGTCAAGCTGTCGCGACCAAATTTTTGGGTGCACCACCTAAAATTAGGCTAATGGATTGCTAAACCTAGACTTAGCTCAGGCTCTCCCAAGCCCATACCAATTCGCGACTTAGGTTCAAGTTCTTAACATGCAAATGATTTTTCAGCTAGGAATCACCACTAATCTATTTTTTTGTGGGTCGATTAGAAATCCAAGTAAAATAACGGGAAATTTACTTTACTCCTACGAACAAGAGATTGTGAGTTCGGGGACTTGATTACGTTAGATTTCTCTAACGCCTTTTCAGTACATTTCTATTTTATTTTGAAAAATGTTTGATAAGCAGCTTGAATTGATTTTAATCTACATCTCTAACATGTGAGGTGATCATGCGGGTGCGCAAACCACCAATTAAACACCCAAGTAAAGCAATAAATAAATTGCAAAACTTACCTCAAAGTAACGAAAGCATCTACGTTGTTAGATCGGAATTCACATCAATAGTCCTAGATATGATTTTTTATTAACACGCAATCACTCAATTTTTGTTTTCACTTTTTTTTTTAATAAGAATCATGCAATGTTACTAATCTAACATGCAATGATATAAAACGACTTCCAAATAAATGCAATAAATATGCAATCAAAATTTATCAAATGACCTAACTCTAATGTCATGCAATTTCTAATTAAATGGACCTAGCAACAATCACTAAATGACATGCATTTCATAAATCTAATTCTATATGACATGCATATGACATTTTTTTTTTTTTCTTTATAAATGTGCAATCTATCCTAGGGATTGAAACTAATTTATCTTAAGACATTTTTTTGTATTTTTATGAAATTCGAAATTAGAAAAATGTGAAAATTATCTAGCTAGATTAAGATTCCATCAAACTTATATTAAGGATTATGTCAAGCTAAACCCTAATTTAAACCAAGATATTATCTTAACTTAGCAATTACTAACCTAAGATGCAGCC